>NC_083614.1:8235331-8835331 GCF_963584025.1 Labrus mixtus
TATATCTTGCTTTAAAGTGCAGCCATGATGCACCACGTATGAAGCATATAAAAGGGAGTGTGAATCACTACAGATTAAAAACAATGATGTCACCTGCATGAATCACCACATGCTACATGATGTGCCCCACATAAACTTGTTTGCCCTCTAAAGTGAAGTAGGCCAAGCTAAAGGCTCCGTTTTATAAGTGAGCGTTGAAAGGACATGTCTTTAGATTATTTAGGAGGACCAGAATCGTCAGCTGAAGGAAGAAGGAGGAGGAGTCTTGGTATTGTGTCTGTTCGGCCCTCTAGTTCTGCTCTGCTCTGTCTAAATTCAGTGGCACAGGAGCCTGAATAATTTATAGGTTGTGTGAGCTGTTGCCTCGAGCCGAGTGTGACAGACTTGTTTTCTTAAAGAGACTCTCTTGGTGTGTTTCCATCAGAGCACGGAGAACAAACTCCCACCCTAACCACGTACAACATGGAAACAACAGAGAATAACAATGTCATATTTTGAATTATGAATATGATGACATTGACTGAATTACAAAATCATTCCTCCTCTTATGGTGAGATGAAATACATCGTCATCCTTTTTTTATTACAGATTCCTGTTTTTTTAACACCATACTTAGAGAAGAAATTCAGATGGAATAAAGCAAATATAAAAGAAAAACCTAACGCAAGTTGGATAAAGACGCACAGCAATTAATGCAATTTAGATGTCTCTTGATAGCTTAGTCTACTATAATACTGGACAAGTCACAAATGCACAACACTTACCCTATTATCGGGCAGCTGTAGATCAGTTGGTGGAGTCGGTCGTCTCTCAACCAAGAGATCAGGGGTTCGATCCCCAGCACCTGCAGCCACACTTCCATGTGTCCTTGGGTAAGACACTTACCCATTAATGTGTTTGAATGGTATTAGTTACTTCTGGTCAATTTACATATCAACCTCTGCCATCAGTGTGTGAATGGGTAGGTGTCATCTGTGGTGTAAAAGCGTTTTGAGTAGCCAGAAGACTAGAAAGGCACTCATATACAAGCTCAAGCCCATTTACCATGATTTGTTGATTTTGGGTCCTTCAGGGGATCACTTACATATCCAAAAGTATTTTTAGTGGTTGAAAAAGAACTCATACCAAAAATATAAATGTAATAACAATGTAAGAACATAATAATAGGACATCAAAGAATCACAATACATTCAGGAGTATATAACTTGTTTTTACAACATCAACATATAAGTTGTATTGTCGACCAAGTCTGTCATTATACATTTTTCTTAGAGAGTAGTGTTAACATTATGTTTTACAAGAAAAGGTAACCACCAAAGTATACCTGCATTTGCTCAAAGTCGATTTATATTCATGAAAGTTACAAAAATGTTATTATAATATTATAATATTATTTTTGCATAAATGTTTCAGCTTAACTGTAATGTTGCTAGATCTGGATCTTTTCAAATTGAGTACACTTACTTAATTACTTTTGTTTTACTTTTTTTACACAGTTGCAAGCATCTCCTTGTTGTGATATGTGTTTTACATATTATTTGTATGTATGTATGTATGTATGTGAACATATGATCAACCTATATACTGTAATATGATTATTAAGATTAAACTACCTGATAGTATCCATAGTATCAGGCAATAATAATCTGCAGCTTCAACAGTTTTAACATTAAGAAATGGAAGAATAAAAAAAACAAGGCATATGAATCCCTTCAGTGGAATTCTTCTGTTGTTATTTTTACAAACACATGCATGAAAATTAGGACCTATGCATCAATGTATGAGGGACATCAGAACGAGGGAGCTGTCTAGAGGGGTCAGGGTCTTTTGTAATATTAAAGGGCACCTTGCTCATGCCCAGGAGGTGAACTGGTATCTCTCCATGCAGCTGCCAGACCACAGTTCATACTGAGTGACCTGTGCTCAATTTGACCCAACAACCCTCTGCATCCACAGCCAGGTCCCCAGAGACAGAGCAACTTTTGCTATTTAGTCTTAGAAACCTAAATGTGCTGTCTCGCCTTTTTAAATACTGTCTCTGTGATCAGTCAAAAAATAAAATTAAACATATCATATTAAACTATTCTAAAGGGATATTGGGGAGGTGTTAAAGCTTCAAAAGGCTGCTGTCATGAAACTCAAGGTGTGAGAAAATAAAACTTATCATATCTTGGTGAAGAGCCTGTGCAATGGGCGCCCCCTGGTGGTCTGAAAATAAATAGCTACTGGAGATAACTACATTAGTGTAAAAGAAATGTATATAACAACCTCAAATGATGATTAAAAAGGCATATTAAAGGTTGTGTGATTCCTCATAATGGAAACAGTATGTCGAGCATACTGCTTTTACGTAAAGAGAAATAGGTAGGTTTGTATTCAAACTACTTCTCAGCTGGCTACCAGTTGCCGCAGGGGAAATACCTGCATCTTTCAAATTCCTGAATATTGAGAATGCAACATTTTTCTGGAATAGAGAACGGATTTGGTGCAGATACAGCAAAGAAGAAGTAGATCTGTTTTTATCTATTTATCCATTTATTGGCCTCTTAGGTTTTCCAGGACAAACATCCAAGATGCATAGTGCCCTATGGCCTCCTTGGCAACGCTAAAATGTAATGGCCACTTTTCTCCCGTGTGAATTCCTGCATATAACAGCCTTAAACATTTGACAAAACATTAAATGTGCAAAGTGCACAGAGAACAGCTCAGAGGCAAAGAAAAACAACACATATTTTACTGGATTAATGGAGAACAATTTATTTTAGCATTATGTGACACTTTTAAACACCGTCATCCTGACATGTTTGTTACCTTAATTTCAACAAAATATCATGGCAAACAAACCTTTTTTTTTTCTGGTGACAGAAGTATTTGGTACAGCGGTAGGGTAACTCACATTTCACCGTTACTTTACTTTGCACCGCACAGACCACCTGCAAAGTGGTCACCTGAACATTTACGTACCACAGTTTACATCCATCACAGCCACAGGGGGATGATGACTGGCTTTGACTAAACCAGCTTTAAGTGAGAGCAAAACAAATCCACAACCTTGAATATTGGATGAAAAAACACAGAGTCATTGTTGAGAGCCTTTGTAAATGACTGTTTCTTTTTGCTTAATATTGCTTGCATGACAAACACTCAGAGTGCTAGTTAATAAAAGGCAATAACCTGTACAGAATAATTCATATGTACAGTATTGAGAAAGGTGGTTTCTGTAAAATCACTGTCCAGTTTAAGATCACACTATTGAATCAATGTGGTCCATTATGCCGGCTAAACCAGGATTTGAAAACCCAACATTTAAACTCAAATAGCATACTGTAAATTAAATTTGTGAATGTACAGTTTTTGCTTTGTAGTAAATCCACTTGTCACTATGATGGACTGATTTAAAAGCTTGTTTCATCAAAACACTAATAAAATGAATCATAAGTAATATTCATAGGCTGACGTTTAGCAGCACCCTCCAAAGGCATACAGTACCAATGTGTTATATTATACCTCCATGTATTTGCAGGGATGGACACACACAGGTACACAGTCTAAAGCCACTGTTACCCTGCCATACCATGCATAGTGCACAGAATCAACACCCGATGTCCCCACATTAAAAAAAAACATCATTAGGGCATTGTGAAGTGAGGAGATTTCCCCGATTACTATCAATTAAAGATCACTAACTACTTGTTAATTACTTGACTGTGAACTATAACTCATAACAGCTGAGTTGTTGCTTTGTGTGGTTTAAGGTGACTAGTGTGATTTTTTTAAGACTATAAGACAAGAGGTTTAACATTTTATGTTCAAGTAATTTAAGTATAACAAGTGGCCCCTTTTTGCGATTGAACAAGCAGATATGCATACATGTCTTTAAGGAATGTGAATAAATCAACCGCCTGTATCTTACCTTTACTGAAGGGAGATATGTTCTAGTTAAAAAGTTACTTTTTTACGTGCTGAATAACTATTTACTGGAGGGAGGGGAAGCCGTTTCTGAAATCCTCCAGATACACAAGTTCATGAGAAAAATGGATACCACCAACACTCTTGGGTGCAGAAAAAACACTCAAAGGAACAGTTAGATGTTTGTAGAAATATGTTTGTCTGTTGTTTATCCCAGAGTCAAAGACTTTAATCAGTTTCATCTCCGTGCATCCTACGCCAGGGCTGTGTTAAGCCCAGCTATAAACTCCAACTGAATGCAAGTGGAAACAGCAAGCTGAAATGGAAAAATGGACCATCTAGAAACCTCAAAGACTTATTTAATACTGGGTGTACTGTTTATGAATAAACCATGAAACAGAAAAACCTACCAGTCCATTAAACTATCAAAGCTTTGGAGTTATTAAGCATAGTCCTTTAGCCTGCTAGCCATAGCTAAGATAGTAATTTCCATCTACTTTCTGTTAAGCTAAAAGGTATATCTACAAAAAGCACAGAGATTAAACTTCATTTCAATCTGATCTGGTAGGCTGACAAACAAATATATTTCCCTACATACAGGAGCAATGAAAAACACAGGAGTCAGTTCACTGGGATGTCTTATGAGGGTTATTTTGAATGTCTTTGAACTTGGTGTAAAAAGCTATTAGCACATAGCTTAGGCCATAGAAGTGTCCACTTAATGGAGTCACTGAGGCACTACTTCCTTCAAAGAAGCCAAGGCTGAATGGATGCGCACGTGAAGCCTGTTCTCAAAGTCGTAGCCTGTGAAATCCTCCTGAAACATTTCAGATAGACAAACCGATCAGATAGACAGATAGACAGACAGACAGACAGACAGACAGACAGATAGACAGATAGACAGGCAGGCAGGCAGACAGGCAGGCAGGCAGGCAGACAGACAGACAGGCAGGCAGGCAGACAGACAGACAGACAGATAGACAGATAGACAGGCAGGCAGACAGACAGACAGACAGATAGACAGGCAGGCAGGCAGGCAGGCAGACAGACAGCCAGACAGACAGATAGACAGGCAGGCAGGCAAACAGGCAGGCAGACAGACAGACAGACAGGCAGGCAGGCAGGCAGGCAGACAGACAGACAGACAGACAGATAGACAGGCAGGCAGGCAGGCAGACAGACAGCCAGACAGACAGACAGACAGACAGACAGGCAGGCAGGCAGGCAGACAGACAGATAGACAGGCAGGCAGGCAGGCAGGCAGACAGACAGACAGGCAGGCAGACAGACAGACAGACAGACAGACAGACAGACAGACAGACAGACAGACAGACAGACAGATGCAGGCTGCAAGATAGATGTTAAAACTAAATTGAGAAATTAAATTGAGAAGGACATTCCCAAATATGTCTTACCTTTGCTTGAAGAAGCAATGATCTCCCCTTCCCCACAGTCTGGATTGCAACATGACAAAGATTGTGTTTTTAAAGATTAAGTACAATACACTTTCAAATGAAAACAATAAAATGTATTTGTGTGGCACCTTTCATATCATAGTTATAAAGTGCTTCAGAACAGAACAATACAAACATACTCAAAGTGACACGAGATTAAAGCATAGAAAGATTACATAACAGATACCTCAGACTCAGTATATGAGTTAGATATTTAAGATGTAAAAAGTAGATTGTTGTTGGACTTACATGGCACCATTTTAACTGTATTAAGAAAAAGGGAATTCACTAAGTGTTTTTTGTTCCACAATTACCTTGAATCTCAACAAAATGATCCACCAGAGGATCTCAGACTATTATTCAGATCATATATATAATGTGTTATCTAACAGTACTCATGTCCTCAAGGGCCAGTCCAATCCTAGCCTTTGACATGATAATGAAAACCTAAAAATCTGTTTCAAATAAAAAAAATAAAAAATAAAACTTAAGAAAAGAAAATTGAATTTCCCGTTGAGCATTAATAAAGGAATCTGCATTTTTCTGAAGGGGTTAAAGTGCAATAAGTGCTCAAGCTAGTTTCAGGGTGAATCAAAAGTTCAGATGAGGCAGAGCAAGTTCATCAAAATATTTACGGCTGGTAACCACTTACAGTACCTGGAGCCACCCAGCCACTCTGTAGGAGGTTAACGAGGGGGGAGGATGTAAACTACGGGAGCCCAAAGAGTGCCGGAGTAAGTTGAAGAGAAAAGATTTTCTACAAATACGATATACCCATAAAATCAATTTATCGCCCAGCCCCATAATGAAACTTGAATTTGATTATGTGTTCCTTAATGTCTTTATGAATAATGTATTTATTGTCAGTTAAAGTATTGTTGTTAAAGCATGTGTACATTGAATTAGTGCAGCCTTTAAAGGGTGCGGTGAACATGAATTATAATTTCCAGGTTCTTGTGAATGTCTGAATACTGTGTGCAGAAGACTGACCTCGGGTTTTGCGAGGAGTATACATCCCAGCTCGTAGACGGCATACGCCTGCACGTACGAGTTGATCTGTCGTCCGTACTCGTCTTTTGCAGCCAGCTGGAAGGCCTGGACACCAGATAAAATAGGAAAGAATAACTCCCTGAGTAACATGAAAGGATAGATGCTGTTGCTGAACTGCAAAGTCATCCAGTGCTTAACATAGACTGATACCTGAATAGCATCTCTCATATTTCCATGACATTTGTGAATGGCACCAAGAAGGAGCTGTTTCAGGCCTCTGCAGGACGACTCATCTAAACTCTGTAACACTGAATAAACGTAAACAGGAAGTTATCAAACAGAGTTAAATGTCATTCTCAGAAGTCCTGCCGCAGCGGACTTGGTTATGTTTGTTCAGATCCTGAGGGTTTCACTCACCCTGATTCATTATCTGCAGTTTAGATGCGGAGCAGTTTGCGAGTGCTTTCCACAGATACAGCACTTCGATTACACCCAGGATGCATAGCTCTCTGGTGGGCGTCGTTTTTCTCAATCTCTCAGCCTGCAGGTAGATCAGACAGAGAAGGAAAACCATTGTGATTAATCTGTATTGAGTTTCTCAGGGGAGAGAGCAGGAACTGATTGTTTGTCTCCTTTTCACTTTCTGGTCCTACAGAGTTTGATAGATGGTTATAGTCTGTTGAAGCCATTCCACAAAACGTAGCTTAATTTTTTTATTTATATTTCGGAAAAATCCTTAAAAACTATCAAACAATCTAACGTAACGTAAAATGTTGCTCCAGTGAAGATTTAATATGGTCATATAAAACTATTTTAAAGATCACATATTATGCAAAATACATATACAAATATGTTTTACTAACACTAATATGTGTCCCTACTCTGTCTACAAACCCCCCAATAATGAGAAAAGTCCATCCTCGCCGTCGTCTTCCTGCTCCATTTTTCAGAAAATGTGTGCTCAAACAGGCTGTTTGGAGATTTTCCCTTCATGACATCACAAAGGGCAGAAACCCCTCTCCCAGGTGGGTGACACTCCCACAGCTAGGTGTTTGTTCTGCCCTCTGAGTCTGCCTTCTCACCGTAAACAATAGGGCATGGAGCAAGAAAAAGCCTGAGCCACCCAAGCCCTTCCAGAGAGGGGGCGTGGTCATTTACATTTAAAGCTACAGACACAGAAACAGCCTGTTCTGATCAGGGCTGAAATAGAGGGGTTTATAGACATGATCAAATACAGGATCAGAGTGGATTTAGAACAAGAAACTTCACAGACATGTCCTCTCCTCTGAGACTGATTTAAACTTTTGAAAAAGAGGATAATATGTGACCTTTAAATATTTCATATGTACAACTAGGTCATGTTCTAGTGACATGCAGTTTATCCAAAAATAAAAAGCTAATCTATTTCCTATTTCTCTTATTTTGTCCTTTAGTTTTTTTGTTTTATACATTTTCCCTCAATTTCCTTCTACATACACACTCATGTCCTTGAACTGTTGTGTGTGTTAAGCGTTATGTATCTTGTACGAAAGTAAAAGAAAGGACAGAAAAAAATATAGAAGAATCTGCAGCATAACTCACCCTTTTGACAGCAAACTGCTCTATCTGGTTGTTTTTCCTCTTGAACAGCTTCTGCACGTCTTTGAAAACTCCACTTGCCCCGTCCAGGTCGCCTGAAGCCCCCTGACACACTGTAAAAAAACAAAAATAAGTTGAGGTTATTGATCAGAATCGAGACCTACGGCCTCTACGATGAGCATTGTGTTATAGGCTTCTTAAGTTGGTAAACATACTGTATTTTGTATTGTATTGTATTTTATATTTCTATGTAAAGGGACAAGTAGGGAGCAAGTCAACCGTTGCCACACACTACAGCATTTATAGCCTAAGCTAGTTTGCAATGCCCACTCCTATTTGGGCCTTTAAACTACATTAAATTCAACAATAGATGCACAATAAAAAACAAACAAGCACAACAATAAACAGGCAGAACAAACAGGATACAAACTATCATACAATAAAACCAAATAAACAAGAAGAGCAAGATCATACATAATCACAAGACTGAGTCCTCTTTTAAAATGTTCTAGTTTAAAATGACTCCAGTCTGGACAGAAAAGGCTGTTTGTCCGAGTGAAGAACTAAAGGACGTAGCTTGTGAAGTCAGATAGGAAAGATAATGGAGACGGAGGATTTTGTTCCTTAGAAATGTGGTTGCTTATGCTTAAAATATAATTTAACAACTAACTTACTTTAGAGTTGCAGCCGAAGCATGCCTGTACAAAATATCACCATGATCTAACACTGATAATGGTGATGCATATAAAGTCAGGTTATAAATGTTGCATGCCACATGACTGCTCCCTCACCAAATAATGAACCTGGACATATAACAACATTATATTTGAGTGCAGAATTCAGAGTTTGAAAACACACATGCACATAAATAAATATAGAACTAGCATGTGTGTGCATGAGCTCCTCTCTCTGGCTCACTGAATCACTTAATCGTCCCTCACTGGGTCTGACAGCCTAAAGACAAATACACATCTACCCCTTTTTTGCGAATGTGTAATTATCTTATAGGAGCACTATGTTAATCTGACACCTAGTGTTTAAAACGGGTACTGTAGTCTAAATTCAAAATATTGAAGAGAGCTGTCTCCCCCCACCACCCCCTCCTCCTTAGAGTCGATGTGCACGCAGGATGCTCTGTCCCAGACACTGAAGCTTCAAGGTTTAACCTGCTCTGCATCAGTCTATTTTTCAAAAGCATCGCCAATATTTATCCTAGTTTAACCACATTTCTATTCCTTCTGAAGTTGTGTCCTGATCACTCTGGTCTTAGTCGTGGTTTGGTCTCTGTTTAGCTGCGACAAGAAGACACATCCCATCTGTGTAAGTGTATAATACTGCATGTCAGACTCACCTCCGGTCAAGTAGGCATAGTAGCACTGTGACCAACGTGACTCATTCTTCAGCCTTTCAAACGCCCTGAATGCATCTTCAAAATTCAGCTCTATCATGCTGCACCAACCTGAGACAAAGAAAAAAAAACACATGAAATGAATTCCTCCCGCTAACTGTGTTTGCAAAGTGCACGAATGTTTGCAGAAAGTTGATGCTAAAAACCGTACCAATCTCATAGAGACACACATGCTGGAGCTCTCTTTGGTCTGATGCAAGCTCTAATGCATCATGGAAACAGGCCAAAGCACTGTTGATATGGCACTGGGGACAAAGAGAGAGGCGATAAACACAGATGGGAAACAGGAGTTATGCAAGACACACACTTTATGTAGATGTTGACTGACAGTTAGATAATAAGAGGGAGCATCACATGGTGGTGAGTTCATGAACAATTTGACACATGCTTTCTGTCTACAGTAAGAACAAGGGTTTGTCATCAGTACATCTGCAATACAGCGTCCTAATCAGCCACTATAAACAAAAATACAGCATTAACATGTTCAACAGTCTCTGCTCGCTCACTGATTGGTGCTGATGTAGATACTGTACCTCTAGCCTGTGGACCCGTCCTTTAAAGAACATGAAGAGGGATGAGTTTGGGTAAACCACCGACTTTCTCTGCAGAATAGCTTTGGCTTCCAGCAGCCCCTCGTGTGTATCTGAGCCATCCAGAGCAAAGAAGGGCAGCACTACTGTGTGGTACCACAAGAGGGCCAACCTGAGTAACACAACAGGAGAGGGATCTCAGTCTGACGTAGTCTCAAATGAACAGTAATCTGTATTAATGTATGCGTTTTTGCAAAGTAACAATATAGCTCTTCTGCTGGTTTTACTCATTAAAGACAGATTAGCATTGATTTTAAATAGGATAGTTATGTGTTTGGCTTTTGATCATGTTGATCTTTATCAGTTTGCCCCATAGAGTTATGTTCAAAACGATCATCATGCTGTTTGGGGAAAGACTTTAAACTAACAATTGGGACCTTAAACATCAAATATTTATATCAAACAAAGTATGGTCATTTTCTCATAATCTTCTTTCCAATTTGATCATATCGACGCCCCTACTGGTCATTATAAAGAATGCAGGTTTTGAGGTTTTGGGCCTTTCTGCATGCTGTTTACTTTAAGACCCCGGGGCTGCATCCATTTCTTGTATAAAGACAATCCTTTAGCTGAACAACAAAATAACACTATTGATTGAGTATTGTAAAAATGTTGATACTTTCAGATTAACATATCTATCTTACTAAAATTAATGGTCAGTTGCTTTTATTTGGTGGCTATTTTGTTGCATCTGTTCTAGCTCTCACTACTCTTTAGTAACTTATTCTATACATATTTCGTGATATCAGAAAATCTCAATTGTTAAATTGCAGGCTAGTTGTGGAGGTACTGCAAAGTAGAAAAAGCAATGCCCATTGCATTTTACATTTTACAAAATCATCTCATCGACTTTTCATGTAAAATAATGCTTTAAGTAGCTTAAATGCTTTTAAATTTACAGAATTTCCCCAGGAATAAATTATTGCTGATTCTGATTCTGAAATTAAATAGAAAGCTGTCTGAGAGTGAGTTCAGGCTTGACATGACTCATTTTACACAATCACCGATCACACGTATCTTCCCAATTTAGCCATCTATTTAAGTCTCTGTCTTTGCTCTGTCATTGCCACTGCTGTCTCGAACAATTGCTGCATTTAAACTTTCAATCTCCAGCCCCCTCAGCATCCATCTGCAGGCTCACACTAGAGGTTTACGATATTATGTCATCACTCCTTGATTTCTGCATGAAATTAATGAGAGGAGTAACAGGGTCGGAGCCTAGCCGCCGAACTCAAACTACGTATGTTCTGCTGCTGCAATCAAACTTTCAAACAATTACAAACGTGAGCCGTCAATGCAATCTTTAAGTCTCCTTAGTCTACTTACGTCGCAAGTGGTGCCTTCATGTCTTTGCTCTCACTGGCGTACATGAGGGAGGACAGACCCTGCAGACGGTCACCAGGGAAACCCAGCAGGTTGATAATCTTGAGCAGGTGTGGAGGTACCATGGAGATGCACAGGTGGAAGAGGCCGTATCCGAAGCTGACGGAGCCTTTGAGCCGGTCCAGGGCCTCGGCTGTGACGCAATTCTCCACAGGAGCGTTGTGGTTGGCGTTGTCGGCTGTGAGGGACTCCTGATTGAGGGAGGACCTCCGCTGACACGCCTCCTGCAGCTGGCTGATGTCACTGTGGCACTTATTGTACATTTTCCACGCCTTACGGAGAATCCAGCCTCCTTTGATATAAGCTGTTAGTGGGAACAAACAGAGGAGAATTGTGATGGGGATACTCAAGTAGAGGAAACAGACCACAATAAGGTTTTTCTAATGGATGTAGAGCTGGAACTTATCAACATATTCATGATTCATTATTGTACTGAAACTTTTTAGTTTCTTAGAAATGGTGCTTCAGTCTTACTTTGTCAGTCAGTCCATACGTCTGAGTGAACACTTTAAAAGTGTCTTACTTCATAATGGACTCAATGTTTTATTTTGGCCACAGAATGACTCCACAGTGACTTTGCATTTGACATCAGTGAAGAGATTTTAACTCAAGATGGCAGCACCATGCTGAGAGACTGTGCCGATGACAGCACTTAAGTTAGTTTAGGAGTGGATTTAATTGGACACAAGCTAAACCAGTGAATACAACAGATGCAGTCTTAGCAGCAAATAAGAGAAAATGTAACGTAGTGAGGCAAAACGCCAATCTGATGAAGCTGGTTCCAAAGTGAGGGTGGGCCTTGGGTTGACTTTCATACGTGGACCGGATTTCTATTGGACAGGCAGGTGCCAGACAACGGTGGTTAGCTTGTGCTAGCATGTGGAGCTCGCAGTGTAGGTACAAGGAGTAAACGTAAACACTACGTCCTGCAGTGAGCGTGCCCTTGTGGGGGGGGCGATGAGCCCAGGGGGGAGGGGCCCAGTTTGAATGATGTGTTTACAAGCTACAACAAACATTTCTGCTGACTCTACATTAAATGGTCAAATACAAATCACATGTATGTCATTCTCATCTGTCTGAATAGTCAACTTCATTAACTATTATAGAGATGCTTCTAAATATAACCAAATGATCTACTCCTAACGGTTCATCTGTCAATATGACATTTCTATCGTGTCCTGTTCTTGAGTTATGGCATAATCAACTAAGTGTTCACATACGGTCTATATTCTGCAAACACACACACACACCCCCTTGAATTACATAAAGCCCTGAATGCTCGTTGCCATGGGAGACAGACATCTAAGGTCATACTCTCTGTGGGTTTAGATTTTATTACCTGAAAGTTCCTGCTTGACGAAGGAGAGCACGGCGAGGTACACCTGACAGTCTGCAACGATAATCTGTCTCTGCAGGCGGTCCACCACCACGACGCCTGACCTCTGAGAGTCCATCTGTAGAACACACAAATCACCACACACAGATAAACACAATAAGCAGTATGTACACATACACCTTGGTGCTAGGTGTTCAGTCCATACCAATACAGGGATGTGGCAAATGTTTTTGATCAATGTTGATTAAACTAACAGCCTATCACATAGCAGAAATAAAAATGGACTGTGCTTGCGGCTCTTAGCATGCATGTCAAGCACATGGCTTTGTTTGTTCACAAAGCATTTTTGAGCTACTTGTGAAGAAAGTGAAGTTCCTAGAAATTTGAGGAAAATGTAAGTAGCGGGGCATCGAAGCTGCAATGAAGAATGAGTTGTCCTCAAAAGCGGAGGAAATATTGACAGGAAAGGTAACAACAAGCCTACACTTTTATAGACCTGGTGTACATAAGCCAGAAGTGAAAAGGCACAAATTAAAAAGATCTCAAAATTTGCTGTCAGTAATGCCAACAAAAACAGTAACACAACAAATCTTTTTCCACATAAGGTACCATCTTAGCAATTTAAGATATTCTTTATGAGTTTTCCTTAAGGGCTACAACACATGCAGCCAAGACACTGTCACTTTTTAGGTTTTAGTAGTTTGAATAAATCCATATCTATCTGTCACATATGTCACACTGAACTCCTTCATCTGGAGTTACCAGAGAGTAAGGCTGACCGCAGCTGCTCCTGATGCCTTTTTTCTGCTGAAGAAAAATGAACTGACACAGTTTTCTTTTCTTACATAACACTGCTCACCCTTAGTGGTGCATGCAGGCGCCCCATGTACAGAGCACCTAGAAGCAGCTCAGCTTGCAGCCCCCTTTGCACACATTGTAAAAAGAATAATCATAATTTTTAACATGAATTTGATTTAGTCAGTGTTTTTCCACCTGTGTTTATTTGAAATAAAAGAAAATAAGCTTAAATGTGTGTAAAGGTCACTTGTAAATGAAAATGCAGTTTTGTTAGTGTAATTAACAGTCTTGTATATTTAAAATTTACAGTCTTTAAAAATAAGAATTATTAAATTATAGATTGTGATGAATATCGATTTAGAAATCTATAATAGTGACGGCAGCCACAGAAATAAATAAAAAGGGGTTTAAATGATACAAAGCTGTGAGACAGCTGCCCCACTCCTCACTCAGTTTGTTGATCACATTTCACTGAAGTACTAATTGAATCTGTGAGAGGGTTTGGCATGATCTCACTGCTGCCTGCATCATTAGGACTGATGCCGAGGGTTGAATACATGAACAGTGGGTCTGTTGTGGCTGGCAGCTATACGAGGAGATCTCAGCATCAATGGACTGGCAGTGAAACGTGTAAATATTTTCAAGTAGCTATAAAGACTACATTCTGACATTCATCATCTTCAGTGCGAGCAGCAGCATATAAAAGATTTGCCAACACTTTTGAGACAATGCAGTAAATAGATGACACGTGTCAGAATAGGGAGTGTAGTATGTGGCTTGTCCTGTATAAAGC
Source organism: Labrus mixtus (assembly GCF_963584025.1). Classification (NCBI taxonomy): domain Eukaryota; kingdom Metazoa; phylum Chordata; class Actinopteri; order Labriformes; family Labridae; genus Labrus; species Labrus mixtus. Next base: position 8,249,571 of record NC_083614.1, read on the forward strand.
AGCACTGTCATGGATCTATAGTATGTATTAGAAACAAGGACACAGTCTTGTGGTCATGTATGATCTTGCTCTTTCTGTTTATTTGATAGTTTGTATCCTGTTCTGTTCTGCCTGTTTATTGTTGTGCTTGTTTGGTTCCCATTGTGCGTGTCTACTGTTGTGTTTTATGTATTTTAAAGGCCCATCTAGGGACCAGCATTGCTACAAAAGAGAATAGCTTTCTCTTGATGATGTCGACGGGGAGTGATTCTCTCCGCCACTCCCACCCCCCCACCCCCGATTAAAACGAACTCCAAGTTGACATTAGTAAAGACAAATGGGTGAAACCGACCTGAGAAAGAGAATATGTCTACCGACGATGTATCCAAGTCGAATTTACATGACGTTTTTTTTTTATCACAGCAGCACTTACAGCAACAGTACAGCAGCTTTAAGTAGCAATTCACGACTCCTTATGCAGCGGTCTTTGACGTAACATCTGGTGTTTCCATGGCAACGATAAACATGTCCTGTCTGTCATGGTGGCCACCACAAAAGTCACTGGGCGTTACAACTATAACATTAGAACTGTTGGAAATATTTCAGCTAATGTAAGTACACAACAACAACAAAAAGACGTGGATGTAGCAGAAGGAGCAACATAGTCCGCTGTACGATGCTATAATGAGAATATTTGCCTTCATATCAAAGCTACGCCTTGTTTGGCGGAATCACAACATCAACAAAAGAGCGGAGAACAACAAACTGACAAACAGACGACGTAATGCAGCCAGTTTATAACGTTTGAGGAGATCGTAGCGGCCGCATGCATACAGTCAATGCACTGACTCCAGTCACAGTATAGAAACGTCATTCCCTCCTCCCATTGGCTCAAAGTGAATTCTCCAGATAATATCCTGCTGCGTTCTCACATCAGCCCACTCGGACTTTATGAGTAAAAACTACTATGGGTCTGGCAGGAAAACCTCCGGGTGAAGTCCGAGTTAAACACCTCAAACCTCAAGAAGAACCAGACTCAGTGGTGAACAGCCGAGTGCTGTGAGTGGACGGGATCTTGTGCCATACACTTCTTCATGTAGACGTAGAATACTGCTTCTGTTTGAATAGCATCATTAAAGCCATGACTCTGCTGCAACCTGCACTGGCACTGAAAGTGTTTTCACAAGTGTTTCTTTGACTTAATTAGGGCCAGCCTACGTTTCTAATTCTTTGTTTTGTAATCCTTCACATCCTCTTACATTCTCTGCAGAAAATCAACAGCTCGGCCTTTTATAAACACCGCAAACTCTGTAACTACTTTTAAGACAACTGAAAATGTTGTAACGGAACAATTACGTACATTTAGACGTCATTTATTATTTTAATTTACTCATATCTTTTCCATATTTTATTATTCCTTGGTATTCCTTTGTTTAAAAATAAATCAAAGGATATTCTTAGCATTAAATTCTGTGGTTCTTAGCTTACAACATTTTTCATGCTATTAATGGATTGTTTGTTTTTTATCTGATTAGTTGGTTTTATCCCACAGTATTTGCATTTATTTTAATTCTCTTGTTTTGACCTACAGCTCCACTTTCAGTATGAAAAATGCTACATAAATAAAGTTTAATGATTAATATTATTTATGTTCTTGATTTAATCTCATTACACCTGCCCCAGACCTGCATTTATAAATGATCCTCGTAACTTTACGTCATAAAAAAAGATTTAAAACAATAATTTATAGGTGTCCATGTATGGACAGTCGACGTGATGTGTACTTTCTGAAAACTGTCCATATATTTATACTCACACTTTTTTTGATCTTGTTCCTGATCGTCTCTATGACTCCGGCGCTGTCGCTCTCGCACAGTTTCTCTGTGGTCCTCAGATCGTCACATGCCATCTGCATCTTCTCCTCCTCGAATGTCATCATCGCATTCTGTCAAGCAAAGCAGAAAGATATGTTTTGTTGATTGTACACATCTGAAAGGGGATAGATTTGTTCATATCATACTGATCAGATTAAGCTTTGTTGGCCTGGCATGTTTACAAATGTAAGGGTATGGACACTGTTTTACATTCCTTTCAATGTATGTACAAAGAAATAGATATGAAATATCAAACAGTGACGTTCAATAGAGCAGATCTTCTCTTAAGCTGGCTTACAAACCCAAAGATCTTGTAATAGGAGGGAAGGAGTGTTATGTAAAAGACTTAGAAAGGACAAAGGGCTCTTGTGCTTAACAATGAATGGAGGGACACAGTGACATCTGTACAGCTGTGTGTTTGGAATTAGACAGATCCGACACGGTTATAACACAGTCAGGAAATCTTTGCTGAAATGTTGCTTTCACCTTTTAAGATTGAAGCGGGGAACATAAAGACACAAAATGCTATCCCTTGCAAGAAATACCAGATGTAAAAAAAATATTTAGTCGTATTATTGTTTGACATTTAAATAGGGCTTTTTTGTAGTTTGACATTTTGATATTTTATTGTATAACATTCTCTTATTTCATGCTGCATTTAATTCCCCTCAGTGCATGCCCACCATGTTGGTCAGATGTCAACACCCCCACTCCCTTCAGGGCCATTTTGCATCTGAGGGTCAGAGGATGACATCATCTCTGTTTTCATGGTATGTGACTGTGATTCTGAGGGGCTATAACAGTGTGTGTGTGTGTGTGTGTGTGTGTGTGTGTGTGTGTGTGTGTGTGTGTGTGTGTGTGTGTGTGTGTGTATGTGTGTGTGTGTGTGTGTGTGTGTGTGTGTGTCCTCTCGCAGCAGTGATGTACGCAGAGTTACAGTAATGCGCTTCTCTGAACAAGCGATGCTGTTCTTTGAGAGGACGATGCATCCATTATGTTAATGGCTGGAAAAGGATGCAGAGGATGCCAGCGGTGACGACGAGGGGAACAATTCAACAGATTGGGTTTCTTCAGGTCTACCTATAGGCTGTGACTTTATTGGCTGGGATATTACTCTGCTGCAATTTTATGAATCACTGCTATTTCTTCAGCGAACATTTCTTTTGACACTTTTATTTGACCATTTTTATAACCAGCGTGGAGGAAACTTACCAGAAAACTGACGAAGCTGGCCCCAAAGCTCATGAGTGGACTTTGACTCCTACAGGGATAACAGGAGGGAGAAAGATATAGTTGAAAATAAACAAATTAAGAGGAATAATAATGGAAACTATAAACAAATTCTCATTCATTGACTACCTAGAGCTGTAGCACCAACTCATCCAAATAGCCAGCCAAGAGAATGAAAATTATGCAAGATGGAAAGCAGCTGGTATGGTAACTCAATCTGTCACGACTGAAGGCAGGGGTCTTACTACCGCACTGCTCAAAAACCATTTGACAGAAGTAATTCAGTAAAGTTTATTTATATAGTACCTTTCAAGAGCAGACGTCACAAAGTGCTTCACAATAATAACCCTTAAGACTGGAGGGGCAAAGTTCACTTATCAATATCATGTGGACAAAATACACAAATCAAAGCTTAAATGCTGTACAGAAAAAACATCAAGTTGACTATCGGGTAGTTTTGACAACATTAGTACAGGGAAATGATTTGTTGCCATATTAATTATATCCTGCAGTGTTGAAACTAAAATCTTGATCCCCAAATCAGTTGTGGTACCACAACACCGTGCATCACTGTGTCGGATATAAGATAGTAAACATCCAGAAATCATAATTCATACTGTTTACATTGTCTAACTTCACAAATCAAACCTTTTATGGTAAAACAGGAGTGCCTTTGTATAAATACATTTCTTAAATGTTTTTGAATATTCATTTGTTGTACATGGGGTTCTAATCCTCTAACATTGATATGCAGGGAATGACTTGATAACACAAGTGTCCAAAGAGGCAGAGATAATTCAGTGAAGAGATGTTATATCCACAACCTGATCAAGTCGGTGTAAATAGTGTCATGGATTTTGTCAATGATCATCATGTCATCGATCTTTAATAATCATAAAATCAGAGCCAGACTTCAGTCTCACGATTTTAGGAACAGAAGGACAGACATCTGGGGACATAGACCCTCTCCACTGATAAACAGGCCTTACGTGTGACACGATTTTTTTTTTTTTTTTACATACATGTTTTTAGTGTAGATCATTAATTATGCTACACTTGTGCTCTGAGATTCATCTGCAATATTTTCTTGCACACTCTTGCTGATTTCACTGGCTTTAGGCACGCAACATGCTGTAACACAGTATGGGGATGATTACCTGTATCTCTTGAAGAGCTCGTCGCTCTCCTTGAATCCGTTGTTGAGCAGCATGTTGATGCCCTGCAGGGCCATCTCAGCATCATCTATGTGCTCTGCTTTCTCCTCCACCTGCTGCTGCTGCTGGGACTGCTCGGGACCCGCCATTGTTTGTACCACTACACCTCTGTGGCTGCTGATGGGCTGAACCGGAGCGTCTTGGAAACAGATGAGAATATGATTCCTCTCCAAAACAAACCCGCATTGGTTTATTTCCACTGATGAAGGAGGCGAATTCAAACTGAGACGCGCCTTTGATCGGCTAAAAGGAAGGCAGTGAAGCTTCTGCAGGCTCCAGACGTCCGTGCACCTAAGGGAGAGATAGGCCACTGATGCCCAGATGGGCTAAAACACACAGTTCTTCAACGATTCACAGCGTTCATCGTAGTTGTAGATAGCAGAGGTCTGTACGCTCAGTAATAAGCCGTGATTTGCTTCCAAATCAGCCATCCGTCAGTGTTTTATTTAACCCCTGCGTCTCTGTGGCGTGCAGCAGCATCCGATGCATTACATAACCAGGATCCAAGCGGCTGTGTGGCTCTCCCAGTCCCACGTAATGCACTCGTCAAACGGCCTAGCGTCATAACGCAGCGCGCACCGCCGGGAGGATGGAGGGAGGATGAGGCCCGCTGAGGCGAAGCTGCATCCTGTCAGCTTTCATCCACTCACACTCTCTCCACACCCGCAGGATCCACACCAAACCCAGCCCTTCATCAAAGAGGCAGCCAATAGGAGCACAGCCCGTGCAGCACGCAAACACACATGACAGACAGGTGGAGACAGGGATGTAGAGAAAAATATATATTTTTATTATTATTATTGATTTGAAACAGGTTATTGCCATTGCCCATCTGCTTTGAAACTTATATAATGCATTTGATAGGATCTGGGATTTTTCAGAGCAAAAGACTTTGACCTTAGATGTTCAAAATTTTAATTTACCAGGAAAAAAATATCCCAGAGCTTTAGCAACAAAAACATGTTTCCAAAACTTGTTCTAATTCCCCTAAACAACCTTTTTATCTAAAATCTGTATTTTATTTTGTTTGTTTTCATTTTTGTTTCTATTTATTAAACTTTACTTGCAAATCAATTTCTTTTTAGATAATTGATATAGTGATCTTTCCAGTTTCTTGCATACAGCATTAAAACAAATAATGGGATTTTTCCATTTATGAAAAATGGAGATAAGTGTGGATATACTAACAGGTATAACACATTGAAAAGATGGTAAATGAACTTGAGCAACATGGGGCTAAGTGTCTTACCCATGGACACAGCAACATGTGGCTGCAGGAGCTGGGGATCGAACCCCCGACCTTTGGAGATATAAGTTTTCGATTTCCACCAAAACTCTAAATTTTTCTCATCTATAAGGTGATCCATAATAAATGTTTTATGACACCGGTCCTTAAAATTTGACTCAATATTCAGAATAAGTATTTTGTTTTGAGTATTTTTTGACAGAAGTGAGTCCCTGTTCAGTTATGTAAAGTTATGTGTTTCCAGATACACTCGTCGTTTCTTTGTAGATCAAACAGTAGGTTCATTTAGTGTGTATATATTTACTTTACTTCCTGTCAGTCACTGATCCAACAGAAGCCGGAAAAGCCTGAATGGTGAGATTTTTTTAAACAGGTGTGATGAAAATATCTCTTAAGAGTCTGTAAGCCAAACACTCTCTGTGAGGTTCAGCCTCTCAATCTTCTACTGAAACGTACAGCATTATGTCCCGGGTGAGTCTGATATGCAACCTTTTAGTTTCTCTTTACCTTTGATGTATGCACCATTAGTCTCTATACAGGCCAGACGGATCCTAACAACCAGTGTTCAGTAAGCTTAGCTTTGCACACTTCCAAAGACTTCACGACTGAAGAAGAACTTAAGGGGAAATGAGTTTGGTTTAATAAAGCTATAAAAAAGTAATTCAAAACTCATTTTAAAAAGTACATGTATCAAACTGAAGATGTACTTGTGATACAAAATTCAACAACATATAATATAAAACAGGAAAAAATCTTAAAGTTGGATCTACTCATGAGAAAAAACGTGAGAACGTCATCATTGAGTTGTTCTGAAATCCTGCTCACACTTTTTTAAGAAGATTCTGGGATTCAAAGATGTTTTTTAAATTCTTATATTCCAGTATTTACATGAGAAGTACAAATATAACCTTTGTGTTACATATGACCTTCAGTGAGTCGCGCAGACAAGAAAAGTCAATAAATTCTGATCTTTTGAACCGTTAAAGCAGGGGGTGGTACCTCAGCAGTAGGACACTGTGCTTTCACAATCTGAAGTGTACAAGCAGAGTTAGGAGAGTCTTTTGTATTCATTAACTCTCTTTAAAGACAGACATGGAGCTCGGATCAACGGTTAGAGCTGTGAGGAGTCAACGGGTGCTGGTTGGTGATGAAGTCAAGCCTGCTGTTATCTTAATAAAAGATGGGAAAATCTGTCAAATACTCTCAGACAGGGACCTTTCTGGGGCTGATGCATGTGAGGTAAGCTGGCTAAGATGAAGATAATCACAAGTTTATGAGAGCAAATGCACTGATTTAAACCTGATGTTTATAGGTAGTAAACAGTGTTATCTTGTATGTGGCCTACCTGTGACAGCAGGTGTTGGATGTGGGCGACAGTGTGGTGATGCCGGGTGTTGTGGACTGTCACGTCCATGTGAATGAACCAGGCCGCACCTCCTGGGAGGGTTTCTGGACCGCCACCAGGGCTGCTGCAGCCGGGGGAGTGACAACCATTGTGGACATGCCGCTGTAAGTTTGAGAGCCCCTCATAAAATCAATCAGCACCCAACAACATGCAAGGTCACTGGTGGAGGCAAAGGTTGTAAAGTAAACAAAATGTTAAAGAACTGGCCTCTCCGAGCAGCAGTACAAGTTATTATATAACACTAAAGTACAAACTGTGAGCTTGACAGTTGTGTTTGTTTGAAAATTAAGGTGATGAAATACATTGAAAAAAACGTCTCTTTGCATCCAGTGGCATTTTCCCCTGGAGAGTCATTGAAAAGACTCAGAGGTGCTACATCTTTTATATTGTCTATGATGACACACAATGCAGTTAGTGTATTAGTACTAATAAAATCCATACCTGAGCAACCTTTTTCATCACACTTGTGTGCATTAGCTGCTTTGTTGTTTTGTCTTTAGCATTGTCCTTTATAATAATAAAATCATATTGAATACATTAAGATCATTTACAAACACACGTCTACATCATAGATTTGACCTGAACAGTCCCATAATAAAGCTCCGGGTCCCAAGTCCTCACAAATGTCTATTAACACTAATATGTCACGATTTTGCACTGTCCCTGTCCTAGTTTTAACTAACCAAAACAATACACCATGCTTGCTACATTTAATATCAATCAATGTTGTTCCCAAGGCTGTTTCTTAGTTAGCCCAACTATCATAATAACATGACCTGCTGTGTTTTCTAAAGAGCTCCAGGAGAGTTACAGCTTAATTCAAAAAGCACCAGGCGATGAATATGTTGCATTTTGCACACACTGCAATTGTCCATTTTCAGTTGCCCACGGGGGAAATGCCGATATACAAAGCCATATTAAATCTTAGAAACACAAACGGTGGGTATAGACTGGGAGTAGCACTGTTATGTTCCACTTTGGTGAGGCAAACACTGATGAAAACCAACAAGCTGCTCAGGAGGGCAGCTTTGCCTACCACCTTGTGTGACCAGTGAAGGTCAATACATGTGGCTTGACAGTCAAATTAAAGTGTCCCCATTTGGAAGTTTGAAAATATGATCACATTATCTTTACTCTGAGTTCCTTTGTCAAATTGGGGTTAAGATTTTTATATTTCAAGCATTTTGATCTCCACAGAAACAGCATCCCTCCAACCACCACACTTGGTCATTTTCATGAGAAGCAGCGGGAAGCTACAGGACAGTGTTTTGTGGACACGGCCTTCTGGGGAGGTGTGATTCCTGGCAACCAGGTACAGTGCAACATCCATCCATACATTAGTATCTACACCCCTAAACCCGTTCTGGGTCACTGGGGGGACTGAAGCTAATACCAGCTGTCATGGGCGAGAGGCGGCGTAAAGTCTGGACAAGTCGCCAGTCAATCACAGGGCTTACAGTGGAGCAGCATACATTTATTCTCTATGGTGTCAGGCTATAAGCAAACCAAATCACTGATGTCTTCTTATTAGCTAGAGCTTCGGCCGATGATCCAGGCTGGTGTGGCCGGCTTTAAGTGTTTCCTCATCCACAGTGGGGTGGACGAGTTCCCCCATGTGACCAACAGTGATCTGCACTCAGCCATGAAGCAGCTGCAAGGCACAGGAAGTGTCCTGCTGGTAACCGAACAACTACAGCATCTTTCATGCAAATGGTGTTAATTAAAGACACATGTAAAAAAAATAAGTATGGTAACATGACTGAAGAATCTCTTGCTCTGTCTTCTTTAGTTTCATGCAGAAATAGAAGTTCAGCAAACATCAGAGGAGAACGGTGGTATGTTTTATCCATTTGGACCACTCAAAACAAGATTTAAGCTTTGCATGCTAAAATGATCTTATAATCAAATCTCAAGTATATCAGTGTTACACTAATATTCTGCCCTACCCTCTTTCTTAAATACTCCCTTTCTACTAATAAATGTTGATATATTTCTGCCTACATCCTTTCCCATGTTAGACCCCTGTCAGTACTCCTCCTTTCTGCAGTCCAGGCCTGATGTAATGGAAGTCGAGGCAATTCAAACGGTCACAGAACTCTGCCTCCAGTACCAGTAAGAACATTAGCCTGTTTACAAACGACCACTATATCCGAGTGGATAGATGTGTTTTGTATTTAGATGTGTTTGCAGCTTGATTGCCACAATCAGCTAATGCTCTCTGCTCCAGAGTGAGGTGCCATATCGTTCACTTGTCTTCTGCAAAGCCATTAAAACTGATCCAGGAAGCCCGACAGGCTGGAGCCCCCCTCACAGTGGAGACCACCCACCACTACCTCAGCCTGTGTGCAGAGAATATACCTTCAGGGGCCACTCAGTTCAAGTGCTGCCCCCCCATCAGAGGATCTCATAATCAGGTATATAAAAAAAACTAATAACAACCCGACTGTCTATTATAGCATTAACAAAAAACTGGTCTGTGTTAGCTTAATTGAAGATTGATTTTGTCCCCACAGGAGCAGTTATGGTCCGCACTTAAAGCTGGACAGATTGACATGGTGGTGTCCGATCATTCCCCCTGCACACCTGATCTGAAGAGACTGGAGAGTGGAGACTTCAGTCAGGCTTGGGGAGGAATTTCTTCTCTACAGTTTGGTAACTTAATAGATGCAACATACATGTTGAAGGGGGATTTTTTTTTTCTTTTAAGTTTTACGGGGAGGTCCATTCAGTGTTGATAGAAAATGTAATCCCTAAGCAACAGTTCCACAGTTCATGCTATACTGACCAGGAAAGCCGTAACCTCAACCCTGCAAGGCTGCAGTTCTTCACCCAGTATACTATCTGTTCGGCTTAAAATCTACACAATTTGAGTTGCCAGTGAGGTCTTGTTAGAACGTGCAGTCGAATCCTCTGCACCACATTGCTTGATGACAATGTTTTTGCTGCTAGTTTGCAAAAAAAGCAACAATGAAATTTGCAGCTGCACCAAGATGCACCCATGAGACACAAAAAGAAAATAAACACCAGCTACCAGCATTTTAGAACTATAGCCCTCGCTGAGATGGTGAATTCAGGAGGAAAACATTTTGTTGTTCCAGAAACATCACTGTCATCTGATGTGGTTGTTGGCCTGTTGGAAACCACCCGCTATCTAAGCTTTGATATTGAGTCTTCTTCTTTGGTTGTACTGATAACAAGCTAAAAAACTACACTAGAAATGTCAACCCTCAGATATACTGTAAGGGCAGAGAATGTTTTCAAATGAGGAAACATTTGATAAGTTTTGGGTCACATTAACATTAACACATTGGCCTAATGTGTTATTATCCAGCTGCAGAATTGCATTTGATTGAGACCTGTGGATGCATCTTCATAGTAGCGTCCAATGCATCCTGGGACATGGGCGCACGGCATGACTCTGCAGAATAAACATCTCCACCTTCTCAGTCAGTTCAGCACAATGAGGACTTTATGGCTTCACTTGACAACATGTACCACCAACACAGATACACCATCCACAAAAAGGAAACTGAGACCAAAGCCTGTTTGTTTTTTTGATTGCTCACTTTTGATATTTTAGTTTACCTAACCCCTGCGTGTGTAAGTTAGAAAACATTATCATGCTTTGATCTTGACTCATTAATTTCCCATGTTTATTTAATTGTGAAATAGGACCCTTATTTATCTCAGTAAATTACACGTGTAAGTTGGAGTTGATTTTAAATGCTTGATTTACAGTTTTTTATCTGAATATGGTGCTGTTAATGTCACAACAAAGTGTCCATGGCTGCTGTTTCAGAGTCATGGCAGCTCTCACATTATTCCTGTCTATAGAAAAGCTGCAGGATGTGTCTTAAGATGACAAATCCTGTCTTGTGTTCAGCTGAAAGAGACACTCTCTTAAAATCCTCTACTTTAACTCTAGCCTGTGCAACACAACAGGGAATTTATATGCAGATTTCTCGTTTTAAGATGGATTAGTTGTTTCCTCTTTTCCCTCCTCCCAAACATAATCCCCTCTGGAAATCTCACAAACTGAGCAAAGTTCACACGGAGGTAAACAGCAGCTGAGTGCCACAACAATCATTTACTGTTCAGACGCAGTGAGAGAGATGAAATGGTCAAAGTCTGACCAAAGAAAGACTGACACTTATCCACAGTGTTTGACCTCCTGTAATCATGACACTTCACGATGTGATTGTGCATTTACAGAAGAATGACTGCAGGCAGGAGAGGAAAGCGTCTTAAATATTTGATGGTGTCAGACCTGTTTAACCACTCCACCCATTTGAACCATTGTCAGGCCTGCCTCTGTTCTGGACTTCAGCCAGTAAGAGAGGCTTTCAGCTGAGTGACGTGGTGAGACTCCTCAGCCGGAAAACAGCCCAGCTGTGTTCTCTGGACCACCAGAAGGGCAGCCTCGCCCCCGGCTTTGATGCTGACATCGTCATATGGGACCCCGAGCGAGAATTCAAAGTTTGTATAAAGAACCTCTCAAATCTTTTATTATTAAGCAAAACCTGAAAACTCTTTCTGTATTCAGACTCATTTTCTGTCATGCTTCACAGATTGAAGAAGAAAATGTTCATCATAAGAACAAGGTAAATCAGATTTAATGTGCAAATAATATGATGTCAGGAGCCTTTATGTTTAAGTCTTTTAAGCTTATGATCTGATTGTGTTTTTGTGTGTAGGTAACGCCGTACCTTGGCGTCACACTGCAAGGCGTTGTGTGCTCCACCATCGTCAGGGGGCGTCTGGTGTACAGCGAAGGCTCCTTCTGCCCGGAGCCTCTGGGGAAACATCTCCTCATCCCTCAGAGGACAAATCAAGCCCAACAGTGAAGACGAACGACAATAAGCTACAATAAACCCTCAATAAATTTAAGTGTCTGTGTGAGATGAGTGCCTCATGTGGTTGTCTTAATTTCTCTCCCACTGAACAAATGATTTTCATTAGTTTTTATTGTCTATATTTTACAGCATAGCTTGTATTTGTTATAGAACTGGGGGAGACATGCTGGTTTAATTTTTTTCCTTTAATAACTCAATTTTTGAATTTTGGGGGTTTAGTCATTAAGCTTGAGACACTCCTAAATCATCATCCTGTGTTCAACACAAAATACGACTGATCTAAAGTCCCATGGCTCCAAAATCACACAGACCGTACAAACTGTTTGTAAAAGTTATGATCCAGAGACCTTTACAGTCAGAGGAATGAATAAGGCTTCATTATTAGCTTCTAAACAGCTGAGACATAAATGATCTGGGGCTGTAATTTTGTTCTACAGGCCATAACAATATGTCTCTGATTCTGCTTTTGGCAATTCATTTTTAATCCAAATAAACAGAGTGGTGTAGTAATGGTGGTGCCCCCATTAGTGTGCATGTATAAGTACTAGTGTACTCATTAGTGTGTTATACATACATATTTTGCTTCCTGTACCTTTTATTTTATTTTTTTATTTTTTTATCTTCTGCTTTATTAATTTAGAACATTTATTGATTTTATCTCCCAACACCAGTCTGTGAAATATTACTGCAAATCCCTCTAAAACATGTTTATAGTAACTGAACTTTTAATAAGACATGTGTTGTTTACAAAAAGGGATATGGAGACAGAAAGCAGACACTCCTCACTGCAGAGCCTTCATGCTCCTTGTAACTGCACAGCCATTTCTAGGTTTAATATGCTCAACCGTCTTCCCAGTAAAGAATTTGCAGTAAATATTAACATTATTTACTTCACGTTGAATCGAATCAACAAATGTGTTGTTCACAGGGGCAAAAGTGCAGCAGTGTAATGGTGAAGCTTGATTCTCCAGAGAGTCTGTGGTCAATGATTAACATTTGAATTCAGGTTGACCTTTGTATCTTAAAAACTAGCTGCTCTCCCTGTGCACAGAAAGTGTTGACAAAGTCTACAGGAGCTCACTGGTCAGACAGAGGGGAGGTCTCAGCTCTGCGCTTACCCTTTTCTGCTGCTTTTCGGTGCTTTCACTGCTTTGTCACACAGCTGGGAACATGTCGTCCATCTCTGTACCGCCGCCAAAATGTCTGCAGAAACCACTGACCGTTCCATTTCGTCACATGTTTGGACCAGGACCTTCCAATGTTCCTCCTCGAATCCTGGAGGCCGGGGCCAATCCTGTCATAGGACACATGCATCCAGAGATATTTGAGGTAACTCAGTGGTCCAACACGTTTAGCAGCCCTCTAAGGAGGAGAAGCACAGGATGAAAAAAACATAGCATTTTACAAGCAGACTTCTACAAGCAGCATTAATCTACAGATATAAACTTTAGGAGCTAAAGAAAGCTCAATATAAAACTATATAAACTGTCTATATTGTACCTGAGGATTATTGTAATAATGTGTAGCTTCTTCTTTCCAAATATCCCTGCAGTTTTCATATAGATAGATTTTGGTTTGTGCTTTTCAATTCATTCTACTTTGTACTTCTACCACGTTACTCTTACTCTGCTACAGTTATTAAACAGTTTTAACATGCTAAAAAAAAAGCATCATGTGAGTTTAACCACACATTACAATGTCAAATATTTAATATCAGCTCCAAGCAACTGAAGCTTTAAAATGCCGTTTACATGTGCAAGCATCAGAAACAATAATGAAATACTACAGCAACAATATTAAACTCTCATAAGGAGGATTCTCCATTATGAATAATCTTATTTAAACTGAAAGCACGTTTTGCAGAGAATATGTGTGTACTTTAACTGGTATATTTTGAGTGCAGGGCTTTGCACCCCCTCTTGGTAGCCTGGGTAGAACTATTACTGTTATTTTACTGTTAGCTAAAATGTTGCGCTGACTAACGTTAGCCTATTTTAAAACTAACAATCATTGCAAAAGGGATGCAGTCTAAGCTAACAGTAAATTGTAGGTACTCATTAAAATGCTGAAATGTAAAACAACAAAGGACTTTTCATTTCTTATAACACATTTGGAGGACATGTGAACTTTCGATGACTAAAAAAAGAAACTACAAAGTGTAATTGGAAAGTTAATTCACTGTGAAAGATGAGGGGTTTAGTTGTGATGATTGAGGACGGAGTAAGGGGCAAAACATTGAATGATATCAAACATGTGTCACAAGAACGTAACAACTAGATATTCAGGAAACTAATAAAAAAAAGCTCATTTAAGAAGCTTGTGTATAAGTTAATTGAGTTTTGCGTGGTGCCGATGACCGAGAGTTTAAGTCCCACCCAATGTACGGAGGCTATTGTTCTCCAAGAGCAAGTTCAAATCTGACCTGCGGCTCATTTCCACATCATTCCCCTCTCCCTCACTGGTTTCCTACTCTATCAAATAAAGGCATAAAAGCCTAAAAATATATTTAAAAAGAAAAACCTGTGAAAAAAGTTTTAACCCTAAATTAACTTAAAGCTTCTTTGAGCTTGGACTTTTGATTCTGGCACCCCCTGTGGAAAACAGAACCACTTTTCTAATCTTTTCCTGTTCATTTGTAACCTGTGTTTTCTGTCAAAAAAAAATCCTTCTTTGTTTTAAATTTTAGAGATGGAGCTCACAAAGAATAAGGTGTGGAAACATTTTTAAAAGGCTGTTTTGACGGTGTTATTGTTAATCACATTATCTGACAACAATCAACTTGTAACAGTTTCAGGAAATAGAATATAAAATAAAGAAATAGTCAACCTTGTCACTGGTGGTCTGGTTTGCTTGAGTAGGTCAAATAGAGACGTCAATATTGATATCAGACTGTTTCTTTACCAGCCAAAAAAGTTAGAGGAGGAGCTTTAAATGAGTCAAACTTTGCCCATCGATCTCTAGTTCAACACCTTATCTGGACCTAATTCAAGCTCATTAGCATATGTGGCATGTAACTCACTAAACACATATCCCTGATGTTGAAATAATTGATACACCGTTGAGCTCCAAGGTTTAAACTAATCTGTTAGGACATCTGTCAGTCTGTCCATTACAGAGAGCAACAGGGTGGAATAGCAAAATAATATATTTATATTCAAACCTTTAACCAACATTTGCTCATTTCATGTTGCAGATAATGAATGACATTAAAAGTGGAATCCAGTACATGTTTCAAACTCAGAACAACATGACATTAGCAGTGAGCGGCACTGGACACACTGCGATGGAGTGTGCCATCTTCAACACGGTGGAGGCCGGGGAGAGCGTGCTGGCTGCAGTCAACGGCATATGGGGTGAACGAGCAGCGGAAATGGCTGAAAGGATTGGTAAGACTTGTGGTGGTCCTTTATCCCTCATGAAATACTTTAAAAATATCAAAACCAACAAAGATTCAATTATTTTCTCTCTTCCTCTCAACTAAGAACATGATTCCTAGGTTTCTACTGAAACTTAAAAACAGATCACACAGTGATAGCTTCTCTTGACAGTTCAGGAATTCTCTTGAAAAAGCTGGGCGCTGTGGTAAATGGACCTGGACGTGTTTGGCGCTTCTCTAGTCTTCTGCATACTCAAAGCACTTTTGTGCTAAATGTCACAGTCACACTTTCATTCACATTCACACACTGATGGCAGAGGATGCTACGTACTGTAAAATGCTGAACTGTCAATAAGTACGATTCCATTCACACGCTGCTGGCTATGTAGTGGGCCCGATTTTGGGGTTCAGAGTCTTGACATTTAAATATGTGACTGCAATAGCTGGGGATCAAACCCCCAACCTTTATGTTAAGGGACGACGTTGCTATAGAGCCTTTTTGTAGAAAAGGAACAATTTCATGAGCTTTGTACCAATAATAACATCACATAATGTTTCCATTCTTGTTCCTTTAAATAAGCTCTTAAAGTAAAAGAATAAAATTGTATTCTGAGGTTATTTATCCACATGCACTTTAATTCACTTCAATCCAAAAGGTGCCAGGGTGAACACAATAGTGGCGCCCCCTGGTGGATTCTTGTCCAATGAAGACATTGAAAAGGTATCACTCTGCTTTTTTGTAATCATCAGATTACACAAATTATTTGTCACAGCTATTGTTTTGTGATCAAACTGTTTTCTCATCACAGGCCTTATCAAAACACAGACCAGCGGTGTTCTTCCTCGCACATGGAGAGTCTTCTACAGGAGTCCTGCATCCTTTAGACGGTATCGGACAGCTGTGCCATAAGTAAGACGCAGCATTCACTCATCTTAATCACATCTGTGATAATAAGGGAAGGTGTGATCTGTATTATGTTTGTTTCCTACAGGTATAACTGCTTGTTTCTTGTTGACTCTGTGGCGTCAATCGGGGGAGCTCCTCTGTACATGGATCAGCAAGGTTGAGTATTAAAACCTGCTTGATGTTTTTTTAGTTAACTGCTAATGAAACCTTTAACTGTGATACATTATCTGTTTTGACTTTTGTATTTGCAGAGATAGACATCCTATACACAGGCTCCCAAAAAGTTCTGAATGCTCCTCCAGGTACAGCACCAATCTCGTTCAGTGAAAGAGCATGGTGAGAAAATGTATCAAAAAGTCTAGTTTGCAAAGTTTATAACATGCAAGATGCAAGAATTTAAAGGATGAATCTTTCTACAGCCAGAAGATATTTAACCGCAGAACAAAGCCTGTGTCATTCTTCTTGGATCTGGGTTGGCTTGCAAACTACTGGGGATGTGACGGCAAACCCTCAAGAGTGTAAGATAACTTTTTTTAATACACACAGGAACTGATCTTTTTAAAAAAATATATAAGCCATACTTTCACAAATTCTGAATATATCTATGTCTTTTTAATTTATCCTCTACAGATATCACCACACAGGTCCAGTCACTGCTTTTTACTGTCTGAGGGAGAGTCTGGCTGTCCTTGTTGAGGAGGTGCGACTTGTGTGTGCATGAAATATTTTGACTTTTATTTCAGCTCTAAAGAGTAACAGCAGTTTTAAAGATTAATTTTAGGGGCTTTTTATGCATTTATTTTAGTGATAGGACAGTGGCTAGAGTTAGAAATCAGGGAGAGAGAGAGAGAGAGAGAGAGAGTGGGGAATGACATGCGGTAAAACAGATTTGAACCCGGGCTGACCGCTTTGAGGACTGTGGCCTCAAACTAGGCCTCCAGTGCCCGAGTTACAACAAATAGCCAATGAGCAGGTTGTGCAATCACAAAAATGTAGAATTTCAACACCCTTCCTGGAATATTCAGATCATAGACTGTGAAGAAGTGGACACAGTCATGGACTTGTATACCCTGCTTTATTATCTTTTCACTCTAAATACGGCCATTATTTACTAAATGAACATTGATCATACTGTATTGAAGAATATGTGAAACTAGAAAGTGAGACAAAAAAATGAATGGAATGGTTCAGTCAAGGAATAAACTACCTGAGTAGGATCATTTTATAATCTGTCCTTTATTGTTGACTTCTTCTGTAAACCAGTAAAGCATCCCTCTGCTGGACATTTGAAAGTATGCAAACTAACCAGCAACATTTTGCATGATATCATGCCAAGATACCTCTGCTCTACATAAGCTTCCAATGTCACTGAGAGCTAGTATAACATACGAGAGCCTTGCATGGTCTAGCTCCGGCTTTTATCACTGAGCTGCTGAGGACAACACCAGCAGGTCCCTGAGGTCCTCTGACCAGGGTCTGCTGGTTGTTCCTCGCACGAGACTGAAACCAAAAGGAGACTGTGCCTCTGAGGTGGCTCCTACATTTTTAAACCGTCTTACCCCAGAACTGAGAGCTGTGACACTTTTAAAAAACAGCTAAAGACTCATCTATTCAGACTTGGCTGTGTTTGATTCTTCTATATTTGATTTTATGTACCTGTCTGTTTGTAATGTCTCTGTTATTATGAAGCACTTGTGACGTCTGCTCTTGAAATGTTCTATATAAATAAACCTTACTTACTTACTTACATTATAGCTCAAAGCACCACTGCTGTGCTGTTAGCATTTCTGTTATTACTGCCTTTAATATTAGCATGCATACATTTAAAATACGGGTTATGTCATAAATGGTAATGTTCTCTTTTTTTCCGCCTTTCTCTGGTCACCTAAGGGTCTGGAGAACTCATGGGAAAGACATCAAAACGTGGCAGAATATTTCCATGCTGGTTTAGAGAGCATGGGTCTAAAACTATTTGTCAAAGAAAAGGTGAGTTTCAAACGTGTCATAAATGATATGTGGTAGAATTTACATCATGTATGAAACCAAAGTCCTGACTTTAATGGTTATTTCAGACTGCAAGACTGCCAACGGTGACCACTATTGTTGCTCCTCATGGATACGACTGGAAAGAGATCACAACGTACATCATGAAAACACATAATCTGGAGATTTCTGGAGGGCTTGGGCCATCAGTTGGCTTGGTAAGAGTTAATGTGGCCATACACCCAGTTCGGCGAGAAGTTACTTAAGTATTCTAATTCCCTGTTGTGTTTTTTTGTCTTTCCAGGTGCTGCGTGTGGGACTGATGGGATGTAACAGCAGCAAGGCTAACGTTGACATGGTGTTAGCTTCACTGAAAGATGCTCTGAAACACTGCCATAAGAGCAAAGTGTAACATGCTAAAAAAGACAATCCTGAATCAATGTTACTGTCACCAGGACTGACTGTGACTGACTGTTTCACGATAAATCTGTTGTCATTCTGAGTAATAGTCTAATAGGCAGTTTAATCAGTACAAGGATGGGAGGAGCAGTCTTCACTTCAAAAAGATGCATTATCTTTTTGTTAGGATTAGCATCATTATTTATCTTTTTTGATCATTCTTACTGGAAAGGTCCAACACATTTCTGTTGCTTTTAGTCCAAATCTCAATAAGAGGGTCTCTGTTAATGTAGTTTTGTGTATCTATGTATTCAAACTAGCTGTCTTTAATTTCATAGCTCTGAAGCGGAGCGTCCAACTTCCTGATGCCCCCTGCCATTCATGAGTTACAGACTCTCCCCTGGTTTCTACCAGTTTGAATACATAGTTCGTTTTTACTCAAGATTACAAACTCTTCTTTTGGCCACATCGTGATTCTTTTGTCCATATATTGACTATACCCTGTGCTTTCTGTGGTTAGTCAGATATTGATAATGGGTAACTGCTTTAGTTTGAATGTCCTTCAGATAATGCTTGCAAGGGACAATCACCCAGAAGCAAATAGAAATGATTTTTTTAATTACGGTAATCAATACACCAACCCACCAAACCCAGCTGTGTTGTTGTTGTTGATGGGTACAAAAACAATAATTTTATTGCAGCCATAATATGATATGTCCTTTTTGTTTTAAAAGTTTGTATAGACTGTTTGTAAAAAAAAAAAAAAAAATCCCCAAACACATACATGTCTCATAAATAGAAATACATGGGATGAGAAAATTACATTTCAGGTTAATTGTTGTAATTACAAGGCTTTAGTTTTGTAAAGCAATAACACAATAAAATAAGTCACTGAAAAACACTGGTGCAATGGGCCACAGCAGGAGGAGATTGAGTCACAGAGGAACTAAAAAAGTTTGCCTTTTTACTTCACCTGATAGCAGCATAGGACTCAGAAGGAGAGGCTCCTGTCCAACATGTAGGCCTGGCCTCTTACAGGTTACAGTGGGATACTGAAATTAAAAAATGAGAGTAACTGTATAAACTGTACAGCTATTCCCATCATTGAAGGTGCACAATGCAGTGGTAAGTCTAGCTGCAGGTCTTATGAGCAGCACATGTGCAATGACAGGAAATCAATGAATGTTGAACCTCTACCTTGTAAGACCCAGGCCCACTGTTGCACAAAGAGGCTTTGAACAAGTAGAATGCATTTTTTAAGTCATAGCATGCCACTCATATCTTGAATGTAGTGTACATTTAGATCCTCTGGAAATTCGAATAGGCCTTTATGGTACATACTTTATTCTGACTTCATGGTTATTGATATATCCAGTTGCACACATGACGCACAAAATCTGTGCTGCCAAATATGCTCCTGTACATTTATAAAGTGCATACTGTATGTCCACCGAGAGAAGGCAGGTGAGTGTCAGTTTATTTATTTATTTATTTATGGTTGTAAGGTAAGAAAGTTTGATTGCTCGAAATGATGAATTATAGCGATGACAATTAATATAGATCAATGTAAGGCATTAACAGCCTTCCAGTCAATAGGATGACAATCACTTTTTGGCAGCTAAAAATGACAGGCTAACTTTTTAGTGCCTTTCCATTTTTACATACACTATATATATATATATATATATATATGGTGTAAAACAAGTCAATCAAGCTTAAATTAAATGATAAGGCAATGTACTTTTAAATTCAACTGTAAAAGTATTAACAAGATTAATGTTCTTATAATAAACTTAGACCATGTCCATGTGATAACCTGGACAGTGAATAATGGGGAAATCATAAGTTACCACAACTAGCGCTCACTTCAGGGGATACTCCCTCTGGTGGCGTAAACAAGTATCTACAGCTCAAGAAATAAAATCCAAAATCATCACAAGCAAAGCATACACTTAGATTTAGAGGACGGACCATAGTTTGTTGTGGGGCAAAAGATGAATTAATGATGTTGTTATTTTTCTGTGGAGGACAGTCTTAACAAAACACACGCTTTCATGGTTTGGGGCTCTGTTTTGGAGTGAGTTTTTCATTTTAAGGGACAATTAATAAGGATTCAAACAGGGTTTAATTGTTGATACATTTTAATATGTGCTACATTTTAGTCCTTCTATGTTTGTCACCATGGCGATAGGAGTGTGAAATGATGAGTTCTATGTTGTTGTATGAGACATATCTCAGTTGAGATAGTTGTGAAAGAGAGTGGTTAGAGAAATTGTTGTATTCAAAGCGTTCGAAAGTTATTTGGTTTTGTTTGTTTGTTGTTTTGTCCGTGTTGTTCTGTGTTATCCTGTTCTGTATTTTAATACAGAAACAGGGTTATCATGGAGTTCGTGGAGGGAAGTAGAGGAGTCTACAAGTCGATCAGGGTGTTGTTCGACACACCGATTTATGAACGTGCCAAACAGATCTGTTGGCACATTCAATCCTTTTAAACCTTCAACAGAAGAAGCAGCTTCCATCTGAGCTTACTGTTGAAGACATGACTGACCTACTGCTGGAAGAGAGTAAAAAGTCCCTGAGGGTGCAGCTCTGGGAGTTTGAGATGGATGAAAACAATTCCAACAAATTGAAAACAATGCCGATAATTATGACGATTGCAGTCGACGTCTACATCCCACCACACGACTGAAAAGGTAGAAAAAAAGATGAGACCATGTGGGAATTACAGGAAACAATATCCACCAGTGAATATTGCAGATGCACCTAGCAGCAAAGAAGACTATATATTCATATAGAGTTGAAAAGCTAAGCGCATCGAGGGTGAAGGTTGCTAAACTAAAAAATAAGAGCCCAGAAGGAGGGGCCCTTTTATTGACTTACAATTCCATCACCACATCTTTCTTTTCTGCTTTAGGGAATATCATTTGTCAGAAAGTGATTGCGGTATATTTTGCTCTAAAGAGAGACAAACTTGATGCACTTATATTGGATTTTTTTCTTTTTGTGAGAGGCGTGTTTTATTGGAGTTTATGTGAGTGATAGTTATCATTTTGTATTTTAATGTAAATAGCTGTGTGAATTGTTTTTTATTTAATATAAGAAGGCAACGACTCATGGCAAGAAGAAGCCAAATGTTTTACATTGGAAGCTGAGCAGCTGGACTCGAGCAGAGAATTCAAACAGGTGAATATGCAGAAAAAGCAAGGATAAGATTTAGCTCTTTACTTTGGGGCACATTGATCATAGTAAACGGAGTGCAAGTTACATGTTTTGAAGCAAACCTTCTCAGATGTATCAGCTGTTTATTCATATTAAAAATACTCACACAACTTCTGTGACTTTTGTGGCTTTTTAACAACTTGAAAAACAATCCTTTATTTATTTTTGATTTAAAGTTTAACACAGCTAAAACATGATTTCCCTGATAGTATCTAAAAAATAAAGGTTTTAATTTTCATCCATCACTGTAGTCATTTTTTGTAGGTCTCTAGATTACCAGTCGTAGATTAACATGTGATGCTAAAAATGTTGTTGGATGCTTAATGTTTAAAGTCGAGCAAAGCATTTGCCAATGACAAGTAGACCGTAGTCGCCATGACAATTGTAAATTAAATTGACCAGTCACAGCACAGAGATAAACCACTTTTGCTACTGTTGTTTAAATAACTCATCGACTTTAAACACAAAGAAAAGATCATTCATTTTAGAAGATATTCATCTCTCTCCCCTGCTACCAGGAACAACAACAACAGTACTGCTGTGCTTGTTTTACAAAAGCTTCATTGAAAGTGAACTGACCTTTTGTATGTTGGGAGGGAGCATTGTCTGTATCAACTAAGAACAAACTTCTCCTTTAGTCTGAGTAATGCACTCATAACTTCAGGGCAAAGGTACAGAATGTCGTGAATGTGGACTAAAAAATGTATCACATCTTTTGAACGACAGAGCATTTGGCTGCTTAACAATCTCAGATAATACAGTATGAAGCTGCAATCTGCATTTTATTAAATTTACCATTTGACATTCCTTACATGTAATCATGCAACGCTTCTACGATGTATATCTCATGATTTTGTTTCTTGGTATTATGTGCTGTCCTGTATGTCTTTTGTCTTTTATGTTTGTATGAGGTTGGTTTAAGGTAAATTCCTCTTGGTGAAGGTTTCATTCATTCATTTGGTCTAAACTAATGTTTATCTGCTGTCCATTTCAATTATAAAGTGGAGACTTACTGAAAATATTCCAATTCACTGATTGAAATTATTATGGGCTTGGTTTTCAACATTTTAATGGCAAAAAAAACACCTTCAGAAAACCAATGTGTTGGACCCTGCAGGCCCTGTTTCTGTCATGATTTGGTTTTGTATTTTGTATATTTTCAGATTTTCTCAATCTTCCCTGGTGTGTGTTTCATTTGTGTGTTTCCTAGTTTAGTTTTTAGTTTTTTCCTGTTTTTATTTACATCAGGACCAGACAAGGTGGCCAAGTTCACATCCATGTTCAACCACATTCAGGATGTGCATGAGCATGAAAACTCTCTCTTTCCTGAG
This sequence comes from Labrus mixtus, assembly GCF_963584025.1. NCBI lineage: Eukaryota > Metazoa > Chordata > Actinopteri > Labriformes > Labridae > Labrus > Labrus mixtus. The sequence continues at coordinate 8,272,587 of NC_083614.1, forward strand.
TGTACTCATCCAAAGAAGGTGACAAGGGATCCAAAGAAGTGGTTCCAACCAGGTATGCAAACAGCACTCATGTAAAAAAAATATATATTATGAATGGCTTATGTACAGTTTTATGGAACTTCCTGTTTTTTTTATTTTATTCAAATTTTTATTTTGTGTTTTTTTCTCTAGGGTCAGTGGCTCTACATCGTCTAGAGAAACTGATGAATAACAAGAGGGTCTTGAAGGAAGTGGAGAATCTGAGCCACCATTATCAAACCTCTGCACTTGAGTCCTACCACAGCCTGCTGCTTCGTTTCACACCGAAGAATGTGGTCTTTCCATTCATGGGAATGTTGTGCAGGTATGCTGTAGAACTTTACAAATACATTTTTGTTGTTAGGCCTGTTGTACCACCCTCTAACAAATTAACCAATTGCTGATATATCTGACCAATAATATCAGAGACATATGATTTCATTATATACTGTAATTGCTGATTTTACCTTTTTGTATTGTAGGTTGTTTCTGTCGGTGATGCATTACAATGAAAATGCTGAACGCGAGCAAGCAACAACCTCCACAGGACAGCCGATCTGCACGGTGGCATTTCCCAAAGCCAAAAAGGGCCAAGCCGTCGCCAAGCCCGTCAAAACATACCCAACATACAGTAAGTTACAAATTATTTTATTTTTCTAAACACAAAAGAAAAATTTTAAATACCTTTTATAAATACTTTCAGAAACAGTAAAAAACGGATGATAGAAAAATTAGCAATAAACAAATTATACATATATATTTTTTTTTTTTTTCAGAATATGTTGGGGACTTGATTGCACTGGTGTTTGAAGAGGTGTTCCCGGACCCCGCACCATTTCTTGAGGAGCTTCAGAGAATACCAGTCCCCAAGGATCTTGCCTCAGACTTTGACCGTCCCTCAAAAGATGAAGTAGTGGCTCGACACAAGTCCAGGTTCAGCCAAGGGGCGGGCGGAAGCCAAAATACTGTGCAGTCGGGTCGACACGACAGGATGACTACTCTGCAGTTGCGTCCCAAATATCCCCAGCACCAGCTCACAAAGCTACGATAGGCCAAGTCTCTGTAAAGCCTGTATGGAGACATAAAAATGTTCTCATTGTATATTACATTGTATAGTTCTCTCTCATTTCCTTTTGTTTAACCTTAGCTGCAAATAAAGAATTTACAAAAAAAGGTTTTGTAACTTGTTTACTTTCATTCATATTGAAAAATGGAAATGAACTGTTTGTTTAGAATTAATTTCATTGAAGTTGTAAATCATTTTTTATATTTTACATACTCTTCTGCTGTTCTCCTTCTCAAAGGCCCGTAGTCCACTCGAAAAATGTTGTGTATATTTTGGAGTGTATATGGGTTAAGACTGTTTGCTTCTAGTCCCGGATGTTGAGTCATGCAGGTGGCAGGAACAGGCAGCTCATTCATTCTCCTGATGACCTAATAAAAAGAACAAGATACTGATTAAAAAGAAATAATAATAGTCCATCAGTACAGTAATAATAGGGCAATTAATGACAAGAGTAGGCAAAATTATTGCATGGTACACATATTGATCTAATTTACACATGATTATCACCGGGGCTTTTGTAGAATAGGTAACTAACAGTTATATGATGAACTTGATACACACAATTGTACACTGAATTTTTAATCACAGCAAGGAGGTGATTTACAATGCAGTACAAGGTGAGTGGCTTCACCGTTATTCATTTAAGAATGTACGGTACTAATGTAAATTTATAGCCAAACTTTGTTAAGCCACAAGTAAAACAGATATTTTTTGATTAGGGAAATATGTTGGTAGTTCTAGTCATTGAAATTAGAAGAGGCTAACGCATTTTTCAACACAATAACGTTGAATGTTTTAATGATGAAAAGACATGATGCAAACATAACATGCTTTGTGTGTGTCTGTTGCGATGTCCTGGTTGTAAGTTATAGTATTTAACTTGTAAAAATTACCTGTGGTATTTCTCTGCAGCACACGTTTTCTGCTTCTGTCGGCATTTTGCTGCAGTTTTCACACAGACACCTGAACCATACGGTGGCCCTGAAGTGCAAAACACAACAACAAATAAGAAAACACAACCACAAATAAAAAAACACAAACACAAATAAGAAAACACAAACACAAATCAAAAAACACAAACACAAATCAAAAAACACAACGACAAATCAAAAAACACAAACACAAATCAAAAAACACAAACACAAATCAAAAAACACAACGACAAATCAAAAAACACAACCACAAATAAGAAAACACAAACACAAATCAAAAAACACAAACACAAATCAAAAAACACAACGACAAATCAAAAAACACAACCACAAATAAGAAAACACAAACACAAATCAAAAAACACAAACACAAATCAAAAAACACAAATAAGAAAACACAACGACAAATCAAAAAACACAAACACAAACACAAATCAAAAAACACAAATAAGAAAACACAACGACAAATCAAAAAACACAAACACAAACACAAATCAAAAAACACAAACACAAATAAGAAAACACAACCACAAATCAAAAGCCCTGATACTACGATTCACCATGGCAACAGGTGACAAAAAAGACTTTAACCATCTCGAAATATATCAATATCTTCATGTGGCCATACGGCGAATATGAACAAGTTTTTAAAAAGGAACAAAAGTAACACTGCTGCAGCGCAAAGGAGAGAGAAGTGGTGTAAGAGAAAAGAGCTGCTCACGTCAGCACGTAAAGTCTATTTATTTAATATTTAATCAGAATTAAAGTATTGCAGGTCAAAACTGATGGAATGGTAGGCTATTAAACCTATACAATTTATTTTCATTCACTTTTAAACAGCTCAAAATGAAATATAATAACATAATAGGCTCATATAGATTTATAGTTAACTTAATTCAGAGTTTATTTGAATGTGCATTAACTTTATCCTCAACATAAAGCTGTATTCACACACACAGGCTGAATGTGCTCTCACCTTTATCCTGTTTAGTTTATAAATTAACCCTAATTAAATGAACATCTCCCGACGTTAATGTAGGCTCTAATTCCCTGCGGAGTAATGCAGCCCCTTCATACTGACATAAAGACGCCATGTTCGATTAAACAGTTTGTTTTATACGCTGTAGTAGGCTATTGCCACCCTAACATATCATATTAAAACAACCTGGATTTTTCTTCAGACAAACGGTGAATCTTCACGAACACGGCGTGATACGGACTGAATGAAAGAATGAGGAAATGAAACGGCGTTTCTGGCTCTGAAAGAGGGCGGAGACCTAGAGAAACTCGGGGTTCATTGAAGAAAACCTGCTCCTGACCAGGTTAGGTTGACAGACTCAGTTACCATAACTAACTCAGAGGTAAAGTAACCTCTCCCTCTGAAACAGCCTGGAGTTACCCCTCTTTCTCGGGTTTGAGTGACCTCCTCTTCTGAAACGGAATACCCAGAGTTTCCCTCATTTCAGGGTAAACTGACTCAGAGTTTACACAAAACCTTCTTTCAGAAACGGGCCCCAGATCTATTAATGTATTTAGATGTTTTCAAACCTTGGAGACGGTTCACACTTCATGATTCTTGTCCTGATTTTAGCTCCTTGTTTTTTAATTTGCTGTGTCTTTGTTTTCATGGCTTACTCTCATTCGAAAAAAATGCTATGACAGTGTATTTACTAACAAATATGTATTGTATATGTATGTATGTATTCTGCATTTTTTTCCAGCAACACATGTTGGTTTTCAATAAATAAAACAAATACCTTTATGAGGGTAAAATACTGGTGTGTACAGATGTTGTGATTTCTTTAGCTTGTGACTTCTGTAGCATTAATGCACAGTATCTGCTGTTAACATGGCATACTATACAAGGAAACTGTCTACTAGATGTTCTACATGTAGTGTAAATAGTGATATCATTTCACACAGAATAAAATATTTTTATTGCAAGAATTCCAGTTACCAAACCTGAAAATTGAAAGTACCACATTTGAGAATTTTGGTAGATCATCCTTTTATTAACAATTAAAACCCTTTATGCCACTTATATGTCAGTTCATAATTAAGACTCAGTAGCATTTCCCAAAATATAAGCACTTACAGTCCAATCAGTAATGTATGTAATGTAAAGCCATCTCCTGCTAAAGCAGAAACATTTTTTCTCAGCTATAGGTTTACTGTAACATGGAATATGTGGTAAGGGCTTCAGTATAGTCCACATCTATAGCCCAGCTATTTTGTGGCTGCTGTAATCCATTTTGTTCCACAGCCTGTTGTAGATAAACCTGAATGTCTGGGTCACCGCATGAATCAATTGTTTGCCTGGCCTCCGGAAACACATTTAGTTCCCTGTCTTCAACAGCAAATCCACAGTCCCTTGAACCAAACCTGCAAATTCAGACAATTATAGAATTATGAAAAGGTTTTTTAACCAGATATTAGAAATGTAGTTTGAAATGGCCATTGTTAATAAGATGTGTTTGCTTGTTGATATAGAAATGTGAAAGTAAACAAAGGCAGGACAACTAGCCTAGAAATTATATTAAATACTATAATTTACAAAAATATACAATAATCCAAATATAGTTACCATAACGAGTGCAGTGCAATATGATATAATACAATATTCAGTTTATGATCATTTAACTCTGAGTTGATGTGGATTACCTGTGAGGCAACAAATAGAGTTCGTTTGGAATCCCTCCAGGACATGAGGCAAGTCTGGATGGTCGAATCTTCCTTGTTCCAGAGGTCCGTACATTCATCCAGGTCTTTCTGCAGAACATTACTGAAGCAGAATATCAGTAAGCACTGGTGTTCATGGCGACCGTTGAAGTGTCCAGAGTCTCCAAACAGGTCCATCCAAAACTGAGATCTAGGAATACATTAAATGCAAAGTTGTTGTTTTTTTTGTTTTTTTTACACACGAGGAGAAATGTTTAATTGAATAATCTAGAGGGCTGAGATGAGGAATGTTATCAGCATTTTAAAGAGTGGTCTGAAAACAATAATTCATAATATTGAATATGGAATAATTGATCTGATCACTAGGCAATACATAGTTACATACCTTCCTCTTCTGAAAAAGGACCACCATGACTCGATACGCTGATTCCCGGTTGATGAGCCGTAACTGTGGCTTTACAAGCCTCCATAGTAGTCCGTATGTGCATGGTGGAGGGCACATTGTATTGCTGCCATTGTCCCATGTTCTGTTCCGAGGTCAGTTCTGAATCTCATTGGGATCACACCAACACTTTTAATATACAATTAATATAATTGTGCGCGATGACAGATGGGTTGTTGTTAGTAGCTCCACAAACAAGCCACATTATTCTTCTGGAAAAGCCATCTATACATCCTGAGAGGGCCGATCCAAAGGGTTTCAGTTTGTCATAGTCATCTGCATGCCATCTGTAGTTTGGACTCATGGAATGATATGTTTGTCTTGTAAACCTCCGGCGTGTTCTCAAAGCCGTCCCATGTGGATTTAGTTGTTTCAACAAGCTCATTACTGCTTCTCGTTTCACACGTAGTTTGTTTTTTTGTTGAAGAACTTGCCACATAGTCCGATAGCCGAAGAGTTGCCCGGGCCCCTGCAGTTCAGTCTGAACCTCGGCTAGTGGAGAATAGTTCCGTCGTCTGTACAAACCTGCTTCTTTTAAACGTGTCTTTAGCGTACGGATACTCATATGAATGTTGTGAAAGGTTGACAGCATATGCAGTATCACCTCATATGTATGGCCTGCATCAAAATATTCTCTGAGAGTAGAGAGTCTGATTCTCCGGTTTCACTCATGTTTTGAAATCAACTCGCGGAAGCATGCTGCTTCCGGTTAAAAAGACGGACATTGCGTTCGTCCAATCAGCGACGATCCTTGTCGACTGCAGGTACCCAACTTTTCCGGTTTGAGTTAATGTCGTTGTGTTTTTTGATTTGTGGTTGTGTCCTTTGATTTATGTTTGTGTTTTTTGATTTGTGTTTGTGTTTTTTGATTTGTGGTTGTGTTTTTTGATTTGTGGTTGTGTTTTTCGATTTGTTGTTGTGTTTTGCACTTCAGGGCCACCGTAGAACAACGTAAAACACTGCAAACACAATGAGCACACATATTACTAACATATTACATCTGAAAAAAAGCTGAAAAAGAAATACCTACCACACTGAAACTTCCTGCTCGAGCCGTCGTGGCAAAGGATGTAATGGTTGTTCATCCTCTCCTTCGGTTTCAGACTCGGGGTCTGACTGGTAAGGATCATTAACCGCCATTGTTGTTTGTATATACCGGTGTTTTTCCTGCCCTCAAAGCCTGAGCTGCAGACTTCCCAATATGGTAAAACGGGCGTGAAATTTCCGAGAAGCGTGCTGAGCAACTGACCAATAACGACAGAGCGGATCGGCAGACCAATCAGAGCCAACTTGGCCCACGTGGGGTCTAACAGTGTGGGCTCAACAGAGTGCAGCTGACGGACTTGGCTGCCACAACTCCACAACATATAACGAACGTGTAGATAAACTGTGGCTAAGATTACTGTATAAGTTAATAACAGTAATCTAAGCAGGAGTAGACATGGTTTTTGTACTCATAACTCCCTGCAGTCAAGTCTAATGCTTCCCACCATCTGCTACTAACATGTCAGTAAAACTCCAGTCCTGTCAGGTATAAAATAACTATGTCAGCACCCGAAAAATGAAGTGGGTTAAAATGACACCTTTGCATGGACGGGAATTAATCCGCTGCTGCAAAATGACTTTTGCTGTTAAATTTTCAAAACTCCTCAAAATATAATGGATGGCTTGATGTATTGTCTATTTTGTGTTAGTGAGCACAATTATTTTAATTTTTTTTTTTTAAAGATTTATTTTTGGGCTTTTTTGTGCCTTTAATGGATAGATAGGACAGTGGATAGAGTCGGAAATCAGGGAGAGAGAGTGGGGAATAACATGTGGGAAGGAGGCCACAGGTGGGAGGTGAACCCGGGCCGCCCGCCTGAGACGACAGCCTCCATACATGGGACGCGCGCACTACGCCACTACGCCACCAGCGCCCCTTGTTTTAATTTGTAACGTGTCATAAAACCTGCAGGAATTCCATTTTGGACCCTTGTGCCTAAATGTTTGATTGCAAGTTAGACAGTGGAGTGCGGAAGTTTACCTTTCAATAAATAAGATAAATGTAAAATATGATAAATGCATAGTGTTGCTTTGTAAATGATATAAGAAAGAGTATGGTCTAGACCTGCTCTTTTTGTAAAGTGTCTTGAGATAACAGTTCAATCAGGAGAGACTTATTTGAGAATGAACAATTATTTATTTAACAATTTAGAATTAAATGTGCAAAGTCTTTGGGGGATTAGACTTCATGTACTCGGAGGGGTAATGAGGCCAACAGCAGGATAGGATACCCCCCTATGGAGTCTAGACACTGGTGGTGGTGAAGAGGAATGGAGGCTGTGAAGAGGAGTGGGTTTCAGAGCCTGAATCTGGACTCTGCTGAGCTGGAATGGAGGTCACTGGGACGGAGGTGAGTTGCAGTGGATGAACTGAAAAGACAGAATGACTGTGGAAGAGAGAGAACTGTTTTAAGATTGATATTTACATTTATTGATACATTTAGAAATGATTTTAAAAAGGTTGAATGTGTCATAACTTGTGGAATCTTTGTTTCCTTTGATGTCTGTGATCTCATCTGAAGCCTTTGATGCATTCTAGAATCTTTGCTCAAGAACCTATAAAGGCTCAGAATCACCAAAAGTCATTTCAGTCCAGCCACCAGAGCCAGACAGTCAGACACACAGTGAGCAGAGCATCAGCAAGTATTCACAGTATTGAGAGAATGGAGACAAGAGTGAAGAACAACGCCAAAAAAGGCAGAAACAAGGTGAAAAAGAACCTTATCTTGTGCTCCTATGATCAAGGGGTCAAAGTCCTCAGCGACCAGGACGAAAGAAGGACATACCCACCTGCCGACTATCTAGATGCAGAATCAGATGAGGAATTTGAACTTCTGAAGAAAATTCAAAAGATGGTTAAGATGGACACATCACAGTTTCCTCCTTTGCAGAGGGACCCATCAAAAGGGACAACTCAGGACAAACAGAAGGAAGGAAATGTCCTGGGTGGGAAAGATGACTCTGCAGTGACTCAAACACCCCTGCAGCCTGCAGTGTCTGTTCAACCAGAACCCGTAGAGACTCCCAACATCCTGACTGGAGACAAGCTTGAACTACAGCCTGCAGTGTCTCTTCAACCAGAACACGTAGAGACACCCAACATCCTGACTGGAGACAAGCTTGAACTACAGCCTGCAGTGTCTCTTCAACCAGAACCCGTAGAGACACACAACATCCTGTCTGGAGACAAGCTCGAACTACAGCCTGCAGAGACTCCTAAAGAGCCACAGTATGTAGGTGCAGCAAATCAGTCACAGCAGGCCAATGATGTGACAACTTTGAAAATGTTTGACATCATCACTAAGGTGACTGACCAAGCCCCTGAGGTAGAGCAGTTAAAACAACTGCTCGCAGATCAGGAAGCCAAGGCGACCTCCAACGTGGCTCTACTCCTTGCTGAGGTATCCAACAAGCAGGCCACAGCAAGGGAAGCAGTCATGGAAATGGAGAAACTTAAGGACGCTCTCCAAACTGAAAAGGAGAAGTGTATGAAGACAGAAGAGTGCCTCGCCCAGCAAATAGAGGAGAACTCCAGACTGAAGGTCGGTGTATCCAGGGCTGTCATGGACCTGCAGTACCAGGTTTACCTGTGGGGACAGGACAGGACCATTCTCCTGGGGGAAATCAACAGATTGCATGCTGTATTATACCAGGCGCAAATGTGTGCAGAAGAGAGGTCCGGCCTCCTGGCTGAAGCCTCTTCCATCGAGGCTGCACCCAACCAGCCCCCAGAAGACCTGGAAATCAAAAACAGCCTGTTGGAAGATGAAAAGTCGTGTCTCCTGGCTGAGGTGACAAATGAAACCTGCACCCTGAAGACTGCACTCAACCAGGCCCATGAAGACCTGGTGAAAAAGTGCAACCGATGGGAGGAGGAACGATCCTGTCTTCTGTTGGAGCAAGAGGAGCAAACCTGCAGCATAAAGGCTGCTCTGGTCCAGACCCAAGAGGACCTGAAGCAGCAGAAGCTGCAGTGGGACGAGGAAAGATCCCGTCTCCTAGAAGAGCAAGAACAGACAACCTGCAAGATACATGCTGCTCTGATCCAGGCCCAGGAGGACCAGAAGCTGAAGTGGGACGAGGAAAGATCCCGTCTCCTAGAAGAGCAAGTACAGGCAACCTGCAAGATACAGGCTGCTCTGATCCAGGCCCAGGAGGACCTGAAGCAGCAGAAGTTGCAGTGGGACAAGGAAAGATCCCGTCTACGAGAAGAGCAAAAACAGACTACCTGCAGGATGGAGGAGAAACTGAAAGAGGTGCAAAAAGACCTGATGAATTACAAATGTTCATCTGACAAAGAAATGTTTAAATTCCGGGTTGCTCAGATGGACGAAAGGTACAAGAATGCGACCGCACTGGAAAAGGCTCAAGAGAACATTGAGAACCTTAAACAGCAGTGGAAGGAGGACCGGTCCCGTCTCCTGGCTGAACATGAGGAGGAAACTCTCAGGATGAAGACTGCTCTGATCCAAGCCCAAGAGTGCCAAGACAGACAGAAACAAGAATGGGAGGAGGAAAGGTGTAAACTACTGCTTGGACACAATGAAGAAGCCAGTAGGATGCATGAGGCACTAACACAATCCCAAAAGGACCTGGCAGAGAAGAATTGCCAGTGGGAGGAGGACAAGTCACAGCTCGTTGAAGAAGCCCTCAGGATAAAGGCATCCCTAAACCAGGCACAAGAGCAAATAGAAAATCATCAGCTGCAGTGGCAGAAAGAGAAAGCCTGTCTCCTGGAGTCTGTGAACATCTTGAAGAAGACCCTTGAGGAGAAGGATGAAGAGAAAGGCAAGTCAACAGAAGGCCTAATGGACAGACTAGAGAACCTTGAAGTTCAGGTGGAGGAGGCTCAGAAAAAGAAGAAAAAGTCTTTAAAGAAAAAGTTTCTGGGACTTTTTAAAAAAGATGAAGCAACCACCTCTCCAACCTCAGGCCACAAGTAGCAAGACTCTTCAACCCTCCCCAAAACCTCCTTCCATCTACCTCCTAACCTCCCCTAAACTCCAACCTCCAAATAAAATCCTGGCTCCAGACCAACTTTCTCAAACTCAACTGCAACAAATCAGAAGTCATCATCATCGGCCCCAAATCCCTCATCAAATCCACAAACAAGTTCTCCCTCACCATCGATGGCTCTACAGTGCTCCCTTCCCCCCACATCCATAACCTTGGAGTCATCTTCGACCAAACCCTCTCCTACGACAAACACATCAAACACATCACCAAAACAGCCTTTTTCCACCTCAGAAACATCGCCCGCCTGTACTTAAGAATAGATACTAAAAAATAGATTTAAAAGATAAAAAATGTATCAGCTATTTGACAAATAGACATTCACATTCACTCAAATAGACATTCACATTCACTCAAGAAGCTCCAATACATCCAGAACTCCGCTGCTCGTCTCCTCACACACTCCCGCACCAGAGACCACATCACCCCCGTTCTTCATGACCTCCAATGGCTCCCCATCTCCCAGCATATCAACTTCAAGCTCCTCATCCTCACCTTCAAAGCCCTTCACAACCTGGCTCTGCCCCCTACCTGTCAAACTATCGGTCCTGGGGGGACTGTACTGTCCTCGTCGTTTTTTGTTTTGTTTTATTGTTTTATGTTTTTGTCAAAGCCCTGCCCTAACCCTACTCTTCCCCTTTGTCCTGTCTTGTTATGTCTTCTTTCTGTTGTTATATGTACGTAAAGCAAAAAAATAAAATTTGATTGGCTTCAAACTTCAAGTGCATCCTAAGTTTACTCACTTCAAAATCATTTTCTAAACATTACAGGGAGCATAAAATGGCATTGTCAATAAAAGCTGTTGAAGCAATTTCTATTTTTTGAGTGTATTTTCTGATTTTTACATCTTGATATTATTGTTTGAACGTACACACAAGTTGTGTGTGTCATGGTTAAGGATGCTCAACATGAAACACAAAAAAGAAATGTCTGAACAACAACCGTCATGAAATGTTCCCATTTCATATATCCATGCAGCAGCAATTTTTCTTCAGATTTCACACTCCAGGTCGACAGAAATGCTGTTGTAATAACACACTGCTGCATGCAGATTTTAAGAGGAAATCTGCTTCTGTCACAAGAATCATAACACTTTCATACATTTTTTTTAAAGATCTCATATTTATAGTGGCTAAGATTACTGTATAAGTTAATAACAGTAATCTAAGCAGGAGTAGACATGGTTTTTGTACTCATAACTCCCTGCAGTCAAGTCTAATGCTTCCCACCATCTGCTACTAACATGTCAGTAAAACTCCAGTCCTGTCAGGTATAAAATAACTATGTCAGCACCCGAAAAATGAAGTGGGTTAAAATGACACCTTTGCATGGACGGGAATTAATCCGCTGCTGCAAAATGACTTTTGCCGTTAAATTTTCAAAACTCCTCAAAATATAATGGATGGCTTGATGTATTGTCTATTTTGTGTTAGTGAGCACAATTATTTTAATTTTTTTTTTTTAAAGATTTATTTTTGGGCTTTTTTGTGCCTTTAATGGATAGATAGGACAGTGGATAGAGTCGGAAATCAGGGAGAGAGAGTGGGGAATGACATGTGGGAAGGAGGCCACAGGTGGGAGGTGAACCCGGGCCGCCCGCCTGAGACGACAGCCTCCATACATGGGGCGCGCGCACTACGCCACTACGCCACCAGCGCCCCTTGTTTTAATTTGTAACATGTCATAAAACCTGCAGGAATTCCATTTTGGACCCTTGTGCCTAAATGTTTGATTGCAAGTTAGACAGTGGAGTGCGGAAGTTTACCTTTCAATAAATAAGATAAATGTAAAATATGATAAATGCATAGTGTTGCTTTGTAAATGATATAAGAAAGAGTATGGTCTAGACCTGCTCTTTTTGTAAAGTGTCTTGAGATAACAGTTCAATCAGGAGAGACTTATTTGAGAATGAACAATTATTTATTTAACAATTTAGAATTAAATGTGCAAAGTCTTTGGGGGATTAGACTTCATGTACTCGGAGGGGTAATGAGGCCAACAGCAGGATAGGATACCTCCCTATGGAGTCTAGACACTGGTGGTGGTGAAGAGGAATGGAGGCTGTGAAGAGGAGTGGGTTTCAGAGCCTGAATCTGGACTCTGCTGAGCTGGAATGGAGGTCACTGGGACGGAGGTGAGTTGCAGTGGATGAACTGAAAAGACAGAATGACTGTGGAAGAGAGAGAACTGTTTTAAGATTGATATTTACATTTATTGATACATTTAGAAATGATTTTAAAAAGGTTGAATGTGTCATAACTTGTGGAATCTTTGTTTCCTTTGATGTCTGTGATCTCATCTGAAGCCTTTGATGCATTCTAGAATCTTTGCTCAAGAACCTATAAAGGCTCAGAATCACCAAAAGTCATTTCAGTCCAGCCACCAGAGCCAGACAGTCAGACACACAGTGAGCAGAGCATCAGCAAGTATTCACAGTATTGAGAGAATGGAGACAAGAGTGAAGAACAACGCCAAAAAAGGCAGAAACAAGGTGAAAAAGAACCTTATCTTGTGCTCCTATGATCAAGGGGTCAAAGTCCTCAGCGACCAGGACGAAAGAAGGACATACCCACCTGCCGACTATCTAGATGCAGAATCAGATGAGGAATTTGAACTTCTGAAGAAAATTCAAAAGATGGTTAAGATGGACACATCACAGTTTCCTCCTTTGCAGAGGGACCCATCAAAAGGGACAACTCAGGACAAACAGAAGGAAGGAAATGTCCTGGGTGGGAAAGATGACTCTGCAGTGACTCAAACACCCCTGCAGCCTGCAGTGTCTCTTCAACCAGAACCCGTAGAGACTCCCAACATCCTGACTGGAGACAAGCTCGAACTACAGCCTGCAGTGTCTCTTCAACCAGAACCCGTAGAGACACACAACATCCTGACTGGAGACAAGCTTGAACTACAGCCTGCAGTGTCTCTTCAACCAGAACACGTAGAGACACCCAACATCCTGACTGGAGACAAGCTCGAACTACAGCCTGCAGTGTCTCTTCAACCAGAACCCGTAGAGACACACAACATCCTGACTGGAGACAAGCTCGAACTACAGCCTGCAGTGTCTCTTCAACCAGAACCCGTAGAGACACACAACATCCTGTCTGGAGACAAGCTCGAACTACAGCCTGCAGAGACTCCTAAAGAGCCACAGTATGTAGGTGCAGCAAATCAGTCACAGCAGGCCAATGATGTGACAACTTTGAACATGTTTGAGATCATCACGAAGGTGACTGACCAAGCCCCGATTCAGATCCCTGAGGTAGAGCAGTTAAAACAACTGCTCGCAGATCAGGAAGCCAAGGCGACCTCCAACGTGGCTCTACTCCTTGCTGAGGTATCCAACAAGCAGGCCACAGCAAGGGAAGCAGTCATGGAAATGGAGAAACTTAAGGACGCTCTCCAAACTGAAAAGGAGAAGTGTATGAAGACAGAAGAGTGCCTCGCCCAGCAAATAGAGGAGAACTCCAGACTGAAGGTCGGTGTATCCAGGGCTGTCATGGACCTGCAGTACCAGGTTTACCTGTGGGGACAGGACAGGACCATTCTCCTGGGGGAAATCAACAGATTGCATGCTGTATTATACCAGGCGCAAATGTGTGCAGAAGAGAGGTCCGGCCTCCTGGCTGAAGCCTCTTCCATCGAGGCTGCACCCAACCAGCCCCCAGAAGACCTGGAAATCAAAAACAGCCTGTTGGAAGATGAAAAGTCGTGTCTCCTGGCTGAGGTGACAAATGAAACCTGCACCCTGAAGACTGCACTCAACCAGGCCCATGAAGACCTGGTGAAAAAGTGCAACCGATGGGAGGAGGAACGATCCTGTCTTCTGTTGGAGCAAGAGGAGCAAACCTGCAGCATAAAGGCTGCTCTGGTCCAGACCCAAGAGGACCTGAAGCAGCAGAAGCTGCAGTGGGACGAGGAAAGATCCCGTCTCCTAGAAGAGCAAGAACAGACAACCTGCAAGATACATGCTGCTCTGATCCAGGCCCAGGAGGACCAGAAGCTGAAGTGGGACGAGGAAAGATCCCGTCTCCTAGAAGAGCAAGTACAGGCAACCTGCAAGATACAGGCTGCTCTGATCCAGGCCCAGGAGGACCTGAAGCAGCAGAAGCTGCAGTGGGACAAGGAAAGATCCCGTCTACGAGAAGAGCAAAAACAGACTACCTGCAGGATGGAGGAGAAACTGAAAGAGGTGCAAAAAGACCTGATGAATTACAAATGTTCATCTGACAAAGAAATGTTTAAATTCCGGGTTGCTCAGATGGACGAAAGGTACAAGAATGCGACCGCACTGGAAAAGGCTCAAGAGAACATTGAGAACCTTAAACAGCAGTGGAAGGAGGACCGGTCCCGTCTCCTGGCTGAACATGAGGAGGAAACTCTCAGGATGAAGACTGCTCTGATCCAAGCCCAAGAGTGCCAAGACAGACAGAAACAAGAATGGGAGGAGGAAAGGTGTAAACTACTGCTTGGACACAATGAAGAAGCCAGTAGGATGCATGAGGCACTAACACAATCCCAAAAGGACCTGGCAGAGAAGAATTGCCAGTGGGAGGAGGACAAGTCACAGCTCGTTGAAGAAGCCCTCAGGATAAAGGCATCCCTAAACCAGGCACAAGAGCAAATAGAAAATCATCAGCTGCAGTGGCAGAAAGAGAAAGCCTGTCTCCTGGAGTCTGTGAACATCTTGAAGAAGACCCTTGAGGAGAAGGATGAAGAGAAAGGCAAGTCAACAGAAGGCCTAATGGACAGACTAGAGAACCTTGAAGTTCAGGTGGAGGAGGCTCAGAAAAAGAAGAAAAAGTCTTTAAAGAAAAAGTTTCTGGGACTTTTTAAAAAAGATGAAGCAACCACCTCTCCAACCTCAGGCCACAAGTAGCAAGACTCTTCAACCCTCCCCAAAACCTCCTTCCATCTACCTCCTAACCTCCCCTAAACTCCAACCTCCAAATAAAATCCTGGCTCCAGACCAACTTTCTCAAACTCAACTGCAACAAATCAGAAGTCATCATCATCGGCCCCAAATCCCTCATCAAATCCACAAACAAGTTCTCCCTCACCATCGATGGCTCTACAGTGCTCCCTTCCCCCCACATCCATAACCTTGGAGTCATCTTCGACCAAACCCTCTCCTACGACAAACACATCAAACACATCACCAAAACAGCCTTTTTCCACCTCAGAAACATCGCCCGCCTGTACTTAAGAATAGATACTAAAAAATAGATTTAAAAGATAAAAAATGTATCAGCTATTTGACAAATAGACATTCACATTCACTCAAATAGACATTCACATTCACTCAAGAAGCTCCAATACATCCAGAACTCCGCTGCTCGTCTCCTCACACACTCCCGCACCAGAGACCACATCACCCCCGTTCTTCATGACCTCCAATGGCTCCCCATCTCCCAGCATATCAACTTCAAGCTCCTCATCCTCACCTTCAAAGCCCTTCACAACCTGGCTCTGCCCCCTACCTGTCAAACTATCGGTCCTGGGGGGACTGTACTGTCCTCGTCGTTTTTTGTTTTGTTTTATTGTTTTATGTTTTTGTCAAAGCCCTGCCCTAACCCTACTCTTCCCCTTTGTCCTGTCTTGTTATGTCTTCTTTCTGTTGTTATATGTACGTAAAGCAAAAAAATAAAATTTGATTGGCTTCAAACTTCAAGTGCATCCTAAGTTTACTCACTTCAAAATCATTTTCTAAACATTACAGGGAGCATAAAATGGCATTGTCAATAAAAGCTGTTGAAGCAATTTCTATTTTTTGAGTGTATTTTCTGATTTTTACATCTTGATATTATTGTTTGAACGTACACACAAGTTGTGTGTGTCATGGTTAAGGATGCTCAACATGAAACACAAAAAAGAAATGTCTGAACAACAACCGTCATGAAATGTTCCCATTTCATATATCCATGCAGCAGCAATTTTTCTTCAGATTTCACACTCCAGGTCGACAGAAATGCTGTTGTAATAACACACTGCTGCATGCAGATTTTAAGAGGAAATCTGCTTCTGTCACAAGAATCATAACACTTTCATACATTTTTTTTAAAGATCTCATATTTATAGTGGCTAAGATTACTGTATAAGTTAATAACAGTAATCTAAGCAGGAGTAGACATGGTTTTTGTACTCATAACTCCCTGCAGTCAAGTCTAATGCTTCCCACCATCTGCTACTAACATGTCAGTAAAACTCCAGTCCTGTCAGGTATAAAATAACTATGTCAGCACCCGAAAAATGAAGTGGGTTAAAATGACACCTTTGCATGGACGGGAATTAATCCGCTGCTGCAAAATGACTTTTGCCGTTAAATTTTCAAAACTCCTCAAAATATAATGGATGGCTTGATGTATTGTCTATTTTGTGTTAGTGAGCACAATTATTTTAATTTTTTTTTTTTAAAGATTTATTTTTGGGCTTTTTTGTGCCTTTAATGGATAGATAGGACAGTGGATAGAGTCGGAAATCAGGGAGAGAGAGTGGGGAATGACATGTGGGAAGGAGGCCACAGGTGGGAGGTGAACCCGGGCCGCCCGCCTGAGACGACAGCCTCCATACATGGGGCGCGCGCACTACGCCACTACGCCACCAGCGCCCCTTGTTTTAATTTGTAACATGTCATAAAACCTGCAGGAATTCCATTTTGGACCCTTGTGCCTAAATGTTTGATTGCAAGTTAGACAGTGGAGTGCGGAAGTTTACCTTTCAATAAATAAGATAAATGTAAAATATGATAAATGCATAGTGTTGCTTTGTAAATGATATAAGAAAGAGTATGGTCTAGACCTGCTCTTTTTGTAAAGTGTCTTGAGATAACAGTTCAATCAGGAGAGACTTATTTGAGAATGAACAATTATTTATTTAACAATTTAGAATTAAATGTGCAAAGTCTTTGGGGGATTAGACTTCATGTACTCGGAGGGGTAATGAGGCCAACAGCAGGATAGGATACCTCCCTATGGAGTCTAGACACTGGTGGTGGTGAAGAGGAATGGAGGCTGTGAAGAGGAGTGGGTTTCAGAGCCTGAATCTGGACTCTGCTGAGCTGGAATGGAGGTCACTGGGACGGAGGTGAGTTGCAGTGGATGAACTGAAAAGACAGAATGACTGTGGAAGAGAGAGAACTGTTTTAAGATTGATATTTACATTTATTGATACATTTAGAAATGATTTTAAAAAGGTTGAATGTGTCATAACTTGTGGAATCTTTGTTTCCTTTGATGTCTGTGATCTCATCTGAAGCCTTTGATGCATTCTAGAATCTTTGCTCAAGAACCTATAAAGGCTCAGAATCACCAAAAGTCATTTCAGTCCAGCCACCAGAGCCAGACAGTCAGACACACAGTGAGCAGAGCATCAGCAAGTATTCACAGTATTGAGAGAATGGAGACAAGAGTGAAGAACAACGCCAAAAAAGGCAGAAACAAGGTGAAAAAGAACCTTATCTTGTGCTCCTATGATCAAGGGGTCAAAGTCCTCAGCGACCAGGACGAAAGAAGGACATACCCACCTGCCGACTATCTAGATGCAGAATCAGATGAGGAATTTGAACTTCTGAAGAAAATTCAAAAGATGGTTAAGATGGACACATCACAGTTTCCTCCTTTGCAGAGGGACCCATCAAAAGGGACAACTCAGGACAAACAGAAGGAAGGAAATGTCCTGGGTGGGAAAGATGACTCTGCAGTGACTCAAACACCCCTGCAGCCTGCAGTGTCTCTTCAACCAGAACCCGTAGAGACTCCCAACATCCTGACTGGAGACAAGCTCGAACTACAGCCTGCAGTGTCTCTTCAACCAGAACCCGTAGAGACACACAACATCCTGACTGGAGACAAGCTTGAACTACAGCCTGCAGTGTCTCTTCAACCAGAACAAGTAGAGACACCCAACATCCTGACTGGAGACAAGCTCGAACTACAGCCTGCAGTGTCTCTTCAACCAGAACCCGTAGAGACACACAACATCCTGACTGGAGACAAGCTCGAACTACAGCCTGCAGTGTCTCTTCAACCAGAACCCGTAGAGACACACAACATCCTGTCTGGAGACAAGCTCGAACTACAGCCTGCAGAGACTCCTAAAGAGCCACAGTATGTAGGTGCAGCAAATCAGTCACAGCAGGCCAATGATGTGACAACTTTGAACATGTTTGAGATCATCACGAAGGTGACTGACCAAGCCCCGATTCAGATCCCTGAGGTAGAGCAGTTAAAACAACTGCTCGCAGATCAGGAAGCCAAGGCGACCTCCAACGTGGCTCTACTCCTTGCTGAGGTATCCAACAAGCAGGCCACAGCAAGGGAAGCAGTCATGGAAATGGAGAAACTTAAGGACGCTCTCCAAACTGAAAAGGAGAAGTGTATGAAGACAGAAGAGTGCCTCGCCCAGCAAATAGAGGAGAACTCCAGACTGAAGGTCGGTGTATCCAGGGCTGTCATGGACCTGCAGTACCAGGTTTACCTGTGGGGACAGGACAGGACCATTCTCCTGGGGGAAATCAACAGATTGCATGCTGTATTATACCAGGCGCAAATGTGTGCAGAAGAGAGGTCCGGCCTCCTGGCTGAAGCCTCTTCCATCGAGGCTGCACCCAACCAGCCCCCAGAAGACCTGGAAATCAAAAACAGCCTGTTGGAAGATGAAAAGTCGTGTCTCCTGGCTGAGGTGACAAATGAAACCTGCACCCTGAAGACTGCACTCAACCAGGCCCATGAAGACCTGGTGAAAAAGTGCAACCGATGGGAGGAGGAACGATCCTGTCTTCTGTTGGAGCAAGAGGAGCAAACCTGCAGCATAAAGGCTGCTCTGGTCCAGACCCAAGAGGACCTGAAGCAGCAGAAGCTGCAGTGGGACGAGGAAAGATCCCGTCTCCTAGAAGAGCAAGAACAGACAACCTGCAAGATACATGCTGCTCTGATCCAGGCCCAGGAGGACCAGAAGCTGAAGTGGGACGAGGAAAGATCCCGTCTCCTAGAAGAGCAAGTACAGGCAACCTGCAAGATACAGGCTGCTCTGATCCAGGCCCAGGAGGACCTGAAGCAGCAGAAGCTGCAGTGGGACAAGGAAAGATCCCGTCTACGAGAAGAGCAAAAACAGACTACCTGCAGGATGGAGGAGAAACTGAAAGAGGTGCAAAAAGACCTGATGAATTACAAATGTTCATCTGACAAAGAAATGTTTAAATTCCGGGTTGCTCAGATGGACGAAAGGTACAAGAATGCGACCGCACTGGAAAAGGCTCAAGAGAACATTGAGAACCTTAAACAGCAGTGGAAGGAGGACCGGTCCCGTCTCCTGGCTGAACATGAGGAGGAAACTCTCAGGATGAAGACTGCTCTGATCCAAGCCCAAGAGTGCCAAGACAGACAGAAACAAGAATGGGAGGAGGAAAGGTGTAAACTACTGCTTGGACACAATGAAGAAGCCAGTAGGATGCATGAGGCACTAACACAATCCCAAAAGGACCTGGCAGAGAAGAATTGCCAGTGGGAGGAGGACAAGTCACAGCTCGTTGAAGAAGCCCTCAGGATAAAGGCATCCCTAAACCAGGCACAAGAGCAAATAGAAAATCATCAGCTGCAGTGGCAGAAAGAGAAAGCCTGTCTCCTGGAGTCTGTGAACATCTTGAAGAAGACCCTTGAGGAGAAGGATGAAGAGAAAGGCAAGTCAACAGAAGGCCTAATGGACAGACTAGAGAACCTTGAAGTTCAGGTGGAGGAGGCTCAGAAAAAGAAGAAAAAGTCTTTAAAGAAAAAGTTTCTGGGACTTTTTAAAAAAGATGAAGCAACCACCTCTCCAACCTCAGGCCACAAGTAGCAAGACTCTTCAACCCTCCCCAAAACCTCCTTCCATCTACCTCCTAACCTCCCCTAAACTCCAACCTCCAAATAAAATCCTGGCTCCAGACCAACTTTCTCAAACTCAACTGCAACAAATCAGAAGTCATCATCATCGGCCCCAAATCCCTCATCAAATCCACAAACAAGTTCTCCCTCACCATCGATGGCTCTACAGTGCTCCCTTCCCCCCACATCCATAACCTTGGAGTCATCTTCGACCAAACCCTCTCCTACGACAAACACATCAAACACATCACCAAAACAGCCTTTTTCCACCTCAGAAACATTGCCCGCCTGTACTTAAGAATAGATACTAAAAAATAGATTTAAAAGATAAAAAATGTATCAGCTATTTGACAAATAGACATTCACATTCACTCAAATAGACATTCACATTCACTCAAGAAGCTCCAATACATCCAGAACTCCGCTGCTCGTCTCCTCACACACTCCCGCACCAGAGACCACATCACCCCCGTTCTTCATGACCTCCAATGGCTCCCCATCTCCCAGCATATCAACTTCAAGCTCCTCATCCTCACCTTCAAAGCCCTTCACAACCTGGCTCTGCCCCCTACCTGTCAAACTATCGGTCCTGGGGGGACTGTACTGTCCTCGTCGTTTTTTGTTTTGTTTTATTGTTTTATGTTTTTGTCAAAGCCCTGCCCTAACCCTACTCTTCCCCTTTGTCCTGTCTTGTTATGTCTTCTTTCTGTTGTTATATGTACGTAAAGCAAAAAAATAAAATTTGATTGGCTTCAAACTTCAAGTGCATCCTAAGTTTACTCACTTCAAAATCATTTTCTAAACATTACAGGGAGCATAAAATGGCATTGTCAATAAAAGCTGTTGAAGCAATTTCTATTTTTTGAGTGTATTTTCTGATTTTTACATCTTGATATTATTGTTTGAACGTACACACAAGTTGTGTGTGTCATGGTTAAGGATGCTCAACATGAAACACAAAAAAGAAATGTCTGAACAACAACCGTCATGAAATGTTATAAAAGACATGAGACGGCCTTTCCTCGACAGCATCACGTGAAGCGACGTCTGTTTTTGATGACATTAGTGCAGGTGGATCGGCAGGTGCCACAACTCCACAACATATAACGAACGCGTAGATAAACTGTGGGCGATGCCGCTGTGCATCGGGTGATAACATTTAGTAGTGATTCTGCTGGCACGTGAAGAAAAAGTAATCTGAACTTGTGAAAGTATTTGTTTCAACCAGCGACACATCTATGAGCCCGTTTACTGCAAAGAAGAGCATGTTAAGATACCGTTATTGATTAAAAAAATACCATACAAATAAAATAAAAACAAAATGTTCAAAGATCGGATTTTCGCCTACCCATATCCTTTCTATTTAAGAATTATTGTGAAGAGAGCAGTGTGTGTGTGTGTGTCTACTACAATCTATTCACAGTGCTTCAAATAGTATCACCCACTTCAACTTTTCTGCTTCCATACATTAAGCCTCAATAGTGTGTACAGGATCATGGCTTCATTTGTCACAGTTTGCACGATCTGCTGAGCCATCTTTATTATTACTTGAAATGAAGGGAAATCAAATAGCCATACCTAATGCTGCCATTCATTATGAGCAGATGCATTTATGAATCAACATTATTATTCCTGTCCTTATGTGCTGACACTGACAAGAGTTGCTAAACTGTTGTTGTTTTGACATCAATGATAATAAAGATCTATTCTAGATATCCATCATTCAGTGTGTCTGCTGCTGAATGCAACTATGTCATTCATGCCAGATGAGTCCTGACAGCTCATTGAGTCGATTAAGAATATCAGGAGCCAGACCTATGTCAGATAATGCCTGACCCAGATAGTGTAAACCATGTCAGAAGATATACCCAAAATGAACAACTTCATTGCTGCCACCGTGGACATCCTGGAACAGTAAAAACAATACATTTGAAAAGGAGTGAAGATGTGACATGCAGTCCAGTGTTTTGAAGAGGTAAGAATCAAACAAAAGTCTGAATTTAAAATTACTTCACCCAAATGCATCACACACCATTGTTACCTGTAGCCAGTACAATAAGACATCATGGCGTTTGTACATAGTCGGATAAATGCCCATGTGCCAGTCCTTAATGGTCAGGATCTCATGGTCGACTATAGGTTGTCAAAGGCAGTCCATGGAGGCCTTGATGAGGATCCTGCCATCGAAGTCCACTCAAGGCTGGTCACATGAGGTACATGTCCTGATGACTGTGTACTGGCTGGCACACAGCCTATCATACACTATGGTGTCCCGGGCCCTCCATGTCCCCAAGTCTACAGTCTGCCGACTGGTGCACAGTGGAGTGGAGACGATAGCAGCCCTTCGCAGGAGGTCATCAGGTTGCCCACTGCTGGAGAACTTGATGTGGTTGGCCAGGCTGTGCGGCTGGCCAACCACACAAGTCTTCTCCAGATGTGTGGGCCCCATTAATGGCTGCCATGTCTCAAATGTCTGTTGAGGATTGATCCCTCAAAAGCTGGATTAAGTATTCTTTTTAAATTGTCCCACTTCTTACTTATCTGGGAATTGGGATGTGGTCCTCCAGATTCAGCATTCTGATCATTTCCCTGTGACAAATTCTATCAGCCTCAATCATTTGTCAGCCACAATACTAGTGATCTTAGTGATATGGTATGAATTTATTACAGTTGTGATAGCATGACGCTGGATTGATCACAGGGCATTTGTTTACTTTGGTCAGCATTTTGACATGACTCAACTGACAGTCAACTCACCCCCACGCCTTCTTGGCCGTGTGCCGTTTGTCCGTAAACAGGTGGTCGTTCTCTTTACGGGTCTTTATTAAGTCAGTTGTTTGGTCCTCTGTCTCTGTTAAAAGAGAAAGACATTTCTTTGTCCCATCATTGGGCACCATGCACGCTATCAAACACTATACTTTCACATTCCATGAAAGGCAAGTGCTTATGTTGCATAGCGGTGACGCTTCAGTTTTAACATCAGCAGCCATGTTGTTTCTGCCATGTGTTCATTGTTGTTCTCATCTTTACATCATCTCAGTTTCTAACACATAAGTGTGGGGATCAGTATAGCCATCGGTGAAAAAAAGCTTCAACTCTTTACACACAATGTAGTCTAATTACGTAACAAAAGAGGATGTTATTGTTGGGTGGGGGTGTTTCTGTATTAAATGTTGAATTCGAGAAACTAACTGGATTATTTTAGGATTTATGCAGCAAAGGTGAGCCAACAGCAACACATGGCTGACAAACTTTTCATGTTAACAGTTTTGCTTATATTCTGTTAGCAGGTACAGCTTAGGCTACACATTCCTTCCTATTTGGGTACACTTCTGATAGGCTGGAAAGGTGACATTACCTGACTTTTGAATGTCAGAGCTATACATTTCTTCAGCCTCAGCGACTCAAATTTCCTTTTCAGCTCACAACATATACTTGGCTCCTATCTAAACATAGCTCCGCTTCCATGAGATGTCTTACACAAAGCCTTTGTATTACAGTTACACACACCTAAAAGAATTGGCCTAATATGGTTGACAGATTAAATTGTATATCCTCAAAATTACCAAGATGAATGAATTCAAGAACATTCTTACTAACAGTTATTTCAATAACCAATGATAGCTAATTTAAATGTTTTGAGTCCTCTTGCATTATATATTTTTTCTTTTAGTAGACACATATATTGACGTGAGTCTAATATCAGGATGATCAGCCACTTACACTTGAATAACTTGTCCGTTCAAATCTCCCAGATGTGGGGGCGGAGTTTTTATACCGTTCAGCTGAACGTCTCTTCTGGAAAGTCAGCTCTCGTGTATCCTCACTCATCACTCCTCTGATCTCCCTCCTCCCTCCTCCATCCTCTCTCCTCCATCCTCTCTCCTCCTATCAGTTACAAGAGCTTTGAGATGCTCCTTAACATGGCGGGTCTAGAACTACTTCCAGTTCGACCGAGGAGCGAGGAGATAGCATTTAAGAGAACTGAGATGAAGGGTTAGTATCCATGCTGAAATGTTCAGTATAATGAAGTGAACCCAAAAGATGTCCACTGAATGACCACGAGGGTTCAGTCTACTGAAACCCCCTACTGATAAGTATGCACTGCATACTGAACTGTGACTATTCAGAAAGGGCCTCAGTGTTTTTCCCTCTTGTTGTCGGTCTATGTCGGTCTTATTCTTACCTGTGCTTCCGAGTGACTCCCAGTGTTTGCCTGGTAGCTCCTTGTTTCCATTTTGAAAGTATGTTTTTTTTTCTTCCTTTTTGTCTTTTTGTTTGATTAAATATTTTATTTCCGTATCTGCAATTGGGTACAGTTCCTTGTTTTCCACTTCCCGACAGTTTCTTGCCCATGTGTGCAAGGCTTAGTCCTGCCTTGTTGCTGTTCTGCATTCATGGGCAAACTTTTAAGATGTGCAAGGACCTTTTTATTTCATTTGAACTACTGTAGCTTTTTCTTTTTGAAAATTCAGCAAATGTCCACAAAACACAGGACCCTGCTTATGATGAAAATGTTTCCCCGTTGTGAGTTAATATTGTGACACTGTCATAAACATGCAATCGACTTTTTTTTTAATTTCAGAATGATGGTTGTTGTCTTAAATTATGACTTGTGGCATTTTAATGTAAATCTGACTTTCTATCTCAATTACTTTTTTTATCACACTATTTTGACTTTGGCCTTTCTCATTTGGCCAACATGACTTTTTATCTCGTAATTTGAACTTTCTTTAGGCCGACCATGTTATGTTTTCCCATTGTCTATTTCCTATTGTGTCCTAGTTTCAATCTACTGCTTACATGCACTTTCCTAATCTCATGTTCCAAACATAAAGCTGGATCCTCTCCTTAAACCACATTTACACATGTATCCTTTATTTGCCATGTAAACATGTAATTGATCATTTTCTCCATTATTTTGCACATGTTAATGCAATTGGTCTGTAATGCTCTGGACCTGTACAATCTTTTTCTTGTAAATTAGAGCTATGACAGGGGTTATTTGTTACAGATGTTTATTTGTTTTGAACACAAACAAATATCTTTTTGTGTGTTGGAAAGAAACTAGGAATAATAAACGAGTAATAATTTCTTTGACTTTGTTGTTCAAAAAAGTTCCTGAAGAGTGAATAGACTTTTTTTTTGTTGCAGCAAATATTCGCAACCTGTCATTAAAAACACTTTGTTTCATTGCATTGGATCCAAAGTTGGATTTAAGGATATTATAAATGACCTGTGTCTTTAAGTGTGTGTTATATGCTATATGAAAAGTTGTCAGGTCTCAGTTTGATTTGAAACGGTTTGTGAAACATTATCCTGGAGAAATGTAAACTTTCATCAAGTCAAAGATCATTTGTATAACACCCTGGTAATTAAAGTGCAGGGATTTCTCATTATATGGAGAACATTTTTACAATAACTCAAATGAATTATCATTATTAAAAATGTTGTATTGAAGGAGCAGTGCTGAAAGACAAAATAAACATAAGACTGTGGTGTGACGAGCCCTCTACACCGTGCTGCTGGTTTGTTCTCTGTTACAGGCTGAGGTCAAGGTGGGGTCGCAGGGGATGAGCTGCACCTTGGCCCGGTGAAGTCCTCATCCATATAATCCTCTTCTCAGGACAGACGCTCTCTCTCTCACCTTGTTCTCACATTTGATCATTATAAATAAATTTGGTGTTATTTTGGTAGACCTCGTCTTCGACTCCTATTTTTGTAGAGCTGGGTTGTAACAATGGAAAGAGTTTCTTCTTTCTTCCATGTTTTGATATCGTTTTACACAATACAGACACAATTACTCTCCACTGTGGCTCTTTCTCCAGAAGAAAATACAAATGGCTTTCTATAGATATTTTGCCAAATATGTACTTGAAATTGGAAATTTGATCAACTCCTCTGTTGAGTAAGATTGATTTCACGATTGCATCATATTGGGTATGATAACAGCAGCAAAACATAAACATTAATTAATTAAAGTTTTAAACAATTCAGAGTCAGGATGTTAAACATTTTTGAGAAAACCTGTTTTTTCCCTAAATAAGGTGATATTATTAAGAATATATATATTACCCCTACATCAAAATAAAGAGAAAATACCAACAGTTGACAGAATAAATTATTCATGGATCTATATTTATTCAGATTTGATTTGCAAACTTTGTTTTTGCAGCTGATTCTAAATGTTGTGCCGACCTCTTGTTGTCTCCACACTCGTCCGTCTCTTCTTTAAATGGAGTCCTCTGTTTGCTTTGAGGTCTCAGCTGAAACAAACAAACAATAAAATGGTTTAGTAGACATACGTCACAAATAAAATGTCAGAGAAATGTTCCTCAAAGTGAGTCATGTTTTCTTATGAATATATTCAGAGCTGTTTTCATTAAGTTACCATTGACACTTGTCTCTCGTCTTTTCTTCTTCTCTCTCGTTGTCGGCCTGTTCATTCAACCTCATCCTGTCTCTGTCCTCTGTGCTGCTTCCTGTCTCCTCTGTTGTGTTGTTCACGGCTCTTCTTTTGATTTCAGCTCCTGTTCCTGAAGAAAAAAAACAACAAAAATAATAATCAAAAAGGATCCCATGCTGAAAACAAACATTGTGTAGGAATCAAACTCACCTTTTTTAGATCCCACCTGTCCGCTGAGGGAATGAATCAAAGAGACGCTGGGACATTCAATGAACCAAAAAGTTCATTTTGATGAAACAAAATGTAGCTCACATCACATGACCTGATATTATGTGACATCATTAATCATCACATCACATCAGCTCAGATTACATGACAAGACAACTTATCACAACAGAACGTAACACACAAAGACACAACACTGCACAACAAAACACCACAAAACACATACAAGACACCACATGACATAACGTGAAAAAACATAAAATCAGAAAAAATCATAATATCACATCACATTATCACATTAATATCCCTGTACTGTGTTTTCAAGTTTCCAGTTTTTTATTGATAAGGTTTTAAGAGCCAGAGTTTATCGTATTTGGGCGAGAGGAGGAGTCGAAGAGGAGCAAGAGGTTACCAACAAAAACATATCAAAAAGTTAGCAGACAGTCTGAGCCCGTTGTTAGTTGATGAGCTGGTGCGGGAGCTTTCTGTCAGAATAAGTCAACAATAAACCTGAATCTCAAACAAGAGCTGCAACAATAAATGACAAACACTCAACAAGATTCATGTTCAGTGAGTAAACACACTGATATGTGCCTACAGCGAGAGCAACCAGAAGTTCATAGCAGTAACATGAATAGATGCTGTCACTGTGATATAACTCATTGGTTTGTTGCCTTTTAAAAGCCCGTTGTTACCTGGAGACACAGGTGCATTAGAACCAAATGCCAATACAAGCAAACACCAGATAACCAAACAGTCTGGACAAATAGCTAGTAAGCACAATGTTCATGACATTAATGTAGTGTGTGACTGAAGTTAACTAAGATGCAAGAGTACATAAAACATAGCAGACTTGCTGCTTACCCGCATTCATTTCAAAGGTTAGAACAGCAGGAGAATGTCAGGTACCAGGAACTAAAAGTAACTAGTCTTTTCATCACACAATCCTGATAACCATGCAAGAGCGATTGCAATTCAAACAATGTTACAAGCCAGGTACAGTTAGCTTATATTGCTATCATACTTCATATTCAGGTTTTTGTTTAATTTCAAGTTATTTCTGATGCGACCATATTTGGACATGAGGAGGAGGAGCTGTAGAGGAGCAGGAAGTTAGCAAATGCCAAGTTATCAGACCAAAAGTCCTTACTTCATATCAATTCATCAGCTGCTAAAACAGCTAGTTTCCAGAATGAGTTTCTACATTTAGTAATAGTGATAACATCACAAACACATCACAACCATAGACTGTAAAATTGACGTAAACACTGTGATATAACCATTGGTTTGTTGCCTTTTTAAACCTTTTGTTACCTGGAGCCACAGGTGACCATGTTTTGAGGAGAGAGAGGAGCTGAGGAGGAGCGCTATATGAGAACCACGACGTATGCTGGAGATGATTATTATAATGCTGAAATATATTTTTGAAATTCAACTTTTTCTACTGTGACCATATTTGGAGGAGAGGGTGGAGCTAAAGAGGAGCGAGATGTTATCAAATGCCAAGTCATCAGACCAAACAGTAAGTACCCTTCACTAATGAATGAGCTGCCCAAAGGGCTAAAAAGAGAAAACAACATCACACATCACAACCTTAGTCTGCAGGAATATCTTATCTGAACTTAACTTATCTAAACTTATCTAAGCTTAACTTATCTTATTCTATTTTATCATATTATACTCAACACGGGAGCTTATCTCTAGTGAGGACGCTTCCGTGGAGGCTCTCCTTCCGCCCGTGCAGCCGGTCTCTTCTGTTGATGCCTAACAGAGGAGGGAGAGGAGGAGGGAGAAGAGGGGTGGGAGGAGGGGGGAGGAAGAAAATGAGGGAGAGGAGGAAGGAGAGGAGGAGGGAGAAGAGGGGTGGGAGGAGGGGGGAGGAAGAAAAGGAGGGAGAGGAGGAAGGAGAGGAGGAGGGAGAGAAGGAGGGAGAGAAGGAGCGAGAGAAGTAGGGAGAGAAGGAGGGGGGTGGAGGAGAGGGAGGGGAGGAGGGAGAGAAGGAGGGAGAGAAGGAAGGAGAGGAGGAGGGACAGAAGGAGGGAGTGGAGGAGGGAGAGAAGGAGGGGGAGGAGGGAGAGAAGGAGGAAGGGGAGAAGGGGAGGAGGGGGGAGGAGGAGGTAGAGGACGGAGAGGAGGAGCGAGAAGAGGAGGGAAAGAAGGAGGGAGGGAAGGAGGGGAGGAGGAAGAGGAGGAAGAGGAGGAGCTCATTTGAAGGTCAAGGAGCAAGGAGTTAGAGGGACAGGCAGGAGGAGAAACAGAAGGGGACCTGGGTGGAGACGGTTCTGGAGAGCTGGCTGCTTCAGGGACCCTCAGACTGGTCTGATCCGGGTCGTGGACAGTCCAGTGGGAGCACTAAAGACAGAAACAAACCAACATTTCAACATTCAAAGTCTGAAGTTATAAAGAACATTCAATAAGTGTTCCTTAAAGTCATTCAAACAAACACATTTCTACAAGTATTTGCTGTAATTCATATTTGTATTATTTTGTAGGCAGGCTGTCAGCCTATATGTTTATTGTTGGTGTGATGTGCTTCACCTCTCAAAAGATCAAAGTGCACACTCACAAAGATTGATTTTGGATAAAAAATGAATTATCTAAACCAAACTTCTTTCACAGTTTCTTTCACAACACAATATTAATTTTAAAAAATGAGGTTTTAACCAGTAAAAGGCCTGATAAGTAAACCTAAATATTTAGGTTGTAAAAAGATCATGACAGAATCAACTGTTAAAATTCTAAATAAAGGTCTGCAGGAGAGGAAGGAGAGCTAGGAGGAGTTCCAGACGGGGACCTCGGTGATGAACCTCCTGAAGAGCCGGCTGAAGACGGGATCCTCCTCAGGATCACCCTCGGGCTGGACCAGTCCGGGTCCTGGATGAGGGTGTAGGCCATCCTGAATCGCTGGTTCGTCTAAAAGACAGAAACAATCCCAAAATGTAAACCTCTGATAAACTGAAGAATATGTTTTCTAAAAAATAAAGTCCTCACATCCTCACACTATAAAGTTATGACTAACGATCAATAATTATTCATTAAATGATTAAAAGTCTCAAATACACAGACACATTTCTATGAGTATTTACAGCAGAAAGTCATTTTTTACCTTCGGCATGTTCTCTATTATATTGTTGGTTTAATGTGTTATTAAAGTTTACACTCACATAGATTAATTCAGGATAAAACTTAAAGTTCCTGAACTACTTTCACTGTTTCTTTCTCAACACAATATAAATAAAATAGGCTATTTGAGTTTTAAAACAGTTAAAGGTCTGACAGAAAATCATTTAGTTTTTATAAAGATCACGACAGAAGCAGCTGCCAACATTATTATGTTTTAAAAAGAGAATATTTAATTTATTACATGTTTTCATATTTGTTTCTGACAAAAAGTGAATAGTCTTAAACTTCTGAGTCCATGTTTTACATATTGAACTTTAAATATAAACGTGTGATCATGTCGATCTAGTTTTATTAAAATCATCAATCTTACGTCCAACATGCTCAAACACTTTTTGTGAAGAAATCCTCTAAAATATGAAACTTTTAAACCACTTTGGATATTTTCTGCTGTCTCTGAGTTTGTTTTTGTTCGAATAAATTTATTTTCGTATCTGGTCTATCACCATGGCAACCTGCTGCAGGTTACTATGGAGATTTAAAATGCTGTTTACTTTTTAAATATAGCTAACTTTATTTTAAAAGTTTATTTATGCTACAACATGTAAATTAAAAATGAGCTAGGCCTCTCCTAGACAAAAATATCATATAAAGTTCATGAATTAAGACCCTAACGATGAGAAAATAATAAAGGATGAAAATTGAGACAAACGCACATCATGCCAACATCTGGGGCAAAGTTAGTCTACTTTCTTTTTTGCCAGTGGAGGACACTTTGATGAAATTAAGGGAACTGAGATGTACCCCTTGCATCTCTCCATGCATCTCTGGTAAACGGGACTAAGACGCAAGTGGAGGAGTTCTTGATTGCAAGTTCTGCAATCAAATGGAAACTGTTGAGCATGTCATCTTTCTGCTCTATCTCCATATAAAAACAGGATTCCCAGGAGTTCAGGAAAAATAAGTATTAAAGAGTATCTTCTTCACTTCTCTCTTTTTCTGGACTGATAAAAATAATCTAAACAATAAAGAACTAAAACCACAAAGGGGGGCGATCTCCGCCTTGTAATGGTCGAGTGGTCCCCATTTAAAGAGGAAGAAGAAGAAGAACGTAAAAAGACGTCTTACGTACTTCCGTTTCTAGTGTTTGGCTTCATAAAATGGCGCGTAAATGGTCGCTCTGAGAAACTTGTGTTGAACCATAGACTATAAATATTATAATTTAACTTTTGCTTTTCGTGGGGGGTCAAAATGGCGTGTAAAAGGGGAGCTCTCATCGTGCTGGAGGGGGTCGACAAAGCCGGAAAAACGACGCAGTGTAAGAAGCTGGTCCAGGCGCTGCAGCAGAACGGAAGCCCGGCGGAGATGATGAGATTCCCTGGTCTGCCTGTTTCTCTCTTAGTCAGAAATGTGTGGTGTAAATATGAGTTGTCACTGCCACGTAGCAGACAAATATTGAGTTGTGCTGTTTATTGTGGCAGACAGGACAACGACCATCGGACAGCTGATAAGCGCCTATCTGGAGAACAAGAGTGATCTGGAGGACCACACAGTGCATCTGCTCTTCTCTGCAAACCGATGGGAACTGGTGTAAGACTCCTGCTTCAGTGTCAAAAACCATTAGTACAGATCTTACTGAAGGTATACGAATTTTAGCTCAAAAGCTTTTGAAGGGAAATAAGTGATGATGGTGTGAGACTAATGGTAGGTCAAATATGTATGGTCGACATACTTTTGATTCATTAACATATCGCACATCCACTTTTTGCTCTAATATAACTTTTAACATTAAATACTATCATGCCTGATTTTCTTGTGGGTTAAAACTACCTCGCTGGTTTCCTCATCTTATAATGCCAAGAACTTGATATAAATGTACTTTTCAATCCAGTCTGGAAAATGCTCATGTACAGTTTCTACTAGTCCCTTAATAAAAGTCCTTCTTACCACAGGCCTCTAATGAAGAAGAAGTTGGAGCAAGGCACCACTCTGGTTGTAGACCGCTACGCCTTCTCCGGAGTTGCTTTCACCAGTGCCAAGCCGGTGAGTCTTTTCCCAGCCTATCCATCAGTCAGTCCTTTTATTTGTGTCTGTGAGGACTGTGAGATGCATACAGGGTTGTCACAATAACCACAATTGACACTTAGATATGATGCTAGTAAAAATCAAATAATATCGATACCTGTTTAGATACCACAGCGATATTAATAGAATTAATATGCGTCCAATGTTGGGTCATGTCTTGTTTTCAATTGCAGGTAAACTCCTGCACACAAGATGCTGCCAACATATTTGTGCAATGTAGAGTTAAATATAAGACAGAACATCAGTAGTTTTTTAAAGCTCTGGATAGAGATAGTGTTCTTTTAAAGCATGCAGTAACAAAAATCATGACCTACATATTTTCATCTCCTTCAGGGTTTCAATCTGAACTGGTGCAAGAACCCTGACATAGGCCTGCCGAAGCCAGACCTCGTAATGTTTCTCAAGCTCAGTCCCGCTGAAGCTGCTCAGAGAGGTCAGTTTGGAGAAGAGAGATACGAGACCAGCGCTTTCCAAAAAACAGTCCAACAGAAGTTTGAACACCTCATGCATGATCCTTCAGTCAACTGGCAGGTACGATGCAGATCTGGATTCCTGATCAGAAAACTACATCAACTTCTTATATACAAGAAGTCGTCTTTGTATGTATAAGAAGTTGATGTAGTGTCTTGGTTTCAAATGTGAAGATGTCACTGAAGTGCCTTCACATGTATCCCCTCTGACAGCCAGCAGGGGGCAACACTAGTGATTGCAAAAAAATGTTTGATTTTATGGAAATCACAATTTCTCAATCAACTATTTCCTCATGAGTTAATGCTCTCATCCAATTTCAAGTATTCTCTTATATAGAATAATAACGTATATATTGTAATTAAATTAAGAGAAAAACAAACAATAAGTATGGCTACCTGTGAGACAGTAACAATGCACAGCTGCCTTTCAACTGAAACATGGTCACATCTGGCTCCTAAATAAAAAACAAGATTGTGACTGATTTCAGCCCAGGTGTCATTTAAATCATTTAATAAAATGATTAAGACGACACCTGTTTGATATAAAATACATAAACAGCTTGTGATGTGTCCGTTCTAGGTAATAGACGCTTCTCAGAGTGTTGACGATGTGCATGAGGACATCATGACGCACAGCCTGAGCGCCATCAACACAGCCCAGAACCTTCAGCTGGGAGAGCTCTGGAAGTGAACATGGTGACGTCGGAGTGAACGTGCTGCTCATACATGAAGTAACAGTGTAGTAACTAAAATACACACATTTATTGCACCGTGTCTTTATTTGTCATTGCGAGATAAATGCATAAGTAAATGGCCTTTTACTGAAATATATAATTTCTTATTTCTTTAAATTGAGAAGCACAACGGTCACACATCAGATTCTGATTTCATTATTGATTCTCTTACATGTCTATTGTTTTTTCACCTGTCTATACAGCGGATCGATTAAATAAATAATCTTCAAATGAACATGTGTATGTGTTTCAAACTTGGCAAGGATACTTTGCATGAATAATTATTACAGCATGTCTGCTGAGTTGACTTATTTTGGTTTCATTACAGGCTGTTACAAACTCATTAGCAGTGACAAACCGCGTAAGCCATGGGCATTACAAACCATTGTGTTCCTATACAACATAAAACTGTTATGGCAATTTAAATCATGGAGTCAGGGAAAGGCACCATATCACTTCAGAATAAACATTTAAAGTGTTAAGACTCAAATGGAAACGCATGGATGTGGAAGATGTGCATACAGAATTAGTCCTGAGCTCCTGCTACGGCTTCCACCAGGCGGCGGTCTCAATGTCGGATACGGAGCGCATTCAGTGGCTGTTGAGAAGAACGCTGTGTGATGCACACTGACTACACCATTGGAGCTGGACCAACACAAGAGTTCTCCAGTTAATGTTCATCCTCTCAGAGAAGAGACAGAAGATTCTTTCGCCGACTTGTCGAGAACGGTAAATCATTGTCCGTTTGTTCCTCACAGGGAAAGGATCTCAAACTCTTCATCCTCTGAATCAAAGAACCGCTCCAACCTGTCCGAGTCTGAGAAGTCTGTGGAGTAAAGGTCAACACATAAAAAAACATGAACGTACACTGTGGCTAAAAGCTGGACAGAAGCTTTAAACGGAAACGTGAATTTACCAGGAGTAAGGTTAAGGGTGTCCACAATGACCATGTGGGAGGGCTGACTGTCTACGAGTTCAAACATGGGCAGGCCACCTCTTTTGCAGGACAGCTAGAAGAGAAGAATGGTTACATGACGATGTCCACATCACTCTTAACAGATAACTGATGATTCGTGTGGCAGGTGAAGTATTCACAGAAACATACCCTTCTTATGCGCATACACCAGTCATCAAACTCGTCCTCTGTTCTGCAGAAGAAACCCTGGCAGACATCAGAAAAACAAAAAGCTGCTGAACAACTGAGAAGCTGATAACATTTTCAGCCTTCTTGCTTGAACCAGCAAGCTTTGTTTTTGGTAGAAAATAAAATGTTTTGGACTAGATAAACCCCCTGCGGCGTTCTTACTGCTGCGATGGATGGATCCAGCTCACAGATGTGCATGCGACAGGGCGGGTGCTGACAGTGGTATGTCTCATCTTGGACCTGTGCGTCTTCACATGGCTCCACTGCAGGCTGAGTGGTGTGTGGGTCTAAATAAATGAGTTCCTCGCCTAAAAAAAAAAAATAAGGACACAAACGTGTTTATAATTGGGTCATCATCTTTGTGTATGTGGCAATAATGTGGTGAGTGTGAGCGTGCAGTACACAGCTCAGTGTTAAAGTCACAAACACAGAGACCAGACATACCGACATAACCAATGAAGTAATGGGCACTGTTGGGTTTCCCCCCAATAACACCCAGCGACTGAGGCAGCATGAAGCATTGCTGTGGAGAGAGACAAGAGGGTTTATCTTACCCAA
Organism: Labrus mixtus; assembly: GCF_963584025.1. Lineage (NCBI taxonomy): Eukaryota > Metazoa > Chordata > Actinopteri > Labriformes > Labridae > Labrus > Labrus mixtus. Next base: position 8,307,386 of record NC_083614.1, read on the forward strand.
GCTGGAGCTGACTTTGCCTCAGTAGTAATTCACGAACCTGTATTCATAAATGTTCTAGTCATTCCAAACACAAACAAAGGTTATAATGGAACCACTTTGACAACAAAAACAGGCTGCAAAGTCTTTGTAAAAGCAGAGACTGATAAAAAAAATGGATGACACCTATTGCTGTATATGCTTCCATTTTGAAGCTTTGAGTTCAGCAAGCTTTCCACTGCCATCTTGGGTTTTTACAGAAGACTCATCATCCCCTGCTTAATCATCAGTTTGGCGGAATGTGAGCATAGCTACTGAAAAACTTTGCTCTGAACATTTTCATTCAATTAGCCTTTTCATACAGGAACAAAACGTTTTCAGGTTGAGCTGCATGTGTGAAACAGACTGCCAGATGTTCATCCTGATGTTCCTGGTCAAAATTTCCGGATCACTGTGTAAACTTAGGTTATATTCAGGAGAATTCACTGCAAGGTGATGATGTTTATATCCTGAGACTGCTGCAGAGCTAGTTCAATCCTTGTGCATGTAAAGAAGCTGCTTCACTCTTTTCTGCTTGCCCATATGTTCTTCCTCACTCTGGTTCATAATGTGAATACTTCCATTTAAATTTTTCTATTAGGCAAAAACTGACACGAGTCAGACTCTCCAGATATGTTGTAAACTGTGACTTTGGCAGCATCCTTTCACGCCCTGAATTTTCTCGCTTTTGTGTTTTTTCTTCACTCATGCAGTAGGATGTTGTCATGAGCTTTAAATGTTTAGGGAAATAATGCTCATGGGCCCTTTTTCTAATACGGTAGTGTGTAACTGCTCATTTGGTTCAAACATTTCGGAGTCGGCCCAGTCATATGTAAAGGTTGCCACGTAATGCTGGCAATGTCTGACAACATAATGGAAAATAGAGATAAACCTTGTGTTTGAGGGACATGTTTGTTACTTTACAGGAAACAGTCATTACAATGCTCTCTTTTAAGCCACCTGACTCCATTGACAAATGGGACCCCACAAAAAAAACCATCAAGGCAGCTGTAGACCAAACTCCTGCGGTATGTGAAATAAATATGCTGAACTTGTTAAGGGAGCCTGGTTGTTAGAAGAGAGCGATGTAATGGCTGATATTGTTGTCAAAGAAAGGCATATTTGAAAAGCTCTACATCTATATCTATTCTTAATTCTGAATCTGTCAGTGAAACATACGAGCACTTTTGTTGAGTGGGTTTGCCCTTGTGGATTATTAACAGCCATTGCAACCTGAATATTGAATATAACCGTTGAACAAAGAGGTGTTTCTATATCTGTTCCCTATACTCACCTAAAGACCTGTGGAGATAGAGCTTTCCAGACAATAGCTCCCAGACTTTGGAAAGCCCAGCCCGTGTCTTTGCACTCTGCTAAATCTGTTACTGATTTCAAAAATCATCCTAAGACACACCTATTTAGCTAGGCATTTGGATAATTATCCTTTATCAATTAATGCACTGTGAAATTAATGTTCATTCTATTTTTGTTTTATTTAAACTTTTAATTTTTATTCTCTCTTATGTGCTCTTGTTATTATTATTTCTATTAATTAATTCTAACTGCATCATTATTACTACTGTTACCTCATGTATGTTGTGTCTTTGTAAAGCACTCTGTGGCTAATGTCTGTGAAAAGTGCTATATAAATACACTTTACTTACTAACTTATATCAGACTCATAAAATGTCAAGGAGGAAAATCAGTTTTCATATTTAGTATATCAGGTTTCCCGGGATAATGGCTGTATTAGAGGTCATATAACGGTCATATAAGAGCTTATTTATTGAGAATGTGACTTCTTTAAAGTAAATTCACACAATGGGAGCCTACACTCTGAAGTACTATACCTTCAGGGTTTCTATGTAGGCCTCATTTATATCACTCAGGCCCAGCCTGAGAGGGATGAGCAGGACCAGAGGTTTCCAGAGAGCCGTCTCCTCCTCAGCCAGGGCACACGCCCCCTCCAGGCAGCCGTTCAGCTCCCCGGCTCCCTCTGGTTCAGCACAGGCTCCGTCGAGCCAGGGCATACAAAGACGCTCTAATGTGTGGAAATAAAAATAATGAATAAAAGAACATCTTGTTTAAAAATAAGGCCTAGCTCTCCTGTGTTAAGAAAAAGTTCCCCATACTAAACTGTAGACTTGAGCCAGCGAAGGATCTAAACAGACCTTCAGTACTGTAAATTACTGACACAGACTACTCAGCTAGTTTTACATTTATTTAAAACTTCTACCTAATGGCAGCTATTTCACTTTAAAACATTGTCTAGAACCAAATATTTATTGGATGAACTCGTTTTTTTACTCCTCCTCACATTATTTGTTTTCACCCAGAACCTTTGGCCTGTAGGAACAGGAAGATTTAGGTGAAGCCCTGGAGTACAAGGACTGGAGTGACATTTAAACTGCTTTTGTAAATGAATGATAACAGAAACACAACACTCATAACGTGGCAACACAAGTGCACTCACTGATCTCCTCGATGACCACAGTGTTGTCCATCGCCACGTGTACCACCAGTCTGCTCCACGTATCAAACACTGCCAGCTTCCTGAAATCACATCATGCTTTACTGTGTTTTTACCAGATCATGCAGAGCGTTCTCTACGTGTAGAAATCCTCAGCCAACAGTATATTGTCCATTGTGTTAACTGTTGAACAGTGAATAGTTGCTGAGAGTGGGAAATAAAGACGTCATTGTATCGTTCTCAAAGCGTGATGCCAATGTCACACTGTAATGCTGATTTACTGTTAGTACTGTAACACTACTTAACAAAGTAAAACAAGTTGTTGTTGGCAGTGAAAAAGAACAGCAAACCTTTTAGCGTGGATTTAAACTTTGCACAATATACATATAAAATGAACACATGAACGGATAGAAGGCGTTTAGAGGAAGGGATATATTCAACATATTTGTTGGACCTCACACAAATGTTCAGTTTAGAAACACTTTATTTATTTAGTGTTTGCTGTACAGAAGTAAATCTTTTTATTTTTTTAACCTGTTCCTCTCAGTTCATACCGACTCTCTCTGATTTCAAACAACCTCTGATAACTTTGCCTCTGAGAGAGTCGGTATGCACTTAGGGGAACAGGTTCAAAAGCTAAAATACAAAGTCCAGATGTGTATCTGTCAGAGGGGTTAACTTGTGGAGCAGCTGTAAAAATGTGTAGTTCACTTTCCTCATTTAAAAACACAAGTTTAAATATGGTGATAATAAAATGTGCAAAAACTGGAATGGCTGTTTAAGTTTGATGTGTTTTAAGTTTGCTAATTTTGTCTCAAATGCTTTGAAAGAAAAAATCCTGCACACTACTCTTACTAAGCATCACCAATTTATTAGAAAAAAATCACAACGTCTCGGTCCCTCTGAGCCTTTGTCAGCTGTGTTCTCAAACATTTCCCCACCTTCATCTTAAGTAGACAAAGCTCCACCTACTGAGTGTGCTCAGGTGTCTCAACAGTTGTAAAAGAAGACAAGACAGTCGGTTTAATGAGGGTTTATCTTAGTCCTGCTTTTTCTTTTTGTTCCATGACAATGAGTAGACCTACTCTGCACTCTGACCCTGGAGCATCTAAATTCCTGGTGTCATGTAAGCCTGTGTGGGCTGGGCACATAAAGGTATATATGACACAATAATAAAAAGTTCAACGTTCAAACCATGAACATATTGAAACTCCTGGCTGTGTCTTGTTTGGATTATTGTTATGGACCTACAGCATATTTTTGTTTTGTTGTGTAAACTGTTTAAAAGTTTGTTTGTTCTCAAACCTCGTAGTTAAAGGGAGGCATCGCTGAATATGTTTTGTAAATGTATTTGTAATGAAGATAAAACTGCAGTGTCTGATTTGGTGGGGGTGACTTATAAAAGGTCGATCTAATACTAAATCTGTTAGCAGGTGAAAACCTCTTTCCAGTACTCACTTTAGAACCTGGGCGACTGTGTTGGGTCCATACCACTGGCCTATAGGCTTTCCCTCTCCAACTCCCATTTGAGCTGCAGCATTCAGGGACAAAAAGACAATAATCATTTTATTAAAACACACTGAGAGAGTGAGTGAGTTCTTGATATTTAAAAAAGGAAAGTTTGGACACTTACCAATTTGATGGATGGAATAATAACTGTCTTTTTTGTCAATGAAGGCGTTGAGAATACTGATGTACTCTTCTCTTTGTTTCTTTCCTTTCACCCATCTCCAGTCTGAGAACAAAAGGTCACTTATCATGTCTGTGTGAAACACGCTTTGTTTGCTGGAGGCTACTCACTGGAGGACAGATGTAAGTGCCATCAGCGAGAAAATATCTTATTTTCTGTCTACCACTAACAGAGACAAATAAGATCAGATTAGTTTTCAAGTTGTCTAACCTCTGCTTAAATGTCTACACATCAAGGCCTCTCCTAGGATCATCTGGCCGCACCGTAACATACACCCCCATCCTGTATCTGATGTTGGTCCTGTCCCGCCTGTAACACATTAAACAATCATGCATGAGCGTCCCTTATGTAGTAAGACGTGTCAAATCTCCAAAACTCGTCATCAACTGAAGTTGAGAACCTGAAATAAAGACACGCATCTCTTCACTTACCAATCGGTGGGAAGTTTTTTCTGTATGTGAACCACAGACGTGAAGTGACATCTGATAAAATCTCGTCTTTCTCTTCATGGAGAACAGAAATCAACATATTACGACTCATTAAAGAGAAAAGCGTGCACAATGCTTAAATGTTATTAAAAACTAAATACTCGTTCCTCTCTGTCTCACATACATGTTGGATTTTACAGTCCTACCTGTGAGGGCATTGTACTCTTTTCCTAAGATCCACACCGGCTCTGAGGTCTCAGGAAAATCTTCAAACTCTCCAAAGCGAAGTGTGTCGTATGTCAAGGTAGCTGCAAAAAGAAAAAAGACGAGAGTCAAGAGCAAGTTTAAAAATTGCAGGGGAGGGCGCCAGATAGCCAAGCGGTTATGTTGCACGCCCAATGTGCTGCAGTGACCATGGGTTCAAATCCGACCTCGGCTCTTTGCTGCATGTCATCCCCCAACATGTCCTGTCTCTCTCTTCAGCTGTTCTATCTATTAAAAAATAACTTTAAAAATAATGCAGGGGAAACACTTGGTGGTAGAATTCTTGTTGACCACTAGTGGCTTGTTGCAGACAAAAGAGGGTCGTCTGTCACTTAGTAAAGATGAAGATTTGTTATTTGCATGAGAGGAATTCCAGTAATTTCCTCCCCCGGTGTTCTGTATACAGTTCATCTGAACAGCAGTAATTAATTAAATGTTTCTGTAGCTCAACCTTCTTTGGGTAAATTAAGTATCAAGTTTCAAGATCATAACAAATGTCTTTTATAGTTCAAATCTAAAAGTTTAAAAACCTACATTGAATTTAAATGAGTGGTCGAGCAAAGGTTTGAAGCAGTTCACCGTGGTTATTAAAATTCTGTCTCACTAAAATATTAAATTCTACAGTATTTGCATAATAATGTGTGAAAGGAAATTAAGATGCACTTGGTCTGTTATTATTGATTTAAGGTTCAATGTAACTTAATAAATAATGGTAACAAATGTATAATACCTGTGTCATTATAAGCCCAAAAATACTTTATCTGAACTTCCAATAATGCAACTGGAAGAAGAAATCACATAGTGTACATTGAAACATTCTGCAGGTTTAATACTCCTATTCTCAAACTTCTCAACCCTTTTTGAGATTTCAAATCATTCATATAATTAATTTGCTATATTTGAGCTTGGTGGTAGGGCTGGGAAATATACCCATTTTTAGGATATATCGGTATATTTTCAAAAAAGATATGGGGTAAGACAATGTTGTTTATATTGAGATAGTTTATGTTGCATTAAAATAACATTATACATTTTTAAAGTAGAGCTGCCTCTTCACCTATTTCTCCTCTCAATGCCAAAAACATGTATTGTAATGTGTATTTTAATATGCAGAACGGTATGGTACAACTTTATAACAGACTTAGAGATGTGATTATTAAAATGACTCCTATGTAAATTCATTTGCATCTATATAGAAGTGTTGATATAGATCCGAAAGAAGTCTTTGTTGTGCAATTAGCTGCCATCTGATATGATAATAAAAAGAATAAATAATAATAAAGAAGGTGGAATTCATGATGATAAAAAGTACTCTCTCTTTAACAGTCTGTTTGATGACTTTTTACTGCAGTTGAAAACCTGTAGGCTCAAAGCCAGCTTTATAATTAGATAAGACAGTAATGTTCACAATTTAAGAGTATACTTTCTCTTTAGACAAGAAGAGTTGTGTTTTGGCCTGCTAGGACCTTATGAGAATCAAAAACACTTTATTAATGGGGAGGGGGGATTTGCTCGTTACACAATATATTAGTTGGAAATATAGAAACATATATAGAATAAAATAGAAATATAGATAGAATTAGCAGATATAAGTGCCAAAGCATAGACATAATGAGTTTGTACAAGCACAGGGAATGAATATCTGAAATATACACATGCAGTGATGAACTGCGTAGATATAGTAAGAAAGAATCCACTGTTTATGGCTGTGTAAGTAACAAAAGTTATCAAAACCTAACAAGTTTGTCAGTCAGTAGGTTATCCTGATCACAGAGATTTACACTTCAAAGCTGAAGTATGAAGTTGGTGATGCAGTAACATTAACCTCTATACTGTATTACCTGTAGCATAACACTTATCATTGCTGGAGATGCTAACAGTAGCATAATAAGTGGAGTGATGGTGACATCCACTTCATGTTCTTCTTGGGCGTAACTCAGCGTTAGCATTGACTGTCCAGACAAGGACAGACGGCGTTTTATAAGGTATTAAACTTAACAGACTAACATGACGTTAACAAATGTGACAACTTGACCTCGTCCAGGAAGTAATAAGGCCGTACAGTGAGCTGTCAAAGCGGCCACATCGCCACATTTTGCAATAACAGCAGGCTAATGTTTGTTAGCTCTTAGCTTTAGTCATCACTTTGGAGGGCTAACGTCACCGAGGCTACAAAGCACTATGTGTCCGACAGCGGGGGATGGCAACCCCGCCATAACCGAGAGGGAGCTTCTTTACTAGACGTGAAACGGCGATGTTATGATTACTTTTCTGGGTAGAATAACTCGCTAATAAGGAGATAAAACAATGTTATTTTACTGTAAAATCTCGCTTACCTGCATCCATCCCGACGGTCTTCACCCTATCTTGTTTGTTGTTCTCTGCACTACGACCCGCTGGACCAATCAGAAGAGAGCTCTGCTGTGGAATTTCTTGGGAGGCGGGACCTGTTGTCGACAATATCCAATAGGATCGTGGAGAGGGCGTGGTTATTTGTGCCAAAGCAAATCAGAATCGGCTGACGTATCCGCCCGTCGAAAACGGTTGACGGTGAGTTCATGTTTCAAGTGACACGATACTAGATATCAATACGACTCCCTTAACTGACCCTGAGCATGTAACATCTTATTCATTATGTTTACTTCTATTAAAACACTACCGTACCTTTTAGTTTGAAAGACAGCAATAACTACAGTCTGCATGACAGAAATTAAATATTTTATTTAGGCTATCAGCAGAGAATAAAACCAGTAATATGAGTTAGGCCTAGGCCTACTTGGTCGGTTTCAATTATATTTGGAGAGGATTGTTTCCAGTTGTGAAAAGCAAGTAAGCTTAGAAAGTGAAACCTTGATAAGAGATAACTTGTTTTATGTGATATAAGATGTGTGTTTGTTTGCTTTTTTGTTTGTTTGTTTGTCTGGGAGAGCCTAAAATATATCTTACCAATAGATTATTTTTATTTTTGTGGATGGATCGATTTTAACAAACACTGACACCTATCCTTTAGGTTTTTCTTACAGAGGCGTACAGTTTTTCTCTAGACAACAAAACACAGAAAGATCTCAACTCCATGAAAAATTACTGAGAAAACAGATTTCTGAAAAGAGATACATCTAAGCTTACAAATAGTTAAATAAGCGGATTGATGCTGTACTGAGGGAGCATGAAGACAGTGAAAATAAGCTCTCGTCGTCCTCGGATGAGGAACTGTGATGGCAGGTGAGGTCTTTGTCCTGTATGACAGTCTCCAGCTTCATTCGTACAAATGTGACATGTTGATCTTTAAACTTGGCCAAATCATGTTGTGTAAAACCTCTGAACCATCTTGTCTTTTTATGGATGACACAGCCTCTCACTGTGCAGCAGTCTGAGGGATTTCAGACGTTTCATCACTTCATAAAATGTGTTTTTAGTGCCCTCTAGTGGTCTGAAAGATACTCACAGGCCGGGTTTGCTGTCCAAATGCAACGGCCTCGAGGTCATTTCCTCAACACAGTTCAGGTTGTTGTTTTCTTGTGCACTTACATGTTTCAAGACTTCAGTGTTTGGAGAAATGTGATGCCTCACTGCTTACCTTACATCGTTATTATTTCATTTATTATTTCATTATTTTCATCATTTTTCATTATTTCATTGTATTAGTAATTTGAGTGTTTATTGCATGGCCTTGCGGAACAGTCTTTACATTTCACTACACATCTGTATGAGCATGTGACAAATAAAAATCTTGAATCTTGAATCTTGAATCTTGAATCATTTAATTTCATTTATTATACAGGAAAAGATTAAAAGTAACTTTACCAAAGTTACAGCTTAACGGGCCCGACTCAGTTCAAACTGGTTCACAGCAGGTTCCTGTTGTGCAGCACATAAAGACAAAGATCACATCAGACAAAAAAACACAACCAACAATCAGACGTAACAGCAACACAGACGAACAGAGTTGTGGGGGAGGGGATGAAATCAACATATATTAGTTAAACCAGTGATTACAATTTTGTCGATTCATCAGGTGGTTTAAATATGCCTGCTTGAAATGCTTCACTGAGGTCGTTGTCTTTATATGATATGGGACCTTATTCCAGATTTTAGTGTATGTATGAAAGAACGACCTCTCATCTCTTACCAGAGCTGTTCCTGTAGACCGCTGCCAGTACTGGGAACATTGCTCGGAGAGTGATCTAGTGATCCTGGCTTGTGTTGGATCTTAGAACTAGAGCACTATGTTCTGGAGACGAGTTGTTGTTATGGATCTGGGGGCGCTGGTGGCGCAGTGGTTGGTGCGCACGCCCCATGTATGGAGGCTGTGGTCCTCAGAGCGGGCAGCCCGGGTTTGAATCCGGCCTGTGGCTTCTTTCCTGCATGTCATTTCACACTCTCTCTCCCTGATTTCTGACTCTATCCACTGTACTATCTCTACAATAAAGGCACAAAAAGCCCCCCAAAAAAAGTTGTTATGCATCTGATTGTAAAACTTCATGGCGTGAACGTTTGTATAATTCTTCAAGTCATGGTGTTACAGCGAGAAAGCACAGTACAGTGACGATCGTAAGGGGGAGGTTTCCATGAGCTCTATTATACAGACTATAGCTTCAATGGTTTCTTTTGTAGTAAGAGACCAGATCGAGAGACAGGAGGATATTGCTGAAAGAATGATTGCATGTAGATATGTTTCAGAGACAGTATCGATGCTTCTGAATAACATTTAGAGCAGAAGACATCATTGTAAGAACTTTTATTTTGAATATTTACAGTTGCAGGTGAGTCACAGACATCAGTTTATTTTCTATGACTTCTTGTGCTACATCTTATCACAAAAAAAAGTGAAATTATTCACAGACTAAAATCTCTCAAAGTGAAATGTTATCAAAGTGCTCTAACACAGAACAAATATACTAAGACCTACTGCGGTTACAGCATACAGTATGATACAACGCCTCATAGGGAACATTAAACGTCTGGTGCTGGTGACAGTCTGTACATTATGTATGTAGTGAAGTAGCTTCAATTAAACAGACTATAAGGGACTGTGTGAAAATGACTTTGACGAGTAAATACTGACGACTTATTTCACTATATTATAGCTTAAAGTGGTGACACATAAAGAGTTAAAGATGGTGTACCACAATGTTTTAAGCATTTAAAATGTATTTTAAATGTTTGGTTGACTTTACTTTTTAATATTACAAATTGGCAACAACTCGAAAAATGTCACTTTTAACGTTTCATTTAGTGTTTTCATCAATGCTGTTGTGAGATCTGTATAGAAGGAAGAATCTGTAGGTGAGGGATAATAATTTTTTATGTTGGGAGCTTTCTTGTTGGTAGTCTATTTTTAAACAGTCTGAATGAAGAGCAAGTGCAGCTGAAACACAACCTTGAAACCCAAAGGCTATCACCCGTCAACAATTCAGCTTTGTATATATGGGCTAATGAGTGGGGATAAATGGATTGTAGAGGTAATCTCTTCACTACTGCTCCATTTGCACGACTCAAGTAGCTCAGCAGACGTTAACTGGATGACCAGAGCATTTTAAAGAAAGTAATGGTGTGGATATCATCAGTTATCTGGATATCTGCTGACCACACGAGGAGCCCTCATATATTATTTGTCCCCTCCAGAGGCTTGATACTTTTTTCAAAGACCTGTGACACAGAAGGACTTCAAGGAAAAACGTGCTTATTCACAAAGATATGTTTCTAAAAACCTGGCTGGTTGTTTGCTTTAAAAAACATTAAACTGAGGATTGTTGTCCTATTTCCAATTATTCACATTAAAGCAGACAATTCTTTCTATTTGTTCCTCTGTGATTCTGGCTGGAATAGAAATACATTTGCAGTGAGAAAATAAATCAAAATCCTCCCTCTTAAACTATATTCCCTTCAGCAAAAAGAACATTTTAGATACCTTCCCTTTCTTGGAACCCCACCCTATTGTTGCAAGAAATATGCAGCCATTTGCATATATGTTCAGTATGCACTTGCCTGTTGGGAAATAAATGCAATCCAGGTGAGGTTTGAAACACCAATTTGTCACGAATGGCCTCAGGAGCTCTACAAAGACTAATGTAGTTGCCTATTTCAACCACTAGGGGCTGCTAAACTGGTAGCAAAATCCGCAGGTCTCCTGTCTGAGTTCAAAACATGATCAGCATGTGATAACACATGTTAGAACTACTGACAATAAATAGAAAATCTATGAGAAGAGGAAGAAGAAGTCTGTGCAGGGCGAGTGTTCATCAATAATGGCTCAGTGCAAAAAAAGTGTAAACATGATCCAAAGCAGAGGATGCTTCAGTGGAGTGGTGGAGGTGGGGGTGCTAAGTTAATTATCATTCTGCTTAAAATCCAGTGCAGGGGATCCGGTTTAGCTCCTGCTTCAGAGTAGATATTCTCCCATGCAATTGCATAACAGAAAAAAGTCCCCATGGTGTGTAGCTCTCAGGGAACACCCTAGTGGATTGTTCCTCTTCAAAAAGTAACTGTTTGGTCCCAAAACATCTTTTGTTGTTCACTTCTCTCTGAGCAGGTACAACACAACGGCCTTCACATAGTGTCCAAAGGTGCAGGCGGCAGACACCAGCCAGTGAGAGCGGAAACTGGGGTCAGAGTTCACCACACATTTTGTTACATCCACCTGTAACAGCAGAGGAGATACATACACAGCATAAGTCAGGGGGGAATTTTACAACACAAGAAAAAAATAACTGCAGTCGAAGCCAGTATCTATCAAAAAAATAGTACGAATCCCTCATGTGTTCCTGATTTGTAAATATCCTGAGAATCTGCAGTCTCAACATGTGCAGGGTGCCCACAGATATGTGATTTCAAAGCCAAAGGCAACAGTGTAGTCTCTGCAATACTTTCTTCATACCTCGAGTTATATAACTAGAAGACTTGCATAGACAATGAAAGTCCCCAGAGAGCAGTAAAGTGTCAGTCCTGACATTAAACACGTCTCCCTCTTCAGATTTTGCTGCAAATCCTTACTTACCCTTCCTACACGCTGACCTCACATCCCAGAGATGAAATGTTACAGTCTGAACAGCGAGCGTGAAAAACAGGTCCCTCATTTGTGCTCGTGAGGTCAGTTATACAATGCACTGCCTCTCACTTTGTCACACTCCACTTCTCTTCAAAACAGAGCTGACTTGGGTGCCATGTCTCTGAGCACCAGGGCGTTCATTTGTTCACTTGTCGAGCTCTTTCCAGCAGAGCAGAACACAGACAGAGGCAGCCTGCCAGCCACTGTGGCTTGTTGTGCCTGAGTTTGTGCAGCTCTGTTTTATCTGCATACTTTTCCCATTAAGAGAAATGTGGAGAAGAGCTGCATGTTCTGTTCTGTCTGACGCAATTGTTCCAGTGTATGTTAAGCTGATAATCGAAAGCTAAATGTCCTTTTTCCATGTTCGTGTTATGTTGGAGTTGCAGTGATTATAAGAATTGTTCATTCTTAGTTGTAGTTAGGCCAGTGGTTCCCAAACTTTTTCTGCCAGGCCCCTAACCAACATATGTCGACATACACTAAAGACGCTGGCAGTCACACTCTTTGCTCTGGTGTAGATTCATTTTCAGCCTTACATTTAACTGAAAGTCCTCACAAAAGTTGCCATGCTTTGTCAGCAGAGAAAAACTGTGTGCATTGTTTTGTTGTTGAGCCCCCCCCCCCCCCCCCCCCCCACTCCCTGTCTAACTACAGGCTCCACTTTGGGGATCACTGTGTTTTCACAGGCTTTCTTATTTAGCAAGTGTCCATCATCTATAATCTGAAGTGTCTGAAAATAAAAATGGACCCCTAGCCTCTGATAAAAAAAAAAAGGCTAAATAAAGCTAAATAAATCTCAAATTTGGGATTTGGGATTATTTTTGTGTTGTGTTTCCGTTGTCACTTGTGAACCCTCACATGTCATGTTCATTTCATAACAACCTTTCCAGATAAAATAAATGTGACATTGAGCCTCTGATTTCACTTCGATATATGATGGGGCAGATGAAGATGTGTGAATAAGAATAGAAAAAGTAATAAGAAGCTTTGCTCCTTCAACTCCTTACCTTAGCCACTTGTAATTTGAACATGATCACATTTTGACAAATCGTTTTAAAAAGTGCATCTTTACTGCAGCTTTAATTTATCATTTCATGAATTTTAATCAGAATAGATCTTTTTTTTATCCAAGAATTCCAAAGATATTTATGATGATTTTTGTTGTAGCAACTCAAAAGTGACATAATTTTTTTCTTATACCTGTGATATGTATGTATTAAAATCTAGGGTCCTGCATTAGATGATCATTATAAGAAAACAGAGGAAATGATGATGGAATAATTACAACATTGGGCCCTAGAAAATTAGGAAGAGATTTCTTATTTTGATTAAGCAGAGAAATTATCTCACTTTTATAACTTAACAATCCATCCAAAGATAGATTTTATTTACATCAAGCTTCTTGATTTTAAATTAAACTATATTGTAATAGCACCTTTAGCTAACCAGCCTCAAACCAAAGACTTCATCATAACACAAACAGGTGTATTTCCTTACCCAGCCCCCCCTCTTCTTTAACCAGGATGTCAGGCTCTTTCTAACAAACTCCCCCAAACAGTCGACGATGGTGTGGACCATCGCTGGGTGACCATGTCGAACACAGTCCACTGCTAGGGCTCCTGCCACCGCGTACAGAGACACCACCTTCCCCCACGTCACACCTGACAGGGGAGACAACCGTTAGGACTGCTGCAGCAACATGTATTTCATCTTTATTTAAAGCTTTAATGCCCTGATAATGGATGAACACATTTCTAAATCACGCTAAAGCTAAAAGTTATGCAAACAAGTTGTTGGTTAACTTTAGGGTTCTTGAATTATGGTAAAGTACTTGTTTGAGTCGGAGTACTTTTTGGAGAAGTCTGTCAGCTGCCCTCTTCAAAGTCTGATGAACAAATTATAAACACAAGCAGCAGCCCAAACACAACATTCAGGGCAGCAGGCAGTACGGCTCAGTAGATCAGTGAGCAGATGATTTTTCCAACTTTGTTCGCACTGAGAGTAAAGTTTTTTGCTGCCGCACCATTTACAGTAAAAGTCCTCAGACTATTTGTTCAGTGTTTACATGTCCAGTACATGATTAAGTGAGCCTCAAGTAACATCCATCTTCTCTAACTCTGCACTGATTCCTTCCTACAATCTCTTTATCAGATGGTACTCTACGTACTGTAAGCACGTGTGACACTGCTGTTTAACCAGCAGTGGGTCAGAGATTAAGTAAACATTTATCTTTCGACCAAACTTTTGGTTACAAAGTACTCCAGAGGCAACTAAAACCTAAGAGACTTGTAATAAAAACACTATAACTACAAAGGTTGGCAGGGTAACTTTTCTATATCTTATAGTGATCAGGGGTTAGGAGGAGCATGAAGAAACAGGTATGATGGAAAACTAAAGCAGCATCTCCCTCTCTTATTTTTTAATATCATGGTGATGCCATTTCAGCTGTAAGTATGTAAGTGAATAAGGTAATAAAATGTAAAATGTCTCAGTCTGGTATTTTTTGTTACATCTCAAAAGATTTGAAATGTTGATGTGATTTGGTTTGAACCAAATATATTTTCCCATAGCTGTAAGTCAACTCTGCTTAGATCTTGTTAAGAGTCACATATTCTCCTCCTTTTCAACAACTTAATAAGTCTCAGAGCTCCCCAAAACATGTCTGTGAAGTTTCCTGTTATATATCCACTCTGATCCTGTATTTGATCATGTCTATAAACCCCTCTATTTCAGCCCTGCTCAGAACAGGCTGTTTCTGTGTCTGTAGCTTTAAATGCTTATTAGCTGTTCTTGACCACATCCCTCTGGAAGGGCTTGGGTGGCTCGAGCTTGCTTGCCCCATGTCCTATTGTTTACGTTGAGAAGGCAGACTCAGAGGGCAGAACATACACCTAGCTGTGGGAGTGTCACCCACCAGTGGGAGGGGTTACTGCCCTTTGTGATGTCATGAAGGGAAAAATCTCCAGAAAGCCTGATGGCAGAGGCTATTTTGTAAAGTATCCGTCAGTATTAACAAATCCCATTCATACACATTCACACACCGCTGACTCAGCAGCAGGAGCAATTTGGGGTTCAGTGTCTTGCCCATGTGCAAGTGATCAAACCTCTGACCATCTTGTTGAGAGACAATCGACTCTACCACTGAGCCACAGCCACCCATTACTAAAAAAAATACTCTGTGGGTTAAACACAAGCGACAACTCTGACATAACACTATGTAATTTGATCCATAAAAAGAAGGACCAAAAATGTGGCCCCCAGCCCAAAAGGCCTCTAATCACAATGTTTGGTTTTATAGGTCCCTGCCCTGTGAAAAGCAGCATGATATTTGTGACTGACCTAATACACAATAGACAAGTTTGTGATCTTGTGATTAAACTGCTGCCTCCAACTTCCTCCGGACACTGCATCAACACCACTCCGCTTTTATCCATTTTACACAGCACACAGTGTATGTTTAAGCAAATATCTAAAGGTTTTACTGATTACATGCAAAGATCAAGTTGTATGTTTTTCTTTGTCTTTTTAAGCCTACACTGTTTTAGTATCTCTTTTATTTTCAAATGTTTTTATTGGCTTGCTTCTCTGTAAAGCACATTGTAGTATGAATTCTGAGAAGAGCTTATAAATAAAGATGTTTTATGACATTGACTATCAGCCCTATTCTGTCCAGATTTAAACAGAAATCATTGAGGGTTACATTTTTCAACCTATAAACTGAGACTAAGTCCTACCAGCAGTTTGTTTTACTCTAAAAATTCCTAAATAACCAACCAAACCGCCTAAACACAGCTCATGATCATTATCTTACTATCATGTTTCGATTGAAGGTTGATGTTTTTTTCAGTTTTAACATGTTTTGAGGTTTCTTTTCTGCACACACTGAGGACCAGGCGGGCCTAACTTTGCTTCCTAATTACCTTTGTAGCAGACTGTTTGTCATACTCCCTGAGGAGTAAACCAGCTGAGGCTCACGTCTGAACTCCATGGGTGGGGTCCAAACTGTCTGTAACAATCACTTGTTCCCGTAAAAACTTCACCTAATATGGACTAAACGTTTCCTTTCTTCTAAGGAGGTGATGACTGCAACTCAATATTTCAGACCAACTGGAGACTTCTCACCTTGTTTGAGAAGTATCTACATGAAGAAGTAGATTGTAATTTCCATTTCTGGGCAAAAACTAGGAACTACTCCAGTAATTCAAATAAAAAATCCATGATTGTGACACTAACACAAGTTTTTTATTGTCTGTGCCTCAAGCTTCGAAGTTCCTCCTTCACAATGACAACAGAACAACTTCTCTGAAAAGACAAAGGCTCTTTTATCTTCCTTTGTTTTTAACCATACAAATGTGTAGCTGTAAGATATTATTATCTAACCACTTCCCATGGGGTGGGTTGAGATGCATGACTTGATTTAAAGAACATTACGATATTTAGTTGTGGCCTCCTACCTGTGGAGAAAATGTCAGCAGCCACAGCCAGGAAGGCATCTGACACAACACTCTCTGACGCCACGGTTATATTCAGCTGTCTCGCTACGTTGCGATAAACGTTGGGTCGAAGGTACTCCAACTCATCACCTGGCCAAAAACAGAAGAAACTACGATCAGTGAAAAATGACACTGTTTAAACACACAGTTGAAAGATGACTGCTCATTTTGAAAGAAACATTAACACATCCTTTATCTTAAAACTGAAAGTTGACTGCATTAGCAACCATCAGCAGCCTTGTCAAGAGGACAGTTCAGCAATTACCACCTTGTACTCTCAAACTAAACAGGTACAACGTGAATTAAATGAGCTTTCAAGTCTGGTCACTTTTTTATCTTTGAGCAGAGACAGGCTAGCTGTTTCAAATGCAAATGGTGGCTTGATAAAATAGCAGGTTAGCATTATCTCCCCTCCATTTGGGTTAGGGTTAAAGGCACCAGACAAGAGGGACCCTCTCTCATACTAATTGATGACAGATGTCATGAACTTATACTATATGCAGACAACATGCTTTGGTTTGTCTTACATCCTGAACACTCCCTCACTTCCCTGTTCTGATTATTGACAAGTTTTCATCCATTTCTGGATATAAAGTGAACTGGCTCTTCCTCTAAGATCATATTGTCCCATTTCACTCACTTCTGTCTGATTTGATTAAAAATAAACTTTAACCCCTATTGGACAGTCTGCAGGCTGATGTAGAGCGATGGTCTCAACTTTATATAAGTGGGGCAAGGTACATATTGTTAAAATTAACTGCACTCCCAAATGTAACCAGGCCTCCTTGATGTTACCCCCTGTTTCAAGTCTTTTTGCTAAGCTAAGCTATATGGCCAGAGCTTGTTAGCTTAACTTTTTATAGTGAGTGGAAGCAAGGTGTAACAGCAGATAACAAACAGTAAGTAAAATGTGAATGAGTACGCTTTAGGTGTGTATTGTCTTTAGTGTTTTATTGAGTCAGGCCAGCTTTTCCTCCATTTTTCAGTGTCTTCGTATTGTTAAGCTAACAAACAGGTAGCCATGTGGCTTAAATATAAAGATTGTCGGCAGGTAGAAACAGCTAACACAGCTCTCTCTTCTAGGTATTACTTCTAGGTCTTTGCTTCTTACCTGGACTGCCCCGCCTACAAATTAGTAAAAGGACCATGGCTGTTGCTTTACACAGTGTTTGAAATTGATACTAACAAGATGATATAACATGTAAAATAGTGAGCTTGAGACATGTTTTTCTATTTTGTCAACAGTGGACAGGCCACTGTTTTTAGTGTTTGTGCTAAGCTAAGCTAACCAGCTTCTGTCAACAGCTGCTTATTAAGACATGGGTGTGATATATTTATGATTTCATCACTCTTCGCAAGAATTTTCGTAAATGTCAAGCTATTATTGTATTTCTTATTTAAACTGTAGATGTTGTTGTAACCTATGACTTCATATTTAGTAGCTTAGACTTCAAAAGACAAAGTCCAAGAGTAACTGATCTAATCTCTGCTCTGGATTCTTCAGAGGTGTCTCCACCCTGTTTTGAAATCATTCTGAGACTTTCGCCAGGAAAGTATTGCCAAACATTTCAACTTTACCTGAGCAAACTTTACCTTTTTTTTAACAAACACTCTTTGTTAGTTCTGGGTTTCCAGTGAATTGCATGATTACCTTATCTGCAGTTTGGGTGATAACCACAAATGGAATATTGAAACCTCACACTCTGAAGTCTACATAGTTTTTATTTAATTCTGGGCAGTGATCCAAATAATGAAATATGATTTAAATGAAACTGTGTCCTTGATATTCCAGGGAATCCCTGGAACCACCTTGAGGTATTTCAGTGGAAATGAAAGATAAGCCCACATATTTATGAATACTGAGATCCATGTCAAGCAGTACCATCACCATGAAATATTAAGGTCCTCACTCTGTACAAAAGACAAGTCTAGTATTTTCCAATGTTTGATTTAAGGTGTATTTTCTTGTATACTGTATTTACTAACACTGTTAACAATTAAATTCACACATATAAAGAAGGTATTTTACCTGCTCTTTTGTGAAGTGTCTTGTGATAACATTTGTAATAAATTGGCCCTATACAAATAAAGATTGACTGTCTGCCAATATTGCTGAAAATAAAAATAATTCTCAACCTGGAGCAATAATAGAAATTTTCTTTGATACTTGTGAACTGCATGACTTTGCACCTTTATGGATGTGCAAATGTATTACTATACCTCTTTCTTAACAAAATTACTTAATTAAATTGTTTTAAATAAAATGATCCATTGTCAGCAGTATTATAAGCAACAGCAATGTGGCCAATCAAGCCATTTTTTAAAAACGATTGTAGGGTCACTTAAGTTTAAGTGCATTAACTTAGATAATGTTTGTGTTTGTCTTTAAATAAAACGTTTTGACAACTTTAAATTTAAATTTTTGTTTTAGAATAAAAGTATTCAAAGAAAACTTTTGTTTAGCCTACATAAAAAATTACAATAGTTATTCCATATGCAGGAATATCACAGGAAAACTGTATAACTTCCCCATATCAATGTAGCCAATAAGGTTGGTCCGCTTGGTGTTTGTTTGGTTTCCTAAACTTACCCAGCCATAATAGTATCGACGATATCTCTCCCAGCACTCCACCTGATGCAGCCAGTCCATGTTCAGGTTTAGACCAGCCAATGCCGGCACGGTTCAGCCTGGAATGAATGTAGTCCCTGCACAGTGCTTTGGCCTGGGACACCAGCTCCTTGTCGGTGGGAGAGCGGTCAAAAACTTCAGCAGCAAACACAGAGGAGCGGCGCAACATCTCCATGCCCCCCTGTCATCCACCGAGGACTGCGCTGCTCTCCTCCCCGCCTCCACCGCCTCTCACAGCGGACACTTCTCTCCGGTATGCACGCCCCCTCCCTGCCCTTTCAGAAGATAATAAAGACCTCTGGAGGTTATCCTGCATAACAAACACGCGGATTAGTTTGTGGACATCTTTTGATAGCCTGGATAAAGCTGGCAATGTCTAATAG
Organism: Labrus mixtus; assembly: GCF_963584025.1. Classification (NCBI taxonomy): domain Eukaryota; kingdom Metazoa; phylum Chordata; class Actinopteri; order Labriformes; family Labridae; genus Labrus; species Labrus mixtus. Next base: position 8,326,806 of record NC_083614.1, read on the forward strand.
AGCTGCAGGTTATATAAACCCCCAACCTGGAGACCAGGAACTTTTACGCAGGGAAAAGTTTGACAGGACCAGAAAGGTTCTGTAGGAGTCCATAAAGTTCCTGTTAATGCTTTCATTATCGATTATAATGAAGGTAAGGGCAATTAAAAAGCACTTACCCGTGAATTCATAGGCTTAATCCGCCATCATTAAAGCGCCATCCTAACCAGGCACATTGTTTCACTGAGCAGAAAAGTGGATCTGATGTCTGACTTTTATGAACTCGAGATTGGCGGTGCATCGAAAAAAATGCTCCCCAGTTTATAGTCTGACAGGCTTTCCTTCTAAGGGCACTTGCTGTGTAGTCCAAAGGCGGGGATATAGGACTAATACAAGCCCCGCCCCTCCCCCCCGCCCCCTTTAAACTCATGCATCACATTCTCACACACACACAAAATCAGGACATGACCCAGTAGTACCTCAGCTAAAGGCCTACTCTTATCACCTTGAGTTTTTAAAAGGTGCCTGAATGATAAAGCACCAGTCTAAGTTCAGACTGTTCAAACAGAATGTACACAACTAAACCATTAGTGTTGTCACTGGTTCCTTAGATCACACTAATGACATTCATCAGGCCAAATAGTCAATAAAGGGTCAAAAAATAGTTTGACATTCTGCTTATTTAAACTTTAAAAAACACTGACACGTTGGGTGTTACATTTCCAGTAGATTGAGTTCACATAATAGAGAATAAAGATACAAATCCTAAATGGACTAGCGTCAACCCATTTTCCCATGATAACCAGTCATACGTTTCTCGAGATTACACATTTTTAATATTTCTTTTACTTTTTTGTGCTTTTGCAACTCTTGGGATAGGAGAAGAATTAGTCGGGATGTCAAAAACATTTCACATATCATATATCATAACCAATCTAATGTTTGTTCTTTAAATATGAAGCTATTATTCCATAAACTGATTAGCTTAGCTTAGCATAAAGCCTGTTAGTGAGGGTAAAAGGCCAGCCTTGGTAAAAAATAATTGTGTATATATAACATGTTTGAGTGAATATTTTAGTGGCTGTCAGACCGATTTGATCAGACAAATCCTGGCTAGCTGTCACTTGTCTGTGGTGAACAGTAAAATTGATGAGGTATGAGGGGTGTTGTACTTTTAAATAGGAGGAAATAAAGTAAGAGCATGCAGTCTTAAAGTGTCTGCCTACCTTTTATGGAGGATTTGAAATAAGGAAGATTTGTTTTATCTTATGTACCTTCTGTTACATATTAGTTCTGTGTAACCACAATAGAGCATTCAAAACAACAAGCTGCAATCTTTCTCATTTCTGTTGTTACACTTGTTAGACATTGAGAAACAAATGTGTTACATAAAGGAGCACAACCTGGATCTGCACAAGGAGACAGATGTAATAAAACAAGAACAAATGTTTCCTTGTGCTTGTCTAACTTTTGCTATTTAAACTGTGACGGCAGACAGGTAGCAGCTCCACGCCTTCTCCACTCCCTCAAAGAAAACTGTTTGAAAAGATTCCCTTGGCAAGACGAGCAATTTTGTCACTTCTGGGGAAGACACCCCACCCACTGATCACACTGTTCGGACATGCCTGAGGAATGCCCTGCTTTGTTTACGACTGCCTGACAGATACGCAGAAGAGGGTTAATACTGCAGACGAGCAGGCCGAGTCTTCAAATGTTATTGACAATCTGATGACGCAAATGTTCAGTGAGACGAGTCTTTCTCCAGAATGCCTAATCCTTTTAATGCTGTTTATTGAGAGTGAGATTATTACCTCGATTTCACGTCATCTCAGAGGCAACTGTTATACATGTTATACCCGACTACATTTGTCAAAGAGGTTTAGAAGGTGTGTGTGTCTCTTTAAATAAAGAGCCCCCCCTGAGTTTTCCTGGTCGACATCGCAATGAGAATTAAAATGGCAGACCTGCGCAAAATGTTTGCTCTAGGCTAGGGGTGAAATTCATGAGTGGAGATACCAGGGGAGGGGATTTAAAAAAATTTTTTTTTTACCAGAATCCCACTGTGATGTCACAAGGAGAGTCAATTTGAAACAGATCATTTGTCTCTGTGTTGTAAGACTTATGCAGACCACAAACAAAGAACTGGATGGGTTTATTTCACATTGTGTGGGTCAGTAGACTCTCAGGTTACCCAAATATATGTTCATAAACATTGTACAAGTGGATTTGTCACAATATGTCGCCTTCAAGTGTAATTTTCCAGCTAACTTTGAGTGAAGTTTTTTTCTCTTTATGGATTAATGCAGGTTTTTCTATAGGAAAAACACAGGAACAAAAATGGCTTCCTTTCGAAACCTGATGGAAACTAAAGACGATTTGTTCCAGCAACATTTCAGTCATGAGAGAGAATTCAATATTGTAATGATCTACCGCAGCATAATGTCTTCCCATAATGTTGAATATTAATCAGATTTAGGTTATTTTTTTTAACTACCAGACATTTAAAAATATATATATATATAAAAAAACAAAATCACAGAATCTGCTTTTGAAGGGAACTTTATTTAGTTAGGGTTTCATTGGAATAACATGAGGACTACATGACGACATGCTGGACAATAAATAGGAGTAACTCACTGTATGTTTACCGAGCAACAGTCAGTCTCTTACACACGCACAGAATATCAGATGATTAGGAGACAACCTCCATCATCACCTTAATGTTACAGCTCCAGGGGGCTTCACACACACATGCGCACACACACACACACACACACACACACACACACACACACACACACACAGAGGGCAAAGATTCCAGTCTTATTCCAAAAAAATATACCGGTACCAAATAATGCCATGGTTGCATGTCACTAAATAAGCATCACTGGTGTCTCAAACAATCTCATTTGTCTAGAACTTTCTGACGCACAGTAAGTACCAAAACATCAAAATATGTTCTTCTGATTTGTTTTTTAGGAGGAAAATCTGCAACTTTTCACACAGAGTAAACACTACACATGTCCTCTCAAGCTGTCATCCCTATGCAAAAAATAAAAAGAGGATACATTGGTTACATCTGATATTAAGAGAAGAGAGAAATGTAGCACCAAACTGGCCGTAATAATGCCTGACTAACGGGGAGATTTAAGCAGAACGGCTCCCTTTTGAACAATTTAAACATCCATTTGTTAACAATATAAACGCTTGCATGTGATGATTTGCTCAGAACTAGCCATGTGCCTCCAAAATTTTACCTGTAAACACGGTTCAACTTTCCATGATCCTTCTGCTCACCTCCATCCTGCATTCATCTCTGACTGTCTCAAAAGTACCAACTATCCTGTACCTTCATTTTCCACATGCTCTAAATCCTCTATATGCCAGTCATAGCACTGGGCTAGACCTGCAGCTTCAGTCATCAGGCTTTGTAGAGAGAAGTTCTTCAAAAGCTTGAAATCAAGCCTTTGTGTTGGAGTTGGTCCCATTTATCATCATATCATTATTTTCCATCAGGCTATATGTTGAGCACTACGCATGCAAACATCTGATCCAAATATACACGTCTCCCTTTCATAATATCCTGCACACAGGAACAACGTTATCATTTACAGCATTAATGAGGAACAAGCACAGACCATAAGAATTAAATCCTTAATGCGATCAATGTTAACACTTAAACTGGCAGCATCTTTCAGTCTCTCTTCAGTCATGGTACAAATCATCACTTTGAAAATTACACTGAGACTTGAAAGTCTTTCTGCCATCCTAGAGGCCCAGCCTCCGGTATCAATGATATTTGATTCAGTTTCCGTTTATCTCCATGGGACCTCCTTTAGGTATGAGCAGGCTCATGCGGCCCGTAGTGCTGGCTGCACTCTTGATCACCTCCATCCATCTGTGAAGACAAAGACAGCCCACAGAGTCTTAAAACTGCTCTTACAGGACTTTGAAGATACCAGCATTTCTTTTTAAACACGGGCCTGATACCAACATAACTTCTAAATGATTAATGGGTACAAAAGGTTTTGGATTTGCACCATTAAATATCCACGTAACCAGCTGAAGAATGGGCTGTTAAGTCTGCAATATGTCCTCAACGTCGTTGATTTATTTTTTCATTTGACAGGTTAAGATTGTTCATGAACGTTTAGTGCTTCATCTTAAAGAAACAGCTGCTACTTTCTTAAAAGCACCCAAATTCAATTAACAAAAACAATCATTTGACCTTTCAGACATGGAAGTTGTTGGTCTACCGCTGCATTGATCTGTTGAATTGTTTCTGATATTTCATAACTTTGTGTTTTTTAGTAGTTTGTTCAGATTCAACACAATATTTGTTGAATTTCTTAAGTGTAAAAGCAACCTAACAGATCGAGGCAGTCAGAGATCAAGAACTCCAACGAAGAGCAATGCAAAAGTTCTGGTTTTGTCAATGAGTCTGATGGCTTTGAAGAGAGTGAAGTTAAAGTTGTTTCTGTTTTTTTTTTTTTTTAAAGCATCTTAACTTAAAAAAATCATCTCAATCCTTTTTTAATAATAATATAGCCACCCCTATGTATAAAAACTACGAGCTTGTAGTCAGTCATAAGCATGTTTAGGTGTATTTGATTAGGCACAGTCTGCTGAAGATTTCCTGCAGCCATTACAGCCCATGTTATACTGCAGACCGGAGCGGCCTACTGGATTTATCCTAAACTTTGTATTTTACAAACATGGTTCTTTTTTGTAGTTATCCTCCACTGATTTGTGAAATCTGCAACAACATTTTAGAAATTAGAAATAAGTCATTTACCTTTCAAAGGTGTACTCGCTCTCAGCCCTGAAGAAGTAAACGTGGGATTTGAACTGTAGCTTGAAGACGTACTCCTTGTGGATGCTGTCAGACTCTTCAGGAGTGCTGACCGTGTAGCCGAGCAGAGGGAGGCTCGCCAGCGGGAAGTCGTCCTGGAAACAGAGGAGGAAACTCTTCACTCTTTATCCAGCTCTACTCACCTCAGTCACCTTTTTTCAAATGTCATGTTCTCTAAAAGAAATGATGAGTCAGCTGACCTGATGTGTTTTGTAGAAGAACAAGCAGAAGTTGGTGAAAACCACCCAGAGTTTCTGCCAGCCGTTACTGTTCTTGAACTTCCTCAGGAGGTAACCTGACAGCTGGTTCTTCACAGAGGGACAGAAAATGTAATGTGAAAAGATAAGACAGTGAACATGAAGTGATTGTAAAGGAGGGGTCATAATGAATCAAACATAGTGATAAGTGGCTGTGTGTTTATGAATGAATGTTTGGGTGTGATATGGTGGTATAGATGTGGAAAGAATAGGACTTTTGACAGGTTGAAAGCATGCTCTAGACTAGAAAGAGGAAAATTAAAAACAGGCTTTGTAGTTTACAGATAGATATGACCTAGTGGCACTTGCATAGAGACAATTTGTGCACTTTATTTGAACAACTAGCACAGTTTGATATATTAGAGGCCAGGACTGGGATCTTCTTTTTGTACCCTTGATGCCTCGACACAAACCAAATCAAAGGTCAATAATAAGTGTCGTTTTGAATTCATTATTTCAAAAACATACTGACCAGAACAACTCAGAGTTCAGACACATTGAAATGAAAGGAGATGTTTGCTGATGCTAATTTTTCAGCTTTTGTTCCAAGATTCATAAATTGATTGTTGGTTCTTTTTGTCATTGTGCGATCTCGGAAGTAAGTAACAATTAGGATTGTTACACAGTGTTTCAAATCTAGTCTTCCCAGTGCTTTTTCTTTTTGATGCAATATATTTTACTCCATCTCTCAGCATTGATTCTATTTTACCGTCTCTGTTTGGTCGTGCAAATGTGGATAAGAACGGATGTTATGATTTGAATCCCCTGAGATGTTTCAGATTTCATATGATGCATCAATAAATGAACCTTCAGTGTTTGTTTTTCATTTTTCTGACATGATTAAAAACAAAATTAGATTATTTTCTTTAACCCAGTTAAGCTCTCTACATAGACCTCAGGGGGGAAAGATCCATAACCAGACCTCTCCTAGTCCTGAATGTCTGCCCTATGGTGGCTCTAGTACCTGGTTCATGCGCAGGTAATCAGTGAGAGACAGGTTCTGGTTTCGGTACCAGCAAACATGCGTGATGGTGTTTGGTCTCTGGCCCTGACCGAGGAGATAGCGAGGAGGAAGTTCTGGTGAGACAGCCGGAGAGCTGAAGACTGAGAGGGTGAGAGACATAAGGAAGGAAGAAAGGATGCAAAGAAAGTGTTAGTATTTTAGATTCAAGTGGAAGAAAGGGGGAAAAGAAAGAGGAGATAGGAAGTTCTCCTGGTCTGTGAAATAAGAACATTAGTGTCAGGAAAAAAGAAGACTTGAATTTTAGTTAGTTATGAAGTACATTAAAGAACAAAGAGCAATCCAGGCGCCACCAGATGTAAACATTTGTGATGTTAAAGCTAAACAGGGAGAAAAGAGTGTTGTTAAAGGAAACACTAAGAGGGGTTAGGAAGAGTGGGAGAAACACCGAGATCCAGGAACGACAACGAATCCGACCGTACAAATGTGGTGCTAAAAGGCCTTAACAGGTAAATAAATGTTCTTCTCCAGTGTGTGTGCTTGTGTAAATGTGAGTGTATGCGTGTCCTAATGTGGGCGGAGGAGGAGTACCTCCACAGCCAGGCTGTGATCAGACATAGACACGCTGGTGTTACGGTGCCAGCACACATGCATGGTGGTGTTGGCACGGTGGTGTGTCTGCTTGTCCAGTGACGTGCGGGACGAGTTCATGTCATCCTCCGACTCCTGCTCCAGGGAAACCTCGTCAGACGATCCTGAGGGGGGGAGGAGGAGGAGGGGGGGGGGGGGGGGGGAGGCGGGACAGGAAGTTGTTTGGAGGAAGGAATTAACTGTATGTATGACCAAGTGCTACTTTCCAAGGAAGGAAAAAGCTCATTAAAAATAATTTTCTAACACAGCGGAGGAAAGAATGTTCAAGGAACATGAAGTACAAGTTCCCATTAGTGAGTACTGCACATCTGAACATGACACAGGGAAACAAACTCTTACTGTTGGAGTGATCTCCAAGTCCAGGGTCGGGGAAGATGCTAGATTTCTCTTGAGACTTCTTGGACATTTCAATTGCAAGGTTCAGATCCTCAATCCACTTCCCCATCTCCACCTTGGAGCTGAAATAGAAACAAACAAATAGAAGGTGGGATAACAATTCGTTAAATCACACAGGAATCAGATGATGTGTGCGTTAAAGACAGTTTCTTAGCTTATATAATATATATAAAACATTACTTTTAACACGGCGTAAAAAATGCTGGGACATCATGTAAAAACGTGTTAACTTTCAAAAGGAGTGCGTTTGCGCATGTTATTTGGAGAAGGAGCTGCATAACCATTGACCCAAGATTTTTATATACAGAGAATCAGTTATTACTCAAAGTCAAACTCTAGTTCAACTTGTAGTCCAATAAATAGCTTTCCCTTTCTTTCCCCTTCTCACCTGGCAGCCACAACAATGGTCCTCTGAGCAGAGTAGATGGTGAAGCAGTGAGGGACTGACCACTCGTTTTCACTTTCCTCCACCTAACGAACAAAAGAGAAACCCAGAGAACATTCATGTTGGGAAGCTTTCAAACTAAACACATTTTGTTTCAATAAATGAGTTAAGTGAAGGACTGTAGGAGGAAACTAAGTCAGAAAGTCTGACTGAAGTCACAGACGGACCTGCTGCACAGCCTCTGCGGCGGTGTTCAGACTGCAGCCATGTAAGATTTGTTATTCAAATAAGGTGTTGAAAACAAACTGTTGAACACTACGGTTTGCAAATGATCACACTTAATCTCTAGATCCTGACATCACTTCTCTATCTGCGTAGCATTTTTCAGCCGCCTTAAAGAGACAGCCTCTAGTCCATTTATCTGGACTAATTATATATATATATATATATATATATATATATATGAGCAAAATTGCACCTTAAAGTTTTCACAGACTCATCTAAAAATGCACTACCTCTAATCAGACACCGCTGTACCTTGCTATCTATCTTTGTGATGTCATTTCCTCATAGATTAAAATACTATTCTAGACTTCTTTTTGCCACCAGTAGAGTCGCCCCCTGTTGACAGTAAGAACGCAGGTTTAAGGTACTTCAGTACTGGCTTCACTTTCGAGGCTAAAAAGACTTGCATACTGTCGGATGTCCAGAAATGTATTTTTTTTAAATCAGTCTGAACAAAGCCTGTATGTGCCTGTATGGAGGCAAATATGTTCATATCCTTTTTATTCTTTAGACCTCAGTGCCTATAACAAACCTCTACAGTCTCTTCATCATCACATAACAATGTCGTACTTTGAACATCAAGATGTAATAAACTACTGGTAGTGACATCTCAACCACGAGTAGCTGCAAGGACTAAAAGGACTCTGCCCGCTAGGTGTTTCTTTGGGTATTTCTCAGTTCTATTTCTACAAAAGCAAAGGACAAGAAGAAGGGAAGGGTTTGGGCATCCAAGCTGGCAGAGCTCAGAGGACTTACCGGAGCGTCCAGCACTATGAGCTGCAGCCAGGAGTAAAACAGAGACATCAAAGTTAGGAGACCCAGGCCCTCCCTTCTTACACTGATCAGATCATCTCTCACCACGAGGGGAACTAGTCTTTTGTCCACATACTCAGGGCTTTAGTAGGAGGCAAATGTAAGAGGAGGTGACATAAAGCTTAAATACTCACGATCATGCCATGAAGCGGCAGCTGGCCGTGCACTTTGAACTGATTGGTGGCTGTAACACCTTTGCTTGTGTAGAGGAGCATGTCTGAGAACTGAAAATATTCATACAAGTTATTTATAAAACTCACTGGATTGTTAATGTGATGCAACTCTCTGTAAAAAAATAAAAATGGATTGTATTGTAAAAGTATTGTACTTACAAGGAAAAACATTCTTTGCTGCAGTCCTTTCTTGGTAAGCTTGTACAGACATCCCTCTCTTATGAACTCCTAAAAAAAACATAACATTGTCGGATGTGCTCGACCTGGACCCCCGGCTCCCCCTACCCTCTGCTCAGTGTCACTGCACTCACCCTGCCTGGTGCCGTCAGGTTTTCGATACCGATCAGGTCTCTCTGCAGCTCTGTTAGCTTCTGGAAGTTCTCCAGCCGGATGAGACTGCTCTGGAGCTGAGTGGCGATCTCAGCCACTTCCTTCAGAGCCTCTGAGGGGGGAGTAATGTCTTACGTCAATATATGTCCAACAATTTCTTCTTAATTATTGATGGTTAGAAATATAGTTGAGAAAATCAATGATGATCATAGAAGCCTTCATCATGACAGAAAACATGTAAAAGAATATATGCTATACCTTCAACATATTTCACTAAAAATTAAAATCCTTCCTTATGTGATGTTGAAATCTGGTAGAATTAAAAACTGTAGATAGTTTAATGGTATGATAACTTTACATTTTCAAGTCATGGTATAAAAATACATTTATTTCTTTAATCATACTGTGAAAAAACAATGCATGTTTCCACATTAATTAAGAGTGTGTAACCTTAGTCAAGGCTAAAACTATTTGCTTTACATAATCTTTTCTCAGCTACTTGAATTAGATTTTCATTTCAGATATATGTAGCACATATATTTTTTCACCTAGTTATCATCTATAAAATATTACCAGTCTGTGTCTCAAAGTGAGAAAAAATGTTTTTCTCCTAGGGTATGACTTTATGCACTCAGATTTTATCTGTACTTGAATATTTTAGCATTATATTTGTTTAACCAAGTCTTCCCTGTGTACAGCTGATGAGTTGCCTTCGTGCATGAAATGTGATATATAAATTAAGTTGCCTTACCTCACCTTTAACACTTTGTTTTTGTTCTTTTCAAATTATATCTTCTGCCTATTTTTGTTCTCATTTTCTGTCAGCGTTGGGTGAATTTTAGAAACCTGACACAGTTTGGCAGCATGTTTGTATGATAGCTGCTATACTGTACAACTTAAGCCGAGTTGGGTTACAGAAGATGAAAAATGTGTTTACTTAAAAAACTTGTATTGACTCAAGCTTGGCTTTTTTATTGAACTTGACTGTTGCAATAAAATCTTGTTCAAGTAATCCAGTAAGATGGGTTTTTAATCAATAATATGAAAAAATGAAAGAATATGAGCAATCGAGATCTCACCCTTGCAGTCATCGTGATCCCGGTGCGAGGGAGAGTAATGCTTGCATAGCCTCTCCAGGATGAGCTTGTAGTGCATGAGGCGCTGGATGGGCTTGAGCAGGAATGTGTTGAGTGGCAGGTAGCAGACTTTCTGCAGCTCAAACTCTTTGTAGACCGTCTCCAGCTTCTTCAGCCTCTTGGTGGCTTTCTCCAGCTCTGTTAACACCTCGTCGTGCTTCTGCAGGTAGCTGGTGAATTCCTGGGGATTACATTGAACACTTAAAGTGTGGCTAAAGGGACGGTCTGTTTGTCAGGAAATAATGTAAGAGAGCGGTATGGTTGACTGGAGGGATGGCAAAGCAAGCTCACCTTAAGAGCACACATGTTCCTCAGCATCACATCTCCGATCCTCTGGTAGTCCCCTTTGACGTGAGCGTTTGAGCGCCCCTCCCTGAGGAAACATATGAACTGATCTTTAGAAACGTCTTATCAGCTTTCACTCACCTTCATCACCCAGACAAATAGTGACTGAGCACCTTACCAGAGAGCCAGCCTCTGGTCTAACTCCTTCAGGAAGCCTCGATGGAACTCATAGATGGGGTCGATGTTGGAAAAAAGGAGGTTCATCAGCCCTTCAGGCATGGCGTTTTCTTTGATCACAGCGCTGCGAAACCACTGGGAACAGAAGCGGGACACTTCAAATTGGTTTACAGTCGGGCAAATAAAATAATCCACCTATCATGATCAAAATGAAAAGCTAGCTTCATGAGTGGTCATCTCAAGGATAAACCTGTTGTACTTTTCTTCATTAGGGGACTGAAACAAATGTCAAAATTTTTGCCCTCAGGTTAACACAAAAAAGGTCTGGTTTTATAGAATTTTAGTTTTTTTTAAATTCAGCATTAACATCTTTTATTCCCTTTCTGTTCAAACTTCTGTGTACTAAATACTTCTATTTCACTATTTTGACTGTTTTCCTTTAAATATATACAAACAAGATTTATATAACCAGGAAAGAAACTTGTTAAGATTAAAAATTTGTTTTTTTAAGTGTGTCCTGGTGAGACAGGCAGCAGCACAATTAACAGAGTTTCACATAAACGAGCAGCCAAGCATACAAATTATTAAAGAAAAACAAAAAAAATATTAGACATTAAAAGACAAATTTAACAAATTCCTCAGCAAAAGTTTGTCAAGATCATCCACAAACACATCAAGGAGAACATCTGCCAGATGTGTCCGCCTCCAAGTCATTCAACATCCTCTTAAAATCATCCAATGAGAGCAGCTCGTCAAGTCTCAACTCTTTTTGTAATTTGTTCTAATTAAAGGGAGCAGCAAACTTAAACGTCTTCTTCCCCACTTCATTAGGAACAGACCGTAAGAAAAGATGATAAGTCACTGTATTCTTCTGACTGATAAGAGGGCAGAAGGTAAATGATAGAGGTCAGAAGGTATGAAGGAAGAAAACCTAAGATAGACTTGTAGAAAAGAATACATCAGTGTTAAAGTCTGTGTATGGTGAAAGACATCTAACCAACACATGCATACAGCAAACAGTGATGAGTGAGGGATTTAAAATGAGTGTTGATTCTCAGAGCTCTATTATATCAACAAAGCACATGCACTCTATGAGCTTGTACACTTATCGCATTATTTGGACATCACCTTTTAAAATGCAGATAAAGGACTCTGAGCAAAAACAGTTTTTGCCCAAAGAAAAAACTCACCACTGTGATGACCTCCAGATCTTTCAGGTATGTTCGCTCTGTGGTCAGAATCTCTTTGGCAATGAAGTAGGCCTTATCGGTGGGATATCTCTGAGAGACAAGAAGGACATTAAGTTTCAAAATGATGCTCTGAACAACACAACCACCATAACAAAAATATATATATTTCTAACTGAAAGAAACTTTTCTTCCATGTCAGTGAGAAACATCTTAAAATCCCATCATTAATCACAAAGATAAATAGATATGGGTTCAGGTTTATGCGATTTTTCTACTCTCAGAATTGTGGTGTTAGGCGGTTGGTTGGAAGGGTGAGCAGTGTACCTTCCTCCTGCCCTCATCCTCCTCCTCTAGCCTGGCATTGCTGCCCACCTCACTCAGGATGGGGCTTTGCAGGGGCGACGAGGCGTGACCCGGCAGGCTGAGGGTCGACATCTGGAAGGAGGGCGACAAGCAGAGGGGTCCTTTGGAGGTTAAGGGTGAGAGCTGAGGGCTGTCGACGGTGTCTGTGGAGGAGAGAAAATAAAGATCGTATAAAATTAATCAAGTGTAAGACAGTGGGGGGGGGGGAGTGGGAGAATTTGAAACAGGTAAAAGAACTCTACTAAATCAGGAAAAACACAATCTTTTGAAAGTATGAATCAACAACAATGCTCTCTAAAAGAAGTGGGACTTCACATTTACATCCCATTTTAACAATAACTAAATGTGTGACATACAGTCAAATATTCAACACTACGCTTCATCCTTCCCCAGCCTGCAGAACTCAATGCAAGAGCTTCACATTTCAACAAAAACAAGTCACACAAGCGGCCACAAAAGAAAGAAGAGACGGCAGAGCGGACCAAGTAAAGTAATGGTTCCCACATTTCCCCCCATGCTTTTGTTTTCAGAGCCCTCAACCAAAAGAACAAACGATTGTTTGGCAACTTAAACGAGCACTGTTCCAATTCAGAGAACTGGCTCTTCTGCTTTTGTTCTGCCTGTGCAACAAAACAAGCAGATGAAACACTCCGCTCTCCTCTTTACTGGGTAAGGTCACCACAGCTGTTCTTCCACTTCTAATAGAAAGAGAGAGAGAGAAAAAAAAAGGAGTGGGGGAAGGCCAAGAGGGAGGAAAAAAAAAAAAAAAAAAGAGTCACAGCTCGACCCGGAAATAATTGCTCAGGCAAAGAGTTATCAGGAATGTGGCCTGTGTGGAGGGAAAATGGTTGTTTATAGTTTATCTGTGTGCCCCACAGGGAATGACACGAGAAGAGGGGAGAGAGAACAGACGTTGGGCTCCACAGCACGAAGCAGAGGGCTTTCTGTGGAATGGTTTGGCACAAAGCCTCCGCAAACAGGGAGCACTCGCACTCAGCTGGAATTAGGTTGAGGAATCTCGTGTACGAATTCGACCCAACCCCCCAAAAGCACAACAGTTTGTTGCCTTCAATTTAAACGGAAAAATACAGGATGATTGGTGTATATCATGGACTTCTTTTTTTAGTTATACTCAAGAAAACTCTGCCCTAATATGATGATTAAATTCTCTAGAAATGAGAAAACCTTCAACGGGTATTAAATTGAGTTTACAATTTGTAGTTTTACAAATGAAAGCAGCTTTCATGTGAAGGAAACTGATCCCACCTTGGATCTGCAGCTTCTCATGAAGATTATTGTGAGAATATGAATCACATTTTACAGACATATTTAATCTAAAGATATTGAGTTTAACCCTTTAAACATCCTCTCTTTCTGCACGTACATGTCAAACTATTGTAAGATTCTGAGAAAGCACTTGAAGAAAGTTCATCACCAAATGACTATTTAAACTTTTTAAAGTCTCTAAAAGAATTTTAAGTCTGACATTCATGGTACCCCAAAGTGATTACTTTATTCTTGAGAGGAAAACATACACACATTAAGTACAGGTGGTTAAGAATAATAATAAGTATACATATGCAGGATTAAGTGACGATTACTTTATGTCTAAGTGCAGTAAGCTTAGCTGGTTAATTTTCATCAGCCATGTCATTAATTAACTATTTAGTAGAGATGTGAGGACAATCAAATGTCAGAACACAAAGAATAAGGCAAAAATAAGGAAAAGTCATGAAGACAAACCCTTGATCAGATGAACTACATTTCCAAGCTAAGAGGCCAAACTGAAACAAACGTCCACAAATGTGATTTTAGATAGATTGCAAAATGACTTTGATGTGTTTGCTATTCTTTAAAATGACAATGAGAGCTAATGAGTTTATGAAAAGCGATTCCTTAGTACTAAAGGGGACAACTTCATTAAGACTGCCCCTTTTCTTCACCATAACATCTCAACAATTACTATTAAAAGTTAAACAGGGGTCCACACCTGAGATTCATATAAATGCATACTGTTAGAAAAGAGTGAAATTAAGTGCTATAAGGCACTGAGGTGCAAGACAAAAAGGAAGACTGCATAATGTAAGACTCACTTTGCAAAAGCCAAGTGAAGTCCGATTTCAAGCAGATTAAATTGAGAACAAAAAAAGGGCAAAATCAAGAGGTTTGCCCTGCTCAGACACTGTTAGCATAGGAAGAGTCAAACTAACAAGATAAAGACTGTGAAAGCAAGGTAATGAAATACAACTCACTTTGATATCAACACAACTACTTGAGTTCTACGGCACAAGCCGAGTCCTTGAAGACAGAATCAGCAATAGAAATAACTGAGGCCTGGAGTACAGATAAAAAGATGTTACAAATCTTTGCACGTGCTATTAAGGTACTGACCACAAGACAGGAACACATGGTTCCTTCACAAATATGAAAAAACAAACATTTAAAAATCCAGCTAACATAAAAGAGAGATGTGCAAAAAGCTCCTGCTTCCTTCCAATTAACATGGTATCATGTTGTTGGTACCACGACAAAGACAGAAAAAGACAAAAAAAAAAACCTACTAAGGGCTACATGCCGGATATAAAGAGACAAAGCGAGATCAATCTCTAGTCGTGTACCGACGGTTCAATAAAATACTCACTGACTTAAACTGACAGGCTGTCCTGGAAGTGACATTAATAGCTTCTATGATCTAAAAGTGCTACGTCTAGAAAGTACTTCTGCATTTAACAATATAATACGGTTTACTGGGTGTTACAGGCTCGCCACAACAGCACAAAGCCGTGCACACGATTCGGATTATACATTCATTTCTTTAAAAGTGGTGTTAACAGTGTACTTAACGGCTCATTAGTACACTGTTCACATTCTTCAGCTTAAGCTAAAATGTTAGTTTGTGTCTATTTCTGAAAAATATTTAAAGTTTCTAATCCTTCAGAAATCAGGAATTGGAAGTGCTTGATACCACCTACATGCTGTGGATTAGCATCACAAGAAAAACTGTCGCATCCAGCCAGCAGATGTCAGTGAGGCACAGAAGTGCAAACTGAAAAGTGGGTCTTCTGCATGCCTTGTTTTATTACAGGAAGCCGTGAGAATCACTAAACCTGGACGACTTTCTGTTTATTTTTACCCTGAGATTATAGACAGATTAATGATTACCATCTAGTGGTAAATTCTACCCTGCATAATAAGTACCGTTTTAGAAATAAGAATTAAAGGCCAGATGATGGTGATTAGTAGTTAGTATGCGTTAAGTACTCCGTAAATAAGAAAATCACATAAGATAAATCATAAGACCTTCACTCTGACAAGCTATATCTGTTGATTTATTTAAAACTGTGACGCCATGCATGGAAGTTGACTTCTTTTGAGACATACTGAGTCAAATTACTTTTAACGGCAGGCCTATCAAAGCAATATTCCTATGTTAATGTGTACATTAGTGTTTTAAAGAATGTGAAACATGTAGTATATATCACAGAGATTCATCCATAAAGCAGGATCAACAAAGCTGTTAACTTGATGTTTGAAAAGACTAAAAACGATGTCATTCAAGACTTTCATGACGGTTGAGGCCAAAACTTTATAAGCAAAGCTTCATGAGAGAAGAGTGATAAGAAAAGGAGCACCACAAACAAAGTGACCATGGCAGGGTAACACCAGGTAGTCAAATCACTGATAAAAAAAAAAGGGACGGTGCTGCTGCACAAACATTTTCTCTACTCCTTAGTAGAAAGTTAAAAACAGAAGCATGTGTAACTTTGTACACAATCGTACATTAAAGTGATGTGCTATGAACTCATTTCAGACAGCTGTAAATATACCAGCTCTAGTAGTTCATATGGTCAGCCATCTATTATTATCTCCATTATGATAAAACATTGTGGATGTCAAAAGTGTCGAGACTGAAATGTGTTATCAAAGACTGAACTTAGCTGCTGCAGCTTACAAAATTTTTGTAATTTGGAAAGCCCCAGACTGAAGCTTTCAGTGCTTTAAAGGCCATATGTTTACATTTTAATATGAGGGGATCCAGAGGGGTCTGCAAGTGCCAGAGCCTGCAGGTTGTGGCACTGAAGCAGGAAACCCTCTATGCCACTGCTCCCCGTCAGTGGATTACTGTAAAACAGGTTCTGCTCAGGGGGAAGGACGCTGTCAGAGCCCCAGTCGGAGTCTGAGTCTGAGCTGCCGTTCCCTGAGCCCTCTGTGGCTGTGGGGGGGTAGCTGAGCTGCTCGAGCTGCTCCACCAGGTCAGTGAACTGCACAGCAGAGCTGCTCTCAGAGCGCACAGAGTACGCCGGGAAGTTGACCATGGAGCTGCCTTCTGACTGGATGTCAGAGCCGGGAAGGCGGAGTGAGGAGGAGTCTGCACCTCCATAACCCATCGACATGGACTCACCTGCAGAGCTGAGCCCCAGGTTGTCCAGGGAGCTGCACTCAGAGCGGTTGTTAAGCAAAGAGCTGGTCTCAGAATGACCCACTATGCTGTCAGGGAAGGCATTTGTATTCCCATTCAGGTCCTCAATGCCTACGCTAAACATCCTGTTTTTGCTGAGGTCAGTTTCCTCCACATAATCAAACTGATCGACTTTATCATCAAGCCCAAAAGTGAAGGCCTCTGCCCCGCCACCGAAAAAAGACATTTCAGTGGGATCGTCATCTATGAACTCCTCTGTGACGTGCAGCGGTGAACTGGACATGGAGAACAAGGGATTCTGTTTTGTACGTAAAAGCTCTGCCTCAAAAGCCTCAGGTGTAAAAACCCCCTTCCTCTTCCCTACACCCCCTCCCACTGAGCACCCGGTTCCCCTCCTGCCACCATGCTCATTATCCTCATTGCCATTTTTGGAGGGCTCAGATCGGGAGGTGCCACTCTCTACACACACAAACAAGGGGCTGCAGTGTCCTGCTGCCTGATTGCTAGGGGCACCTTGAAAAGCGAAGTGAGATGGGGATGCAGTCTTGACAGTTTCTTCCTTCGGAGGACTGGGGGGTCTGGTGGTTTGCAGAGGGGACTGAAGCTGCTGGTGGTGCTGAGGCTGGTGCTGCAGGTTCAGGTTCTGAGTCTGCAGGGGAGGTGCTGGAGACTGGTTCAGTGATGGCAAAGGCTGGGGCTGATGTTGTAGTTCTGTTCGTTGGGGGAAGCTTGAGATGTGCGGGTAGAAGGAAACAGAAGCAGAGGAAAGGGATCCTGGGGTCCTGAGACTGTCATTGAATGACAAGCTCTGAAACAATGAAACAAAAAAACGGGAATACATAAGGGGGGGGGGGGGGGGGGCAGTTATAAAGTTATTAAAGTTGAGAATTTTTGATGGTTCGTTAAAGAACAACATGTGGAATATTTTAGTGTATTTTGTTGGGTAAATGCATCGTGTTCATAGCAACACTGACCTGTTTTGGCACATCTGAGGCGAGGGAGCGAAGCGACATTCCTATTTTACTGTTCCTCCTGAAAAACAAACAAGTCAATTGCAGGATTATTATCGTGCATGCAGTTAAAAAAAAAAAGGGGTTAGGGTTAACCCCCTAACCCTAAGTCATGTTCCTCAAAAAACAAATAGGAAATAACTTTTCCCTCTGAAAATAGTTTGAGATGTTGTATATGGAAACACACCTCTGGTATGGCGTTCTCTTTGCTCCATTTTCCCTGACATACTCCACAAGCTGTTTCTGGGTCCTTCCACTGAAAGAAAGAGTTTTGAATCATTCAACCAGTTTTTTTTTTTTCACTTATGCCTTTGTTGGTTTGTATTTGGTACCTGTATCTGAATGAGGAGCCTCTGGTGAAGAGGATAGCTTTAGTTTTTGGTTGGGGTTGGTCAAACAAACGGAAAAACGAGTGGTATTCCACACAGATCTTCCAAAAGATTTTACACTGGTCTCGACTGCCCATCATAAACTCAAGAGTGTCCTGGTGGGGGCCCTAAGAAAAAACAGAGAAAAATCAAAACCAGCACCCTGACAGTGGCCATGGCATCTGAGACTGAAGACATTAAATAAAACATTAGAGGCACTCTCTTAATAAGAAATCTCTTTGCTGATACATACATGAACCTCTGGGTGGAGCTTGATCAGGAACCGTTTTCTCTTGAAGCTCAGTTTGCGAATCTTGGACCAATTGAAGGTATTTATTTTTGTATTGCCCTGGGAGAAAAAGGAATGTTGTAAGAAATAGCCGTAAGCAACATTTTCAGAGACTTAGGGGGCCCCCCATCCTCAAATGACAGACGGTTAAAGAGCAACAGTTACCTGAAAAACCTGAAGGCCCATGTGAGATACAGCCAGATTAATTTTGGTGCCTTCCCTGTCAGATGCTGGATGGTAGCGGACGCCGTACATCTCCAGTTTTCGAACGATCTCCAGGATTTGGAAATCTGATTCAGCTGGAGTCTGGCCCCTGAAGTAAACAAAAAAACCCTTGATCAACACTTGGGAGTAACAACATGTCCTCATGGTGTTTTCCTTACAGTAAAAAAAAAACTTCCAGAAAAAAAAAACCTCAGAAAATACTGTTGAAAGGAACTCCAATGTATCTTCAGCCTTTTCTTGTTTGTGCATTTACCAACCGACCAAGGAGGTTCATGCAGATATGTCACATCATGTACAATAAAGTGCCTGCTGTTTTTACACCTCATGACTAAAGCCCTATTCAGACTGCCGTTTCAAGGCGCGATATTTACACCCCTGTGACGTTTCACCTTCAATATGAATGTCGTGGCAGCGTAATAGGGGCAGGAAGTGATCCCCCCCCCCCTTTGTAACGTCAGGGTAGCCAGCAGGGGAGAGCAGCGCGTTGTGTGTGCATGTCTGACCGTGTGTTTGTGGAACTCCCGCTGTGCCGTGCTCACACCGTAATGCAATGTGAATTCAAAGAGTGGGACACTAATATTATAACATTGCAGAATCGATATGAACGTCTATGAATGTCTGATAGCTGAGCTTCTTAACAGCAGTGTGGAGGAATTGCACTGTGAAAAATGTTTAAAATATATCAGTGGGCCAATTAAGTGATGGACAGTCATCATTAATGTGTAACTGCAGCAACACTCATTTCCTAGTGTAAACTCAAGTTGTGTTGCTATTTGTGATTTAGCCCCCTTTGTTTGTTCATCTGTCAAATGCTTTCTTTCGTAACGCTCATGATATAAGGAAAGAATAATCCATTAACATGGTATCATGTTGTTGAATCCATGTCAAGTGAAAGTGAAACCAATGCTCACATCAAATTTAAAAGAAAAAGAAAAGAAGGTAGCCATAACAAAATGTTGCTAGCATTGCATCAATTACAAATGCTCAGTGCTAAATTACAAAATTACAAATCCCCCCAAAAACTTGATTTGTTGAAAAGCACTTCCACCAAAACTGACACTTTTGAAACTTGAGTTGTAGTAGTACAAACTGAGATGAAGCCACAGCCCTTTATTGGTTTGGAACGGGTCTATAAAAAAAAATTAAAAAAAGGCAGCATGGTGGAGTTCCACATGGCTTAATTCTTGAACCTCTTTTACTCACAACTTAAATGGTTCTTGTCCAGTTGCACAAACCAAAGAATTTACCCATCTTAATTTAGCAGACAACACCCGTCAACTAAATGACTACACTCGTGCAGATTTTATCAGTTAGTGCACAACACACATTCATGTTTGGCCTCATGTCCTTCAGCTAGAAACAGTCAGCTGAGACATAAAACTAATATAGGTCAAAGACTCAATTTTCATATTATGCCTTTGGATAATGAGGTGTAGAAATAACTATATCTGACTTTTTTTTTTTTATAGCTTTTAAAATGTGGTTACATGTCTACAAGTACTCTTCTTGTAACTACAGTCGGAACATAGTTTTATTATTTATTGTGTTTAAAGTTACTTTTATAGTGCCTTTTATCTAGAGCTTGACTGATTAATCAGCCAGATGATAATATTGGCCGATATTATCATACCCAGTGACTATCGGTATCAGCTAGTCTTATCGCCAATATTACTAGATTTATTTACCATTCAAATAGCATTTCAATGGAGTATTGTATTAATCTATAAGTTTGCACAACTTACATTAAAACACAAAGTACGGGCATTGAAATGTGACTGTTAAAAACAACAGCTGACTACGGGTATTGTTGAGTGTCTATTTTATATTGTTCACGCTAGTTATTGCAGAGGGAATCAAGGATTTTTTGTAGATGTTTTTCCAGGTTTGTGTAACTTTGTAGCATCTGCCTGATGGCAGTAACTGGAAGGAGTGGTGGAGGGGGTGAGAGGGGTCCTCTGTGATCAGGGTGGCTCTCCTGATCACAGAGCGGTTGTACAGTTCAGAGAGAGGAGATATGGATGAACTGATTACCCTTTGCCAGCCTTTTGATTTGTGTTTGGTGGAGAGAAGGTACCAGGATGAATTGTGGAAGATGAGGATGGATACCAGAGTTACAATATGCTTGCTGACATGAAAAGTCCTTAGTTTCCCCATCAGGTGATTGTGGCTATTGTAATTCATGAATAAATATCATACCCAAAATGCATTGCTAACATGAACCAATTATGCAGCACAAACAATTAGGCAGGGTTTTGCAGCATAAATTATATTGAGGATCCTGGTGTCCACTCTGCAATCGTTCTTTTAGTCCACCATGTGAAATAGTATCAAACATGACTTGTCGAGTCCAGTCAGAGAAGCAGGACTTGTTTGCAGAGTAATGTGCCTTTAAATCCCTTATAACTTCCAGGATTTGAGAGACGTTATCTAGAACCATGTGATTACAACCAAACAGTATGTTAGTAAGACATATCCGTCCAATCATCACCACATTCTAATTTTGTTCATCCGTTAAGCGCTGAAATCTCCTTAGGGCCCTCCCTTGTCCCACTGGCCTTATGGCTAATAGACCGGCCAGAGCAAAGGATTAGGCCAGGGAACTCTCCGTTTGTGTCTGCACACTGGCAACCAAGGGAAGAGATTAGCGAAGGTCTTTAGAGCCGCCTAATACTCAGTGTTGAAAAGAGTCCCTATTGGCCACAGGGTAGTACTGTGCTAACAAGGAAGCTGGTGGTGGGAAAAGTGCAGCGGGTGGTTTTGTTAGACTCAGGACAAACCCTCTCATTATGGTTGTTTAGCAGGAACACAAAGTTGTCTCAGCTCAGTTACCTCATCATAAAAAACACTAAACATTTGTGTTTGAAGCCACATAAAAAAGGGGCACAGACAGTGGGCCTGACTGCTTAAAAATCCCCCAAAATGTAATTCTTGTGATTATCTTTGTGGGACATGAAATTGAGATGCTCTAAAAGGCTAGAAGCAGCAAATTGTAGTTAGGTCTTAGTTTGTAGCTTGTTTAGCAATTGGCTAAAAGCACACTCCAAACGTTCAGCTTTTATAAATCTGCAAGATAAATCTTAAAAAATCCTTTAAAAGTTGGTTAAAGTTAGTTATCCTCCAAGAAGAGAAAGCCTGAGTACAGCTAGTGTCCTCTCCCCTTAATGTCTTACTAATGCTCCATGGTTCTTCTCTGATTTGCCGTCATGAAAGTGCCAGTATTTGAGACACCTTACTTAGAGCAGAGAATCATCACACTAACTTACATTACAGCCCTACCTGGGTGTGAGGTCATACTGTAACAGTCCCTGTCCTTAAATGAGCTGCATCCAAGTCAAAGTAAGCTGGCTTAACATGTTTGCAGAAGTCAAAAGTAATATGTCCTATTTGCTCGTTTGTCTTGTAGTAGTCCTTAGAAATAAAAACACAAGGTCAACACTAAACAAGTTGTAAGATGGAGCAACTTACAAGTGCCTGCGGTGGAGCTCCATGATCCGCTCTTGCACCTTTTCTTGGTAAGGCAACAGTTTGTTCATCCTCAGGAAGTCCCTGTCCGCAGCATCATCATAATCACCGATCTCCGCTGTGAAGAGAGCAAAACATCCCTTTTACTTTGTACATCAACATTTTTATTCAATTAATCATGTTAAGTTAATATAAGATAATTTTCACTCACAAGCTGCCATGTTATACGTGCACTTACAAGTACAAACCAGTTTATCGGGTTTCTAAAGCTTTCTTTATCATTTTAAAGATAGAGTCAGTAGCTTTTTCCAAACAAAATGTAATTGACTTTTTCAGAAGTAATGCCAATCAATCATCACTGATACTAATTGTGCTATATGAATTAAACAAGCATTGACTCTATACATGTGTGGTGGTGACGGTATTTTGAGGATGAGATGTATAAGATAAGGTTGAATAAATTCCTTATTGAAATTTACTTCCTTTAATGTTTTTTTTTTTTTTTATCACATTGTGTCAGAGTTCAATGTTACATATAGCTGTAAAAAAAACATTTCAATCACTGGACAAAGAAACCATTTGTTAAAGGATAGCTTCAACATACACTGGACAAGATGAGAGGCCAGCAGGGCTCCTGTATTTTCTGTGCAGATCAACCTGCCCTCCATCAAATCTCTTTTCATCTGCAGTGAGAACAAGTACCTGTAAAAACAAAATAACAGATGCTGAGTGTCCATCCGTTTAAGTTCATGCGAGCACAACTAAGTGATCTAATCGGGATTATTAAAAGTATCTGTATTAAAGTTAGATGTCACGCAACAGTCCTAAAATAAATAACTCCTGCTAAATGTTTGTGATTTAAGCTTTTATTATTGCTCAACTTTGTTGTTTAGTGAAAATAAACAAATGCATTGATTTAAGTTCTTACTGACTGCAGTTAAACATGACAAGAATTTCATTTTTAAAAACATTCAGGAGGAAAGATGTTTGAAGACCATGATCATGAACTTCTAAGAAGCAAAAGCCTCTTGACAGGGGCATGAGATAACAGTAATATCCAGTAGGAAATTACAGTCACTGACCTCGTGAACTCCTCCTGCAGCTGACCGGGGTCTGGAGGAAAGAATTTCACCGACAGCCTGAACAGCGTGTTAGCTGGTCCTGAAAAATAACAAAACAGATCGTCATTGTCTAAAAACAAACTGCATGAGTTCAGCAATATGAGTGAACATTGGAGCTGACTTACTTCTGACTTGTTTCACAATCAATTTTGTGGGTTCCAGCCAAACCTGAAGAGAAAAACAAAGAATTATCTTAACTTTATTATGACAACAATTTACAAAATCTGACCTCGAGTGACCCCTTAAGTGACGTTGTGTCTGAGTGATCATGAGGAGTCAATGTTGTGAGCAGAAACTGACTTCACTCCCTCCCTCACTGCTGCAGCCTGTTTGCACCATTACATCTGGGCCTGATTGATGAAGGAATGTGCTAGATCCAGACAGATAAATTGAGAAATTGGGATCAGCTGATATACGCCTGAATCATTCTCTTAGTTCAAAGTTTGTGTTGGGACATCCGTAGAACAACTACAATAACTTGGATATTGGTGCTTCTAGTTTGTAAACAATCAGAACAAGCTGAAAGGTGAAACACTTTTACAAGTAAAACATCAGAACTATATGGATCATCGTGTATACAAGTAATGTAACAGCTTCTCAGACCACAGTGTGAGTGTTGGAAATATTGGCATTTCTATTCTGTTTCCTTTAATATATGAAACAAATGATCAACTGTAGAAACAAGTGTTTTCAATGATGAGCATGTTTTCTATTTGCATGAAAGAAGAAGTACATTTTTATGACTTTTAAATTGTAAGGGAAATATTAGCGCTTGTTGTCTTTTTATGAAGCTCTTGTTGCCTGAACAACACACTATATATTATTAATATTGCTAATTTTACTTTGTAAACTGACTCTAGCATTAGGTCAAAACATCCTGGATTAAAAAGGAGCATCACTTTTCCCCAAAAAAACATCACAGTATGCTGCAGGTGTTATAATTTGTGTTACTTAAGACAAGATTATGCAAAGAGCATTTTATAAAAGGCATGTAATGTGACACAACGTCATCAAACTAACAAGTTGCTGGCTCGAAGAATGAAGATTAAAGTTTTTACTTTAAACACAAAGACTAAAACAATAATCTGCACATCACTTTTCAAAGGCTTAAAACAAACGCTTAAAACTGCAACAACACTTCAGCCTGTTTCTGGGAATACCACTGGTATTGTGTGTTGAAAAGGGTCCGTTAAGGTAAAAGAGGGCTGCCAAAGTCAAGACTGTTCGAAATCTGACCCAAATTGTCAATTACCTTTTTGGCTCTAGGCTTTTAGCTCTTTAAGTTTCAGTTGCAGCGACTCTGGACTTTAAACAAAGTGCTCGTCTGCTGCAGTGTAAAATCTTCTTACTGCAGAGCAACAGATGTTGGTATATGCTGCATGGCTATTCATTGTTCTTTCAGGTTGAATATATAAAAGGCACACATTTTCCCCCAGTCTCTTTGGAGAAGATGTAAAGTGTGTATCATAGATCTTGTCTGTTTCCTTAAAGAGGACTTGTAGGTGGTCTTGAATTCCACTTGGAAGAATGCAACAGTGGAAAGTCTGATATTTAGAGTATGGCTGCTCGTGCCAGAAAAGTTTTGAAATTAATTCTTGTTCTTATGCTGTATTAGTCCAGTAAAAACAAATGTTTATCAGTTTTAGAAATGACTAAGACGTATATTGTATCCTGCGTCCAGTCATCAAGTTTTGACATTTAACCTTTGTATCACTGCTTGGTCAGTACTTTTACCGACGTACAATCAATGTGAATGTCAGTTTTTGGATAATGAATGTGTGTCCGTTCAAAACATGACCCGGTTGCTGATGTACGTACCCAGTTCATCTGCATGTTCTGAAACTCAAGGCCAAAGTAATCACTCTCCATGAGGTTGCCTCGCAGGAAAACCTCAGAGAGGAGGTCCTGTCCAAGAGCTTTGGACTGAAAGAAAAAACAACAGAGAAAAAGGAGCTGTTACTTCATGACTACATCAACACAGAGGTCTTTAAAATCCAGGGATGATACATCTCTTAATCTAAATATAACGAGAAATTAGGAAAACAATATAGGTGAGCTCATAATAAAAACAAACAGCTCTTACTGCGGAGAGGAAGGCCTGTTTGTGTTTAAACAGAGCAAAGAATAAACCGTCTGCATGCGTGTGTGGTGTAGAAAATATTTGGCGTCTGTAAATGATACACTGCGTTATGTGTTACATGGCTGCAAATGTTCTGTCGATTCAAATAGTTTCCTTAACTTGGATGTGCAAGTCAACTGTAAAGTGCGTCCTACTGTTGTACATTTACCGTCATCTGGCCCTGAACCAGAGAGCAGCAAAATCACAAGCAGGAAATGTGCCGGAGTTTACCTTCAAGCTCTGGGGTTTGTTTTCACTGAACGAAGAACTAATTACTATGTACTAAGAACTCACTGCAGCTGAGGTTTGGAATCACAGCCTGAGACTTTTTGAGAAAATTACAGCCTTAAACATCTGGTTGTAATGTAAAATAGTATTTTTAAAAGCCTTATAAAAAGAACTGCTTTGCATCACAACTCAGAGCACCAGATGTACTGTAGACAAGTCTTTTCATTGCTTTGATACAATCACATGTTCGGCATTCACAAAATCTATTAAAAATGCAGGTAAAATCTACAAACACAACATCCATAAATGTAGGAATCTGTTGTAAAATGCCTCTCTTTCCGAGCAGTTACAGTGTCTGATTTCAGCTGATCTCAACAAGAGAACAAAAAGTGGTGTGTTAAAATACTTTGTCTGGGTTGTGTTTGAGTGCAGGCCAAACATAAGATCCAGACGGCATCAGTAAGTATTCAAAATCATGTACTAGCATCCAAATGTATGAGACACTTTGAGGTTTCCAGTCTGGGTTTGATGTAAAGTGAGCTCATATAATGAGTCCAAAGCGTCTGTGTTATAAACAAAGTTATTAGAGCAAGACCACATTTTCCCTGAGGATTAAGACAACACTTCCATAAAGAATATCTCTTTGACATAGTTTCTGCTACTATATCCACTAAGTCCTCTCACAGTCTCCACTTTTAGGTTTAATATCAATTCTAGTGTAGTTTTAGGGGAAAGCCAGGGTAACCTTGGACAAACATTAGTCTTAGATAAAGATGCAAAGCACAATTTGAAATGTTTGAACATGACAATTGATAAAAACATCTTCACAAATCTTTAACATTTTTGTAAAAAAAAAAAAAAAAGGTGTATGTGGATTAAGATACAGTCAGTAGGTCTGCATTTTCTTCTTGCAAGCAAGCCAAACACAGTGAAATGTATAATGAAGAAGACGTTGAGCAGAAGCTAGCTGCAGCCCAGCACGATGCCCCACACTCAGATTTTAGACTAAAAACTGGTTTATTTTGTGTTTACATGAACAGGTTTTGTTTGTTTAGAAGATATGAATAATTCTGGGTCACCCAGCTCCTGGTTAAAAACCCGGTGAACGATGAGCACTGGAGCAACAGTTCAGCTCACAGCTTCTTGGCTGAGCATGGAAACCTCTTGTACATAACGTCGTAATACTACACATGCATGGCTTTATGTGATCATGAAGCACGCTTAGTTTACAAGACAGGCGGACTCGGAGGGAGAAAAAAAAAAAAAAGGGACACATGGTTGAGTCCTTGTCCACACATCGGAGACCAACACAGAATATGACTGCATTTACCATCTTTGTGGCTTATTGAGTGATTTGGGTAAGATACATCCATAAAACTCCAGGATTTCTTGATAATGGTAGGCTGGGATCGATTATACTTCATGTTCACGTTGTGTACCCGTGCATGAGCAACTGTACCATGCCGAAGCACACCTCTTCCATCTGAAGTGTACAGTACAGACCACTCACTAGTCAAACAAACTGGACTTCAGGGGTCAAACGTGCTTGGGAACGGTATGGATTGCCTAGTGTGAGTGAACCCTTAAGACTTGCAGTTTTGTCAAATATAATTTTGTGATAAATACCAATACTGATCCATTAAGGAAAAATTATTGTTTCCACATTTTTCCCTGTGTAAAAATGATGAGCAGAATAATGTCTAAAACAAGAAACTTAAATTAATTGTTTTCTCAAACTTTAACTGAGCAGTGAAAAAGTATAACTAAGGGAAAATGTTTGACAAGAAAAAAAAAAACTGGCTGCAGATTAGAACACGCTGTTAACTCATTTTTTCCCCTCAGTGTGAAAGTCCTAAACACACTTCTCAGTGTTGTGC
The DNA here is from genome assembly GCF_963584025.1 of Labrus mixtus. Classification (NCBI taxonomy): domain Eukaryota; kingdom Metazoa; phylum Chordata; class Actinopteri; order Labriformes; family Labridae; genus Labrus; species Labrus mixtus. The sequence goes on from NC_083614.1 coordinate 8,354,158, forward strand.
TGTCAGAAGCCCCTCCTCTGGGTTACTCATTAACCCTCTACAGGAATGTTAAACTGTGAGTGAAAAATCCTCCTCTGGGACATTCAGTTCATTAGCCACAATCTGAGAGCGAAGATGACACTTTGCTTCCAGACAGCCAGCAAAAAACAAGGGATACGAGAATACACAGGAAGTACAGTGACTTATAGTGACTAAAGACTTTATCTCTCTGATTTCATAACCAGCATATTTTTAACATAGACATCATAATACAGACAATATGTGACTAAATATGTAATTACTGTACAGTTATTGTACTACAGCAAGAAAACCAAACTAAAACATTGTTGTTTTAGTTTGGTAGAAAGTGGCGACCAAAATGTCCTGTGTGAAATGGAATATGTGAAATCTGAATTATGAGTAACAACTTTCCCCAACTATGTAATCCAGCATGATTTATCTAAATCCACTCGGCCGTGCAAACCAAGTGTCATGAAATCAGTGGGTCTGATACCTAAAAGCTCAACTGGCATTCTCAGTTGAAGCACATCTGTGTTGTGATAGTTTGATGATCCCATGCAGTGTGTTCACACCCAACTTGTGGTGTAGACCACAGTCTCATCTCTGAGCTCTAACATTAAGGCAGGTCAGTGGGTCACCCAATCATGCTCCCACAGCAGCAGGGATTACGACAAACAGATGTTTCTCTGGGAGACAAATCTTCCCCTGTGTGTGTGAAAAGACGAGGGGAAGGGGGGAGTGGCGTACAAAGGCAGGGTTTAAAAAGCAGTAAGATCAGAGGGAGGACCTTCTCATACACAGCAAGAAGAAAACATAGGTAACCTAAACACCCACCCTAATTCAAATCCAGGGATTGGGTGTACCTTGCTTGACAGGTTAAACATGGCTCACCAAACAGCAGTTGATACTCTCTATCCTCCAGTGAATGGCAGTGAGCTCTTTTAGGAACTCCCAACGACAGCAGGGGTGTGTTGGGGCTTGTATTTGGCACAGTGGGATGCACATTGTTTAGACGTTGCAACCAGGAGATTTCCTGCTGACAAACATTTTAAGGCCACTTTCACAAGTGCATGAGGAGGCTCTTCAAAAGATCAACAGGTCTTTGAAGCCTCTCTGAACGATATGCTTACAACTTTTATTTCAAGTGATCAGTGGTGATCCCTTTTCACTACCTGGCTACATCTGTGGACAGTAGGCCAGAGAGTTTGTTGGCAGATAAACATGACATGGCGGTAATCAGGATCAGGTGTTTTCGTGAGTTCCTTCTGCTCAGATCACCTGTTTAACCCAGATACTGTCGACACTAAATTTGCACTTCAAACCATGGAAAATGACTTGATAATCAAAGATAGTGGCCTACAATTATTTCCAGTGGCAAAAATACCAGAGAAGGAAAGATTTGAAATGTAGAGAGCAAGAGATTGTTTAAGATGTTGAATGAGTCCTTTTAAGCACAGTCATTAAACTGTTTAGCTACTTTATCACACTGTGGGATAGTGTGAGGGATTTGTAGAGATGAGCGCTCTGTGGTTCTATAAAAAACCCTGCTCCCAAATAAAAAAATTAAAAAGGATTTTTTTAAAACATATTGCTTAAAACCACCAAAACGATGTTTTTAGAAGTAAAACTACCTACTGTCAAAAGAGGGAATGATCAGTTTGTTGGGAAAATGACACTCAATGCCATGAGGATATGGATCCAGGTATTCAACAATAAAGTAGCATGTTGTGCTTGAAAAGTTAAACGGACTTAAAGTACTTGAGGCTGGACATTAAAGGGTCTCTGGCAAATACATTTAGCCAAAATTTGGACACCAATAAACAATATGGTTCACATTTTTAAACTGGGTATGAAAATTTTCTTTGTCTGCCCAACACAATGAATGAAAAGGACAAAAAACTTCTCACAACCACAGAGCAGTTTTGAACCGGTCACTGATGATTGAAAGGTTTTTGATTGTGGTCATTCTGGTTTTGAGCATTAAGTTACAGAGAAGCAGTTATTAAATATATTAGTATACATCATGTTATTCAGTTAGGGAAGGAAAAAAAAACCTTGAAATACAAACCTGAAAAATCTTTTAACAATAAGTCTAAGCATATTGCCTCATTAAAGATATGTCGTCTTAGGCTTCCGTTTTTGCAATGTAGTCGTAGTAAAGAAAAGCAAGAGTGCTTTTTAGATCATGCATAGAAAACAAATGTGCAAACTTTACTACTTTACAAAGATTTTGTATTATTCAAAACCATACTGGTGTACCTTAACTTCATCTCAAAACATTTGTGAGTTTTACAAGTTTCATCATTCACAACTGACACTAATCAAGAAGTGTTCTCTGCTAAGGGCCAGTGGTTGACATTCCTGAGTGTGTCCCCTCCCCCACCTCCCTGGCTCAAACTTTGTACTGGCCATGTATGCTCCCTCTGAACTGCTCTTTTAACACCAGAGGCTGCCCCTCCGTCCCCCCCAACCCACTTGGTTGTCAACCTTGCTATTTATGTGCTTGTTTGCTAACACTAAGGCTAAAGCCTGCTCTGATTCCCCTCCCACCAATGCCCCTGACTGTAATGCATTTTCACACTGCTAAGTTCCACATCCCACCCTCAGACTTTTTTTTGTGTGTGCAACTTTCAGAGACTGGAAGTTAAGGCCAGCGCAGGGGCCTGGCTGGCTGTTCAGGATAAAAGGAGCCTGTGTTTCCCCTGCCCTGGCAGCCCTGCCTCCCTGTCCAGAAACCACAAGGCTGAGCTTTCTCCTTGCTGGCTGTGGGAGGGGCCTGTGGACGAGAGCCATGCAAGCAAATGTCTGCGGATGATGACCATGCTGAGTACCTGCAGCAGATGAAGGCCACAGATCAAAGCACAGACACACTCTGATCTGATTTTCTGCTTAAGTTCCAGGCTAACAAAATTATATGACTATAAATACATGTATTCAATCACACCATACGTGCATAATCTACTCCATTATCATGAGATGAACTCCGTAAGGCGTTATCTGCTGCAAAAGCATAAAGCATGACGCAGACAGGTCCAACTGTATATCTTGTGATTTCAACAGGAGTGTATTTATGCTATTTCATTGCTCAGTTTGCACAAATTTAGAAAGGTGGCCAACTTCTGCCTCTTTGCTGTCTACTTAAGCTCTATGTGGCAAACAAACCCAACTACAAACAGTCGGCTAAACTGGGTTAATTACAGTGTGTAGGTTTCACGTAAACTTGAGTATTAGTTTAATTTGTCATGTAAAACGGCCTGACAGGAATATAGCCTTTTTGGGACTTAAACGGGAGTATTTTGTGCATGTACATTTCGTTTTTAATGATGTAACTGTAAGACCATCGAGTCTCACAGTGAAGTCAAGGAAGCAAGTGTCGAAGGGTCCCTAAAAGTTCTGCTGCAGGATATACCAGTAAGCTTCAATCTGTTGTTTTTGAACCGTTCTCTTTCTCTTGTGACAAATGCAACAACAAAAAGAAAGAAGCATTGATCATGACTTTGATTTCAATGATCAAAATTCAAAGTTCATGGCAGTGGCAGCAGATGTTGCAGTCTGTATACAAAAAGGTATTTGAGCAGCTGAGCAACCAAAATGCCACAATGAGAGGAGGCGGTTTGCTTGAATACCGCAACTATATAAAACACTCAACGCTGCAATTTTGTATCTATTTTAGCATACAGCAAGCATGAGAAAAAATGAAATAAAGTTGGAAAAGTAATGCCGCTCCGTTCATTTATCTTGAAAATAATCATGGGCTTCGTGAGTTCAACTGTAAATAATTTAAACTGAAGACAAAAGAGAACGCCTCCCAAAGAAGCTGTGAAATGGTTTTTAAACAGTCTATAAAGTTTTGAATTTGCAAAACACTACGTGAATATACTCACAGTAACACCAAACAATAAATTACGTTTTTATTGTCACATAGCCACAATATTTACAGTGATAATTTACACTGGCTCCTCCTTAAGTGAAACATTTAACATAGGTCATGTAACAGATGTGTAGCTCTGCAGCGGCTCAAGACACATAAGTACTATTCTCCCCCACAGCCCACAACTCCTCAGAAAGAATGAATGAACAGCAATATTAAGTCATGTTGGGCAGCGGGGAACAACAGAGACTCTCAGAGGCCATCTTGTTCCTGTCAAACTTCAGTCTGCTTGACAACAGGATTGCCGTCATTCCCCTTTTGCAGCAGCCATGTATTTCTGTCTGCCACCTCCTATCAACACCACATCTAAGGGCTTACTTTGAATCCTACATGCCAAGTTCAGTGACTCTCAAAATGAAGGTCTCTATATCCTCCTTAAACCGCCAAAAAAGCCAATGCCTCTGAGCAGCACATGGACCAACTTCTGTACAAATTAAAATTGAGTATGTCACATTGTATTAGGTTAAGACTTTGAGACAACATATGGTGCATAAGATTATGAAATGTCTGCCTCAGCAGTGGCCCTACACTACATCTGCCAGAATCGTTATTGTTGTGGCTACACGAGGATTTAGGACACAATAGCTGCATCCAATTAAATCCTATTCGAACAGACGCATTATTTTACAAATAATACCTCTTCTTCGATCACTCATTATCAGTCAGAAGCCCCCCTCTGAACACTGTGATACGTCTCTTCAAAGAGAAAATACAGGAAACTTGCTCTGATCGGGAGACTTCCTTATTGCTTCCTATTTGCAGTCTCAGTGACTCCCACAGTCACAACTTGGCAAGTAAACACCAGGAAGCACTGTAACAGCATGGATCTAAAGTTTGTGCAAACCAGCTGCCGGTTTGCGAACGGGATTAACATCCCAGTAAAGTAATTACAATTAAATCAACAAACAGCAGCTCTCTCTCTCTATCAATCATTCTTGGATATTTAACTCAAGTCAAACTGTAGCTCAAGCTCATCCAGGTCAAATGAATTTCACAGAGGGGTCATTGAAAACATCTTACATTTAGCCAACTCATAAAATCAAGTCAATGCAAATGGTCATTTGCATTTCCTTCCATCATGAACACTGACAAAAAAACAGATAATTAAAAAAAAAACTATTTCTGTTTCAAATGTACACACAGACTTGAAAATAACTCAATTTATGTTCAAAGTTGAGTATTGCAAGGCCATAAAATCTACCAACTTGTTGCTCAATGCTTAGGATAGTAAATAAAACTACTGCTTCCTTTAGAACCATTTAGACAGAAAGCAGAAATCCCAGCCGAGACGCTATAAAGTGTCCTGGTGTGTTAGACTAAGATGCCCAAATGATTAGCATTAACAAGGAAGGGATTTCAGCACCAAAGCCATGTGGCAGATGTCACAAACCCAGGCCACACGCAAACAGGATAGCCCAGACTATTATGAAGAAAGATGTAGCGTGCTGTGTAACAAACTGCAGACATATCACCGTGTAAATAAAAGAGGCTCCAAGAGATTGTGCAGGAGGAGAAACTTACGTCTACATCAAAGAACTCCTGGGAGTCGTCCAGCCCCTGTACACGGATTTGGAGTCCTCGCCCATGGCTTCTGACCATATTGCCACTGAGGCTCTGGCCCGGCTCCAAAGTGCTGATACCAGCGTTGAACTGGGCTCCAAGCCTTGTGCCAGGGGTCTGCACAACCCGGTATGAACCCTCAATCTCCCCCATTCCTGCTCAGGGCAGCAGCGTCCCCAGCTCACTCCTGCAAAGACAGAGAGGGCACAGGAAATCATTAATAATGTTGGGGAAAATGCAAAACATTAAGAAAATAGAGTTTTGGATAAAGTCGTAAAGTGTTTGGGGTGACTAAATCTGTCAAGACACTTGGTTAGTAGTCCATGTGGTGCATGGTTTAACCTAGTTTTTGCATTTTTTTTATTACAAGTCTGTTTTCTCAAACAGTATTAGGACATGTGAGTCTCATTCACAATAGTGTAACACCTTCAATTTGTACAATATTCACCTGGACTATTTGTGTAGCATTCAATAAGAGCGTAGACTGAAGTTCACAAAAAAAAAACTACCGAAAGTAGAAAAAGAAACGACGGCTTGTGGAGTTTGCGTTTAATAGCTTAACGTCACGTTGCGTGTTGGCCTAACTGGGTCAGGAGGAGATAAATGTCTGCGTTAACGACGTTTCAAAACTAGAGAAAACACACCGGAACAACTTTGAGCAACTTCAAAGACTCATTTAACTGCGCATATGAAGGTTTATTTTCATTTTTAGACAGGACAGGAACACTATTTACCGACGTGAAGAGAAGCGATACAGCAAAACTTTCAACGCGAGTTATTTCTTCGACAAAGACGCCTTCAAAGAGAATTAAAAACCTGCACATGAAGTAGCTTCAAACTTACCTTTTTGCCCGTAACGACACGTTAAAAGTTTGTTACACCGAAGAGGACTCTACTCCGTGCCATGGTCGTCGTCGTCCAACGGAGTGCGCACTCACACCGGCTTGTGATTGGCTAAAACAGTTCACAGCGCGCTGCTATTGGTCCAAATGTGCTCGATGAGTTCTGTAGGCTGAGAAGTGAAGATTTACCTTCCTTCACTTTAAATAGACCTGAAGGATGGATGGAGAGTAAACTTGTCCGCCTGAAAAATTACACGTTGTGGACGTTTAACGAGGAGGCCTAGTGGAAAGAAAAAAACCCATACGGTGTTGAGGAGAAGATACGTGTGTTTTACGTACGTAGGCCTACGGATGGATGCCAAGACTAGGGGGGAAATGATTGTTAGGTCTGATTTGTTAAATTTGATTTTAATAACAAAGAAAGACAGCCTCCATTTAAGTGTGGACTCAAGTTTGACCCGTAAATGTAGGCAAAGGAAAGCGGTGCGGGTTGTCACCGTAAGCCTTTAAAGCAGACTACTTTTACTAACAAATTTCTATAAACACTGTGGATAGAAGTGAATAAGTGTGCCATGAAACCAAACCCGGTACGTCTTTTCTCACGCCTCAGATCATGGTTATAATGCCATATGTTGCACATTGATCCATTGTTTTGCAGCACGTAAATGTTAAGAGTTAGATTGAACCATAGTTCATAAATATGAGGATTGAACTACGATCAAGTGGAGGTCACTTCTGCCATTGTAATGCAGCGCCCCCTACTGGTTTATTTTTTGAAAGCCTTCCATTATAGTCACAAGATGTTAGATCCTATGAAGATGTCTGATAAATACTTCTAAAAAATGTTATTTGTTATATTATTTCCAATATCGTAAGTTCAAAATAACATATTGAGAACAAAATCTAATATTTAATGTAAACCATGTCTGCCATTTTACTTTTTTTTTTACATACTTGATTAATCCCTGAGGAGAATTTCAGGTTTACACTCTTTTATTGTTATTGATAGAAATGCTTCTCACACAAATAGGCCCGAAATACACACATATAAAACCTATATGGACCTGCATTAGTGGAGAAATGTCAGAGTGGGGCTGCTACACACTGCTACACAGGGAGTGCACCAGAGCTGGTGGTGGTTCGGTGCTTTGCTCAGCAGTGTTTTGGAAGAGACCTGGCACCTCTCCAGCTACCAGACCAATTTCCATATTTTAATCCGCTACGGGACTTGAACCAGTGACGGCAATGAGTGACCTCATTTAAAATTTTATAGAGATAACAATGATGAAGAAGTCAAAATGATACTGATATAAAACATTGAACTAAAGGGATAATGTCAGTAGTTAAGACAGTGGGTCTATAACAGTCTAGTTTGTCCCATTTCTCAACCAATTCAGATAGTTTGTTTTTACATACCAAATATATCAACAACACTACCAAGCCATTTTTCATGAATGGTAGGATCTTCTCTGCACCATTTCCTGGTGATTAGCATGTTGCCAGCCCTGTCCAAGTTTCAGGTGGCCCAAATACTGTACATGAAATACATGATATTCAATGAGAAAAACATGTATATACATTGAATTTGTTTTTTGGAATAAGCTTTTAATATCAAATCAATTCATAGAGTATAGAGTATAGCAGGGTAGAGTATCTGAGTATACAGAGTGGTGTTGGACTTGTCTGTATTATATAGGCTAATATTAAAAGTATAAATGATTGGATTACTGCTGAAATTCTTTAATAATGGGACGAAATGTCAAAATAATGCACTGCGAAATGTAATTAAATCAGCATGAAAGCAGTGCTCTTTTAATATTTTTCTCATTATTTTTCATTCTTTAATCATAGAAAGATAATAATGGTCCCCAAACAGAGAAATGATGCCAGGAGTCTGAACTGATAGACTGCTCTGTGTTTAGATCTGTGCACATTATCTTCAAAGAAGTCTGGACCTCTTCACAGGGCTCACATGTAATTAAACCACTCTGGTTTACTCTGCTGTTTCAGTCATTATTTTAAGAGTGGACATCATTATATCACAAATATAACTCACAGTGTTGCATTCAATAGTCTTTGAATGAACCCCTGCTTTGGAGAGTTTAATTTTCTTGTGTTGTAACTTTTATACAAATTAAATAAATGAGGGATCAGTATGTTTTGTTTTGAGGCTGTACAATGTTGTGCGACTATATGCACTAAATTATTATGAACACTTCACAATAGTTGTTTGCCTCTTGACATCAATTCTACCTAAGAGTACCCCCTTTAACCTTTGGCTGTCACAGAAAAAAATGTTTTTAAAAACCAGGCCTTTTTTAGGCGACCTCCTGCTTTCTCTGCTGTCAGGAATACAAAAGAAGCAGCTTAAAAAAAAAAACAGAGGTGCTTTCCAGTATAGCAGGCAAATTTCCATAAATGGGAAGAACTGAGAACATCATGGTTGAGTAGAAGTATGTAAAACTCAGGGCTTTTCTGCTCATCTTAATCATTAGGCTATATCATTGAAAGATTACCCTTTGTTATTTGAAATGTCTCTGATCTACACAAGATAGTTATTAATTTATTTGAAATAAATAAAGTTTGATTGTTATTCAACAGAGCACAGATGTGACAAATACTTGTTTATCATCCACCTAGTGGTGCAAAATGCAATTATGTGCAGAGTAGTGTTTAAAATGTACGCCGTTTATAGAATTAACTGTAATGGACATATATGTAAACTCTAAGAAATTGTGTAAATATGTGTTTAGATATGAATGAGGTATAATTGCTGTATATACAAGATGAACATGTCCAGCAGTTATAGCAGGCACACAGTTTAGGTTTTAATACAATGAATGGCAATGCCTTGCTTCATTCACATCCTTCTCTGACATTATCTATGACAACCATCAGTGACAGTAAGTCGATCGTTATTCAAGACAAAATAGTCTCAGAATGCTGCAATGAAGCAGTCTGTCCTGGCTCAGCTAGTTCACTTAACCAATGAAGATATTGACAAAATGAGATTGAATCATATTGAATGATGTGTCTCAACTTGTTCTTATTTCTCAGGGTCTTGAGATTTCTTTATAGACTTATATTTTAGCCTTTAACCACTTAAGATGTTTCACTGAGTATCTTTCAACAGGGAATAAGATGCATCTAGTTCTTGAAGAAAAGTGGGTTAAATAATTATCATGAAATTTCTTTTGTGACAATGATATTGACCTGAACTATGAAGATTTACACAAGCCTGAGTAATGTTGGTTTATGAATGTCTCAATACCTATGACGTGTAGCCACTGTTTCACTCCATGCAGGTCAATTTACAATTTGTTAGACAATGATCTCAGGATTTATATCCACCCAAGGACAAAAAAAAATTAATTTTCTGATTGGACTGGTTCATTACATGTGTGTAGTGCAAGTGAGACTAAGCCATGAAATAATTAAAAAAGAGAAAAAGGTATCAGTGCTTTATCCAAACTCAGTGAACTGGCTTTTATATGTGGACTGACAGATTTCAGTCAAAGATTACTCAACTATGCCTTTACAAACTATCTTGAGATGTTGATGTTACCTTCATCTTATCAATTCTCACTGTGTGTGTTTGGAGTTCAAATGTAACACTGTTTAAAGGCAACACCATAGCACAGTGGTTCTTAACCTTTTTGGGCTCAGGAAGGAACCCACTTTGACCGAACAAAACCCTGCTGATCCCTTAAATCCAAAACACATACAGCTTTTTGGTAAAATATATATTTTTTTCAATCATGCAGTAGTTTTTCGATTGAGTTGCTAGTAAACATTCATCTTAGACCACATTTAGGCTTTTTCATGGATATTATTGTGGACAGAGGAAGAAAGGCTGGATGACATTTCTGCCAGATGTAGACAGACAGCCATAAACTATACAAGTTTCTTCTTTTGGCATTGGCTACAGTAGCCTATGTTCAATATATTCTAATGTACAATATATTTTTGGTTAATCAATAAATACAAATTCCATGGGACCCCACATGATTCAGGACAGCAAGGTTGGGAAAGCCTGCAGTATATTTTCTTGGCATTAGCGCTGGAGAGATTTCCTGGAAAATTTCTGATCAGAAGGGGCTCCCATAACCCCCCACTAGCATGTCTACAGGTCAATGATAAGGTGTACTTATTTACAATATTTGTATGCATGTTTTTAGCAGTCCACTTGCTGTGTGTTATGGTATCCCTGACCTTTTGCAGTGTGTTCATTCACTTCAAGCAACGACAAAACCTTTAAAAGGTTGCCTCACTGAACTTGTTGTAAAAATGCAGGATTGTTGTGAATGTGCAATAGGTATGCACATTCACAACCCTGGGCCTGGGTCTTACATTAAAATATATTGCATGGGATCATCTCATTTATCTAATCCCACTGAAATCTCAAACTGGAAAAGTAAATGAAATGTGAAAATTGTGATAAATAATGAATAGGAGGCTGATCGTGGTGTGGAGCGGCCTGAGGTGATGTGAAAGGAGGGGGTGGCAAGGATCCAACAAGGTTCAAATAATGCTAGGTTGCTATTCATTTCAGTTTAAAGTCACACATAGATTACACTAATCTAAAGAAAATATACACAAAATGTTTCCTTATGTTTCTGAAATGTGTCACAGATGCAATTCAGCAAAGATTGTCCCTTTAGCATATCATTAGCTGGTACTCTTAAATGTATAATTGAAAGATTGAACCTGAAGCACTGATTGCCTTGTTTGGTTGCTCCAAAACTACCACATACTGTGCAGCAGACTCTCAAGTTTGGTATGTTAGTGGTTAGAAAACAATTGTAAAGGAATGGAAGGCTACCAGTGCTCCCTGTTTTTCTAGCTTGGTTAGGGAACTAGTGTCAGCAATACATCTTGCTACACACGGTTTCTGGGGCCCAGTCGTTAGACATCTTAATTCTTCCACTTCTTAATTGTAGTCTCTGCTGGGTGATATTCAGGTGTGACATTTATATACTTGGATCTCCATAACCCACAACCATAGCAACTACTCTTCATGGGGTCCTCTCATACAGACAAGAAATTAAAATCCACACAAATTACGTTATTAAAAGTAAATAATAATAACACAATGACAGGCAAAGTACAAACGAAGAAGACCAAGATGAACTTTGTAAATCATAAAGGTAATCTCACATGTGCCATGTTATATCTAAATAAATACAGTGTTGTACAAAACGTGTAGTTTTAGTTTGTTCTTAAAACAATAAATACAAGTAAATAGATAGATAGATAAATAGATAGATAGATACTTTATTGATCCTGAGGGAAATTCAAAGCATCCAGTAGCAGGTTACAAAGACGTACATGACATGAAACATTTGTTACAAATTAAACCACAAAACCGACGCCCCCCCTCCCATACATATATATTAAAAAAGATTAAAGAATCCCCCTAGATGAATCAAACTTAAACTGTGCAATTAAAAAATAGATTTATACAAGAAATGTACATAACCCGTGCAGGGATAAAAATATATGTGAGATTTAAACAAGAACCTATAAACAATTGAGGAAAAAATCTGTAATTAGACCTGAATATAAAAAATAAAAAATAAAAAAGTGTTGACCTTCTGAAGTTATGTTGTTTATATATGTACAGCAATGTTTAAAAAGCAGATAGTGCAAAATATACACTCTTTGCTTTATGCTATGTTGAGGCTGAAGCTTTGCTGTAGGCTATTTATCACAGCCATATCCGGCTTTGTGTCCTGTTTTTTTAAAGTGTGGGGTATCTGTGTCTGTTGGTTTTTAGTTGTATTGTGTTTTGTTTGTGTAAAGAGTTAAAGTTAAATATAATAAATAAACCATGACAAAAGTGTCTCTACAGGTGATTTGAAAAAAAAAAAATCCTCATTTAGTCTGGAGAATAAAACAGGAATCCGGTTTTACACATGGTTTGCATACACAATGTTTTACAAGTTAAATGAGAGTGTGTCACTGTTGGAAATGCAAAGAAGTTATTTGTAACCGGACTCTCTGACGTGACGTCGGAGGATATGATTGGTGGGCGGCTCTGGTATATATCCGTCAGGCTTCAATCCCACCTTCTCGCCAGTGGAATTTCATCTCAGCTTCTGCACCTTCAGGGCAGACGAGTACATAAAAATAAGTAAGTCCCTCTCTGTTTTATCTTCAATACAAGCTACACTGCCTTTTCACATTACCTCTGCCTTTCATTTAAGTGTCAGCGTGGTGACTTGTTGGTGAGACAGCTTTTCTTGTGAGCCTTGAATGTGAAGTTACAGTATGTTCTGGCCTCCGTGTCATTTCTCCCCTGCTCAGCTGTATGCCTACGTGGACTTAGCGAGCTACTAGAACAAACTGTATGCTAACATGCTAGCTACGGCTGCAGCTCTACTTTTCTTACGACCCTGTTAGCGTTGACTCGATTGATATAAAAAACGAAACACGACCCATATTTATGTATGCATGCCTTCACTTCTTGAATCCACTGCTAGCTTACTGTAATGATCTGGCTTTAAGACACAGGCTGAAGTTGTGAGTAGACAGTCAGAGCTACACGTTAGCCGGAGAGCTACGTGTCACAGTCGTCAAAGTTTTTAGCGAGTTTGCTAACAAGCTACGCGGTGATTTAGAGATGTTACTGATGAACACAGCACTTTTTGCATAGCGGCACATCGATGTTAGTAAACATCCCACGTATTCAAACGTGACTGCCTGTTTTTTAAATGTTGGTTTGTCTCGACTTGGGTACATTTGAGTGGTTTTAGGCAGCACGACGGGAGAGCTAGCTCTTAACTGTGATGTGTCGGCTAGTTAATTAGATATCGTGTTTAGCTAGCACCCACTTAAACCAGAGATTTAAACCTTTAATCTGGGCTGTTTTCATGCGGCTGCTAACCTCAATGTTAGTGTTAACCAGCCTCCATTAGTATTCACCACCTCGTTGATTAGATAATATGACACTAATTTAATCAGGTTTCCACTGTTGATCATTTTCTGTGACAGGATTGTAAGGTGTTGATCACCTGGTTAAACACACAACTGCACCAATGACGTGGTGGTTTGTGCAAAACATCTTCACATCACTGTTGTGTAATTCACATTTTCTCTCTGTCAAATGCCTCCTGCTGCTTGTAGAAAAGTCTTACCTGTCAGTAGTTACCACATTGAAGTGTCTGTGCCAATACTGTTATACTAAATAATGCATTTGGACTAAATCTTCCTTTTTTCCACTTCCCACCTGCACAGCTGTCCCAAGAGTCAGCCTCTAGTTGATCACTTTAATGATCACCTACATATGATTACCTACATATATACATACATAGCACCTTTAATTTAATGTTTGCACTGCCTGTTATTTAATGTCTGTTTTTGATAACTCTGCTTTTTAAACATTGCTGTACATATATAAACAACACAACTTCAGAAGGTCAACACTTTTTTATTTTTTATATTCAGGTCTAATTTAATTACAGATTTTTTTTCCTCAACTGTTTTTAGGTTCTTGTTTAAATGACACATATATTTTTATCCCTGCACGGGTTATGTACATTTCTTGTATAAATCTATTTTTAATTGCACAGTTTAAGTTTGATTCATCTAGGGGTATTCTTTAATCTTTTTTTCCAGGTTAATATATATGTATGGGAGGGGGGGGGGGTTTATATGAAACATTTGTTACAAGTCATGTACGTCTTTGTAACCTGCTACTGGATGCTTTGAATTTCCCTCGGGATCAATAAAGTATCTATCTATCTATTAGTAGCTTTTTAGTCACCACCCTGAACATTAATATTATGTATTCATAAAGTGACCTAGTCTGATCATACACCCTCTACCAAACAGCTTAATTTGACTCTGTGCAACATCTTAAAGAGCTGTGAACTTGTGTAGGTCTGCACAATACATATCAATTAATAAGGTTGACCTCTTTAGTTTGTAATTTCCTGTTATTATTCTTAATTCTAATTTCTATTCACTGCCTTTAATCTGCTTGACTGTGTCTGCTTCACTGTTAAATTTTAACGCATGTGGCTGCCTGTCTATGTCTGTATTACTGTCAGTTTTTATGTCTATTTCACAGTGTTGTTGTATCATGTGTGTCATTACCTAAAAGCCTTACCAGGGAAAAGGACCGCAAATTAGATATGGCTAGAAGTCCTATATACATTGCACCAGATGCACTTTAATTAGATGCAACAATGTCTACTTGTATTGTCCCTGACAAATAATCTGATACATTAAATAAACAGTGTTATCGCAATATCAGCTTTCTCATCGCGAAGGTCTGAATTTATTGCAATAAGAAAAAATATTCTATGCAAACACTGCTTTGTCACTCAGCAATGTCTAAAACACTATTTTATGCAGTCAGATGAAACTCAAGCTAGGTACCAGCTGCCCTCAGAGTAATTGTTGCAAATTTAGTGGTTAAAAAATGATTAATTTATTTGGGTTATCAAGAAACATGCAATTACAGATTTATTAGTTTATTACCATTTATATCCTTATCATAATATTGAAAACTAGTATTGTGCATAAGTGTTATTTCTCATATAGTTATGGACTTAGATAAATAGATTTAAAGTTAAAAATAATTAGATTACGTTTGTAAGATTCAATGTTGATTTTCCATATTTAAGCATGTAGAAACACTGCATTTCTTTGGAATAACTTGCTTTAGAAGAAAGAGAAGATATTGTAGTGTCACTTTTGTCCTCTATCGTTCAGACTTACAGTGAACATAATGATGTGAAAGGACTTAATGATCCAGATTTTTCTTGGTATACACACTAATGTATTATCATACATGCTTTAATAATCACACCCTTTAAACACAGAGCACTCACTTCTGCCAGCTCTTGCATAAGGGAGCAATGGCCTGTTTACCTGCTTCACTCGCAGCCGCTTCATCAATTGCCAGCTTTGTCCTTCTGTCTGACAACTAGGCAGGGTCCAATTATAGAAACCAGATGTTTGTCAAGGCAGACCAAGCACCAGTGACACTTCATACTTGACTAGGTTTCAGTAATGCTCTTCTTTGCCTAGTATTTAATTAAATACTTCCTAATTTTTGGATAATTTCGGTTGTCTGCCATGACGGTCATCTCGTAGTGTTTTTCCTCCTGGTGTCTCTAAACTGGAACTATCAAGAAATATTCAATTACAGCTGAATCATTAGTTCAAGTTAAGCGCTGTGTTTGTTGTCTTGCATTAACAAATGATCTCTTTCTATAGAACTTGACATTACTGATATTTATTATGTATACTGTGTATTACGTACACAAAGTATTTCATTATATTAATTTTTGAGAAAACAGTTGTCTCCTTTGTGCAGACTTGAGCCTATAGTAGCCTTTCTGAGCTTGGCCTCCATCTTTGTTTGAAACTTAAACCATGTTTTTTTTTTTTTAAAGATTCAGCTGATCCCTTCTCTTTGTGGTCTCTAGGCAAAAGCTGGCAGGCTGACGGGAACTTGCTTCTTTACAGGACGGATTAACTGGTAACTGACCATTTAGCTGGTAAGTTCTGACAACTATTAGCATTGTGAGCAGTGACACTAATACCGTCTTAAGTAATTAGCAGCATACTGTTTTGTTCAGCACACAAACCACAGCTCGAAAATTGGCTTTGTATAACTGAAATATATGATTAGGATTTTGCAGGGAGAATCTTCTGCACTGTTGTTTGTGAAAATGTTTTAACATTTAGCGCAAGTCAATCTGGCCTTGTTCTTCGCTTGTTAACATTATGGCTGAAGTAAAGGTGTAAGATCTGTCAGAACAAAAGCCATGACATTAAAAACATCATTTATTTTGTCCCACAGTCTTGTGTAGCGATCACACATTGTTATTCATTGTAATTGGTCTAAAATTGAGACCATTTAAGTAAAGGGCTTCCATTAACTTAACAATAATAATAATACATTTTATTTATAAGTGCTTTTCAAAACACAATCATACATTAAAAGCTTGTTTAAAGAGGTGAGTTTTGAGAAGTGATTTGAAAGTTGGAGGGTCGGTGCAGTGTTGAATGTGTGTAGGGAGTGAGTTCCAGGGGGAGGGGGCAGCTATGGAGAAGGCTCTGTCCCCCTTAACTTAAGACTTGTTGACACATGGATATATTTTCCAGTACTTAACATTACGCCCACTTTGTAAATATATTTATATTAGCCCAAGCAGCAAGAAAAAAACGCCTTTTATGTATTCTAGCCTGTTTAAAAAACATTGAAAATCCTTAGTCATTACACTTAAAAACTATAGTTTACTCACTTTTTAATTAAGGAAGAAACTGAAGTTTAAATGAGTATACTGTAACCTGTTAAGTAATATAATGTAAGCGTGCCATTTGGTATGTGTGTCCTTGGCGTGTTCCCCCAGCTTGGGTGACAATCTGGGGACTGCATACCTCCAACACCTCAGTGATGATGTTTCAGTTTTGTCCACATTTCCAAAAGATGAAATCCATTAAGTACCATAATGAACAACTCTTCTGACAACACATTACATAACTTGTTTAAATCCTTATTTTGGGGGTTGGGTGGGGGTTTAAAATGCTAAATCATGCCAGTGTCTTACATAAAGGGTGTAAGTTGACTTAAACTGGCAACAGGATCTGCAAACAGTAATGAGTCCAGGGCAGCCTTAAGTTTATGAAGCCTGACAAGGAAGAGGCCACTGAAGGGGTTCACCAAAATGTGTAGGAGAGAGAGGAACAGCCTGCAACTGACCACCACCATCTTAAAAACTTTACATGAATGTCCTGCCATTGTTCCTTGAATGAGGGGAAAGTAGTATCAGCCAGCTCTGTGTGAGATCTCTGGGTTTGCTTTTCAGGCATTCAGATGAATTTCAGGCATGCTTGGGGGCAAAATCCACCCGAAAACTCTTCACATTCTTCTGCTCTTGTTGGCCAGAATTTAGGTTTCTCTGCCAGCCAGAAAAGCAGAGCAGTGACTCCTGATGTTGTATTAAGTTTCACTGACAATATTTATTTAACTCGGATATTACAATGTCTGTTTTTTCTCCTTTTTATAAACTGCATAGGTAGGAGAATTGGCTCTGTGGTTTATTTCTCACAGAGTTATTCTGGTTTAAAGATCCTACACAGGGTATCTGAGGTTCATGTTGGTGCTTTAATCCTCTCCAACACGGACATACAGAGGGGTCATCGGGGGAAAAATCCTCTTAACCTCAGAGTTCACTCACTTAGAAACGCTTCACAGAGAAGCACTGGATAAAGACAGTCGAACAGAAGTCAAACTGGTTTCTTCTGGATGACAAAATGTCCTTTAGCTGTCACCCTGCCCACACCAGTGTTTTCTTTGTGGTGCAAAGTATTATCTCTTTACTCACCACTCATCATCTCGGCACATATAAAAACAGTGCTGACAAGGTAGAGTGACAACAAGTGTGATTATCCTCTGAGGCACATGGTTTCTTTTGATAAAGGTAGATTAGATAATGGTTAAAATCCCAAAGTCCACCGACGATAAACTTGCATACCTGAGCATGTGACACTCTACCTTTCAAACATGGCTGTCTTTATCTATTATTAGCTATCATGATCAAAGTTAAATCATGAAGAAAATAAATATATAGTGATGACAATAAATAATCAAATCTTGAATGTATTTGTCTGTTTTGCCTAGAATTAAATTAACAAAATACAAATAGGACTGATGATGACTAATTGATTATCACATGGGAAGTTGCCTAATCAGTTTGGTAGTAGACATTCATAACCCCATGAATACATTTTTTGAAAAGTACTCAGCATATCATTGATTGACTTGGTAACAAATATTAAGTAGTTACCTAAAATATTGCACATTTACAACAGAATAAGAAAACATTTGTTGTTGTTGTTCTAACAAGTCCGTATGTTTGGTTGAACACTTCAAAATTCATCTGATCTGCTTTGTCGGGTGTTTCTGGGCTTGGTTTAATCACGTGATTGGCAGTGCTCATGAAGTAAACAAACAAGCTCACTGCTGTCAACTTTATTCTTATTGTTCTGTTTAGGTATGTGACATCATGTCTTCCTCATCCAGCCCTTTCAAATATAGATGAAGAAAGAAGAGGAAAAAAAAGCAAAAGTAGAAACCTCAAATATCTAAACTGCTCCACCTTCAGAAGAAAATATGACTGTTAGGATCCCTTCACTGATGATTGAGGAAATATCTTTTAGGGCTTTTACAAAGTATACTCTTTTTGTTTAACGGATATAAACTTTCTTTTCAGTGGCACTCTCGGACTCTGTTAACGTGGGATTTTGACCATGAGCTCAGTCGCTGTACTTACGCAGGAAAGCTTCAATGAGCACCGCAATGGGCTCATGCCAGAGCAGAGTGGTGGTGAGTACTTTTGGTTTTTAAGGCTTCGCTTGATTTGTAAGATTGCCATCACAAATTGGACTCAAATTCTTGTTCTTATTTTTTTATAGCTGTTGCTGGTGCGGCAGTAGCCACTGCTCCTGTTGAGGAGGAGGATGCCCTTCCTACCTACAAGGACGCCTTCCCACCTCTGCCTGAGAAGGCGGCCTCACCTGAGGGGACCCAGGAAACTGCTAACGCCTGGACCAAGATTCGTCCACTCAAGTCTTCTGTTATCACCCAGGTAGAACAGCTTCAAAGTTACTTCCACATATTGTTTGTTGAGTGTTTTCACATGCACCTCTTCAGGTGGTGTTATCATATTTTTACCCAGTATACCTTTCACCCTTTTCACCCTCCCACATAACTTATTTCAACATGTTCAATAGAAGGCTCGATCCAGATATTTGGATCTCTTCACTGGTCTTACAGACTTGCTGACTTTGCAAACTCGTTTTCTGCGATTGCTGAGGGCTGTCCAAAAGCAGTGTTTACCCAGTCCACATGGAGCCTTAGCAGGCTTTGTGCAGACTTTCAGAGAATGAGCTGGGGCTTGCAGATTTCATCAAACTTGACTGAATTCATTCCAAAACTTTCAATGCAATACAGACATGCAAGCTAATTTTTGATTTGCCAACTTCACAAAATGAATTTATGAATGTATAAAGTAATACTTTGTTAAAACATTATGTGAATCATGTGGGCCAGAAAAAATATTCAACCACATAAGTCAGATGAAGATGAATTTTCTTTAATGGTATTTAAAATGCATTTTTATTATTGTAGCTGTGAGAGCTTTGTCCCCAGTCCAGATGATTCACCGGATATGTGAAGGTGTAGAAGTGGCCGTAGTAGCAGGAAATATAAAATGTTCACTGCCATGTATAAGAAATGCAGTGTGTCTAATGTATTCCACCACAGTAAATAGAAGCCCTGTTGGTGGAGGAATTGATACGTCTGTCTGTCTGACGTGGTTTTCTCCGTGCTGGCGATTAGAGCCTAATGCCTCATCTCCCCACACAGGTGTTTCCAGTTAATCTGGCTGATTAGACCTCTGCTTAGGCTGGAGGAAGGCCGAGGTGTGATGGGGTATTATGGAAGGTCACCAAACTAGACATGCTAAGATTTAACTGGGAAGTGCTAGCAGATGTAAGCAAAGAATATAAATCATTTGAGCTGATATAGGAAAAGAAACACACAAAGTACAATCTGGTGAATACAAAGATTAAAGAAGTGTTAAACCCTTGTGTCTGATTAAATATATGAAATACTATTCTTCATCATAAGAAAACTTTTGGTTCATCATTTATTAAAAACAAATCTAAATGCATGGTTCCAGCATCAGAGTAATATTAAGTCTGAATCTGTGATCAGGTGTTTCAAGTTGGCTTGCTCCATTTTAATTTGGCACAAGAAAAATAAGTTTAACTGAGGCATACGTTGTACTAGAAATAATTTTTTTATGCACTACTCTGCTACATTAGATTAGTGTCACAATATTAATTCATGCTAATTAGAAGCATACTGGCTGCTTATTAGTCATTACATGCTTATTCTACATAACAATGATTTATAGTTAAGAGTTTGCCCTCAATACCCTCCTTATTTCTGCTTATTGATAGTGAGTTAGGAAGTTGTTGAACATGAATTATGATCTTAATGTGCTTTGCTTAGTATGGCCCTTTTTATAAGATCGAAGAAGGAAAAAAAGCCAAGTATCTACTCACCTGCGCGCTATCATTGGCTGGGGGTAAACACACCAGCTCCCCACCAGAAACGTCCTGAGTCAACCAAAAAAACACGAAAATCCAGGCAGAGGACCTCAGGACAGGGTCTCTGCAGACACAGTCACCACCACACATGTATAGGCCCATAAGTGATGGATGATGGAGTGGCATCACCTTTGTCTATATTTCATTTTTTTAGGGAAAAAGATACTGACTCCACCTTCCAACCTGCTTGCCTCTCAGTGAAACCTTAGTTTTATCTCCCTTCTTATCCTTTAATATGTTTTAGTGGCCAACCCAACAATTTGTTTGCATGCTGTATTCTTGTCTCAGAACAATTTCTGCCGGTATTATTACAGCGGTCTCAACTGTTAATTAATTTTCTATTTTGTTTGGCCACATGAAATAGGTTTTCCATGTTCCACTAGAGGAGCGCAAGTACAAGGACATCAACCAGTTTGGGGAAGGAGATCAAGCGAAGGTCTGCGTGGACATCATGCACAAGACCGGAGCCCATCTGGAACTCTCCTTGGCTAAAGATCAGGGTCTCTCCATCATGGTGTCTGGAAAGCTGGATGCTGTGATGAAGGCCCGTAAGGAGATTGTGTCCCGACTGCAGACTCAGGTCAGGAACTCTCTTATCTTGATCTGATTAGAAATGTGTAAGGTATCATGAGCTGCAAAGATTTCTGACTGTACATTTTGACCCTTAAAGGCCTCAGCTACTGTTGCCATCCCCAAAGAGCACCATCGTTTTGTCATCGGAAAGAACGGGGAGAAGCTTCAGGAGCTGGAGCTAAAGACCGCCACCAAAATCCAGATCCCACGACCTGACGACCCCAGCAACCAGATCAAGATCTCTGGTACCAAGGAGGGCCTGGAGAAGGCCAAGCATGAGATCCTGCTGATCTCTGCTGAACAGGTAGTGTGGCTCCCCAAGCAGATGGACAAGCAGCTGTTTCACTGAGGTTTGCCCCATGAGTTACAAATGTTCTACTTTTTTAGGACAAGCGTGCTGTGGAAAGGGTAAACATCGACAAGGTGTATCACCCCTTCATCACCGGCCCCTTCAATAAAGTTGTTGGAGAGATGATGGCGGAGACCGGTGCCCGCATTAATGTCCCCCCTCCGAGTGTGAACAAGACCGAGATTGTCATCACTGGGGAGAAGGAGCAGGTGGCCCTTGCTGTGGCTTTGATCAAGAAGATTGCTGAAGAGAAGGTAGGATTCTTCCAAGTTTTAAATAGGAAAGTTTGTGTTTGAGCTTAAGGCTAATTCTTAAAGGTTTGTTGTCCCTGATTAACACCCCCTGCCTGTTTCAGAAGAAGAGTGCCACCACCATCGCAGTGGAGGTGAAGAAGTCTCAGCACAAGTATGTGATCGGCCCCAAGGGAAACACCCTGCAGGAGATCCTGGAGAAAACTGGTGTCTCAGTTGAAATCCCACCATCTGACAGCAGCTCAGAAACTGTCATCCTTCGTGGGGAGCCAGACCGTCTGGGTCAGGCCCTCACTGAAGTTTATGCCAAGGTGTGAATTTTTACAAATAAAAATAAAAATCCCTTTATTATAACCATGGTTACCTTTTTATAAAAATGTAATGAGGCCTTACTTAAAGAGCATGTTTCCTTTGGCAGGCAAACAGCTACACTGTTTCCTCGGTCACAGCTCCTTCTTGGCTTCATCGTTTCATTATTGGCAAGAAGGGGCAGAACTTGGCCAAGATTACTCAACAAATGCCCAAGGTTAGTTAAATGATGAATTTCTTCACCATAATACTTTAAATCCCCCTTTTTAAATTACACTTTGTAACTTTTTTTGTGTCTTTTGCACACAGGTGCACATCGAGTTCACCGAGGGAGAGGATAAGATCACCCTGGAGGGTCCCACCAAAGACGTGCAGATGGTGCAGGGCCAGATTGAAGTCATTGTTACAGATTTGGTGAGTGTAAAACATTTTTGGTACTCATTAGTTACCCAGACCAAAATGGTGTCTCCTCTGTCGTTATTGTTTGTTATATATAAAGATATTGTAAAAGGAGGCCTTAAAGTTGAATAGCTTTGAATTGGTGTAGCTGCAGACTTGATGCTTTATCCTACACCGTAGCCTTATGTGCAGCTCCTCAGAAATGTAATGACAAATCAGAGAGCTGCAGACAACAACAACTGTGATTGTCTGCCTTTGCATAGCTATCTGCCTCATAGCTATGCATTGAAACTGCAAGCACACTGTGTTTAAAGGCTCATTTGTTATTCGCTGTTCTTAACTAAACTCTACTGTTTGCTTATCTCAGTGTCTGTCAGTGTATTCTGTTTGCATGGTTTCTGCATACTTTTACATTTCAATGAAAGTTATTCAACAATCATCAACTCCAACACAGAGTTTGCGCTAGACTTTCTTGTTGCCTCTCATTTTGACGGACAGGGTCGTAAAATTTCTGTCATAATCTATAATGATCCCTCATTTTCATTTCATATGTTTTTATGACAATAAGACATTGCCTACTTATTTATTAACTATTTATTTTAGCACTTGATTATAGAAACAAGTCGATCACACGTTACAATTACTTTGCAGAACAATTTTAGGGTGCACTCACACTAGGAAAGTTGTCCCATACCGTGCTTAAGCACGATTGTCCACATTCCACCGCCGGCCTGCACTCACGCTGCTCCAGGACTAACCGGGCCTTAGCACAGTCATTTCGTTATAACGTCGTAATATAACACATGCATGGCTTTACGGAATTATGAGGCGTACTTAGTTTACAAGACAGGCAGGCTCAAGCATGCTACTTTACTGACTGAGTCTTATTTTGAGTCATTTTAGTCAGATACAGCCATAAAACTGAACTGTACCGGGGCGCTGGTGGCGCAGTGGTTAGTGCGCCATGTATGCAGGCTGTGGTCCTCCAAGCGGGCGGCTCAGGTTCGGATCCAGCCTGTGGCTCCTTTCCCGCATGTCATTCCCCATACTCTCTCTCTCCCTGATTTCCAGCTCTATCCACTGTCCTAACGCTCCATTAAAGGCACAAAAAGCCCAAAAACAAATCTTAAAAAAAAAACAAAAAAAAACTGAACTGTACCGTGCCGAAGCACACCAGATATATAGCATGGTTAAGCTATTACAAGCTTAGACAACCATGCCATGCGCATGAGGTCAGATAGCCTACAGGACAAAACAGTAACTAATTAATTATGCACACTCGCCCCCAAGTGGACTGGGAGGTCTACTGCAGGTGCTTTACATGTGGTTAATGACAGTGCAGTGTGAGAATTAGAAAGGAGCGCTGGACACCCGGTAATTGTAATCCGTCAAAATGACAGACAGCCTTCAGATTTTTTCATCATTGTTAAAAAAAATTCCGTCAATGACGAAAAATATTCGGTTAACTTGACCTCTGCTCCAACAGGGTACAGGGCTTTTCAGGGTACAGGATGATTTATAAACTTATAAACTAATAGAAGAAATGTAACAGGGGTAGGGATATATACGTTTTTACTTCTTCCTACTTCCTTTGTCAGTTGCCTTTTGTTTAAAGTTCGTTAAGAAGAATGCTTTCAACAATGAAGGCTACAGTTTAGACTCCTTGAAGATCTAATGCAGAAGTTGAAATCAGGCTTGAGGTTTAATATAAGATGATGATTTGATTTTGGTAAATGACTTTTAAGAACACAATGCACTCCATTTTCCAATGATATTCATGTTTTGTGTTCTTTCTCCTCAAAGGTAAGCCGTATGGACTACACTGAGATCAGCGTTGATCCCAAATTCCACAGACATCTGATTGGAAAAGGAGGTGTTAACAGTAAGTATCGTGTTAACATTAAAAACTTATTATTGAAGTTCATCATGCAACATAATCTGAATCATACATTTCATGATAATTGCCCTCTGTTATAATCACAGTCCTAGTTCTTCACTGATTTCAGTTCCTTGAAGGCACAAGATTACTGTTATAATAAAAGTATGTATTGATTTTTTTATTTATAGTTAACCGCATCAAAGAGCTGCACAAGGTGACTGTCCGTATCCCTCCTGACAACGAGAAGAGCAACCTGATCCGTATTGAGGGGGATCCCCAGGGTGTGCAGGAAGCCAAGAAGGAGCTGCTCGAGCTGGCGTCACGCATGGTAAGTTCTCGCTGGAGTTTTACAGACGAGATGCTGGCATGGGGAACTGAGTGTGCCATTGTTAATTATACTTTCTATTTTTTCTTGCAGGAGAATGAGCGTACAAAGGACCTGATCATTGAACAGCGTTTTCATAGAGCCATCATTGGCCAAAAAGGGGAGAAGATAAAAGAAGTGCGCGACAAATTCCCAGAGGTCAGTTGGAAACTGTCTGTGCTGCTGGTATATTATTGGTGATGGTTTGTCTGTACTAAATTTAATCTATCAACCCTTATCATTACTTTCCAGGTCATTATCAACTTCCCTGACCCGGCACAGAAAAGTGACATCGTTCAGTTTAGAGGCCCACGAACTGAGGTGGAAAAATGTGCAAAGTTCATGCAGAAGCTAGTGGCTGAAATGGTAAATATTTTACGTCTAAATTTGTGTGTTTTCTAATGTAGCAATATGCATAGGCAAATGATTTTAATAAACAAGAATCAAGATTTGTATTTGTCACATGCTCTTACATATGTGCAGTGAAATGTAATGACTGTTTTGCAAGGCCATGCAATAAAAACACTCAAATATTATATAAGAACATGTGTACAGTAAAATGTAGAAATATATAATTTAAAAGAGAAATGTAAAGGATATTAAAATGTAAAGTGTCACTGTGCAGAGTGTGAATGTGTGGTGCGTGCGCATCATGTAAGTTACAGTCACAAGTTCCATCGTGTGTTATGTTGATGAGGTGCTATGTTTTGACCTGAGAATGGCAGAGTTAACAATCCTGAGTCTAAACCAGATAAACTTATCTGATAATAATAAAATACTGATTTGGCATCCTTGCCTACTTTTGAGTGTTAACTTTCCCTGATTCTCTTTTGTCAGGCGGAGAACAGCTTTTCTGTCTCTGTGCCCATCTTCAAGCAGTTCCACAGAAACATAATTGGAAAAGGAGGATCAAATATCAAGAAGGTAAGGTTTATTAGGGTAAATTAACAAGTTATGTCTTCGGGCTGTGAGACATCCATTTGACCGATTTTTTTTTTTTTTTTTTTTTCTAGATTCGTGAGGAAACTAACACAAAAATTGACCTGCCTGCTGAGAACAGCAACTCTGAGATGATTGTCATCATTGGAAAGAAGGCAAACTGCGAGGCTGCAAGAAATCGCATCTTGGCCATTCAGAAGGAGCTGGTAAGAGCCTGCATTCATATGTACTATTTTCTCCAAGGTTTGGCAGATGGATCTAAATCTTGTACATATGCTGAGTTAATATCGCTTTGTACACAGGCAAACATCTCTGAGTTGGAGGTTTCCATCCCCTCTAAGCTGCACAACTCCCTGATTGGGACAAAGGGCCGTTTTGTGCGCTCGATCATGGAGGAGTGTGGCGGCGTGCACATCCACTTCCCCACTGAGGGCTCAGGGATTGATAAGGTCACCATCCGAGGCCCCGTAGAGGAGGTGGAGAAAGCCAAGCAGCAGCTGCTCGCCTTGGCAGAGGAGAAGGTTTGTGTAAAAGTCACTAATGATGATAAAAATGAACTTCTGCTGACCTCGCTAAACTGGCAGCCATTTGACAGGACATAGAGGGAGGGCAAAAAATGAAAAGAGCTGCTTCTGTAGCTCAGTGGTTGTACATAACCACATGCTGAGAACTTCTTTCGACTGTCAGAATGTAAACTGCACGCTTTTTGCATAGCTGCTGTCTTGTACATAGGGGAAATTTGTTTTGCTTCCCTCAAGATTAAATGATATTAAGCCCATTAAAACTTAAAATGACGTTTTTTGTTTTTTTTAAAATTCAGCTTGGAGTGATTTTCCATGTCTTTGAAATTATAGACCATCTTCTGTGCTTACCATTTTTATTAACGTTGACTAGTTATACATGTAACATATTTCTGAAATGCCTTTTCTACAGCAAACTAAGAGTCACACTGCCGAGCTGCGTGCAAAGCCAGAATACCACAAGTTCCTCATTGGGAAAGGTGGTGGAAACATCCGTAAGGTTCGTGATAGCACCGGGGCCAGGATCATCTTCCCCACCGCCGAGGACAAAGACCAGGAACTCATCACTGTGATCGGTACTGAGGAAGCAGTGCGGGAGGCCCAGAAGGAGCTGGAGGAACTCATTAAGAGCTTGGTAAGCCCCTTGATATTAGTTTTATAAGCAATAACACAATAAGATGGATTGGACATTTGCCTCTTTCACTGTCCGAGTATTCAACATATTTACCCTCTGCTTACAGGACAACGTGGTAGAGGACACTATGACTGTTGATCCAAAGCACCATCGTTACTTTGTGTCTCGACGTGGCCAAGTCCTTCGGGACCTTGCTGATGAGTATGGAGGTGTGATGGTGAGCTTCCCTCGCACAGGTTCTCAGAGTGAAAAGGTCACCCTCAAAGGAGCCAAAGAATGTGTGGAAGCAGCCAAAAAGCGCATGCAGGAGATTGTTGAGGACTTGGTAAGTAGATGCATGTTTCTGCTTTGTGAAGTAGATTTTTAATTATTTTTTTTGTTTTTTCTGGACATCAGCTTCAAATTTAACCAATTTCCCTTTTTTCTCTCCCATTTGAACGTTCTCATTTCCAGGATGCTCAAGTGACGATTGAGTGTGTGATTGCTCAGAAGTTCCACCGCTCTATCATGGGTCCCAAAGGCTCAAGGATCCAGCAGATCACCAGAGATCACAGTGTACAGATTAAGTTCCCAGAGCGTGAGGATCCACAAGGTAAACAAGAGTCAGCACCTCCTGCAGAGGCCCCCGTTCAGGAGAATGGAGAAGCTAACGGTGAAGTGAAGGAACCTGTTGATCCAAATGCACCCAAAAAGTGCGACGTTATCGTGATTTCTGGACGCAAAGAGCGCTGTGAAGCTGCTGTTGAGTCTTTGAAGGTTAGTGTTTTTGTATTCACATGGCTGTTTGTTATCGTTGGAGGTCCTTTTTGGAAAGTGACATTGGCTAAAATGAATGTATTGTAACAGAGCATAATATAAGTGGCCCAAACTATCGTCTTGATCCTCATCTGTCTTCTTTCCTCAGGCCTTGGTTCCTGTGACTATTGAGGTAGAAGTGCCTTTTGAGCTTCATCGCTACATCATTGGACAGAAAGGAAGTGGAATTCGCAAGATGATGGATGAATTTGAGGTATGTGTCATACACACTCCGTGTTGCCAAAGGGGTACACAAGCTTTTCGATTCGGCTGCTAACTATATGATGATATCATGTTTTTCCTCCAGGTTAATATTCAAGTGCCTGCTCCTGACCAGCAGTCTGATAAAATCGCCATCACCGGTTTGGCCAACCACCTTGATCGCGCCAAAGAGGGCCTCTTGGACCGTGTCAAAGAATTGCAGGCCGATCAGGAAGATCGGGTTAGTATTATTTTCAGACTTGGATGTATCCATCAACTTTCCTATGAGGGAAAGGGGAGGGGAGTCTTTGTTAGTTGTTGAAGCAGTGTTTATGATTCACATACAATCCTGAGGCAGTTAAGCTATCTTTAAGATTACCTGTAAGGCCATCACACACACTATAACCTTGGAGGAGAAGACAATTTAATTATTAACTTTTCACAGCAATTGTAGCAGGAGTAGGAATTAGTTCAAGTGTCAAAAGCGCTCAATTTCTAATCCAGAGAATCATTTACATCGCCCCCACTGCAGGCACTAAGGAGCTTCAAGCTGACCATCACTGTGGATCCCAAGTATCACCCCAAAATCATCGGCCGCAAGGGGGCCATTATTACAAACATCCGCACTGAGCATGATGTTAACATCCAGTTCCCAGAGAAGAATGATGAAAACCAGGTATGGTGCTTTTGCAGAACCTATTATATTAAAAAAATAATGGTAATAAGTGTATGTTCAGCATCAGTACAGCAGGTGGTGCTAAATATCTTCTTTATGTACCGGTAACTAGTGTCCCCTTGTGGTAACCATAATTGAGCTAGCTATTGTCATAGAAGCTATAGCAGAATAGATTTTTGTTAAAGAATAAATGAGATAAATGTTTCTGCTGTTTGTCCACAGGATCAGATAACTATTACAGGGTATGAGCACAAAGCCATAGCAGCACGAGATGCCATCCAGGCTATTGTTGATGAGCTTGAAGAGATGATCTCTGAGGACATCACCCTGGACAGCAGGGTCCATGCCCGCATCATAGGAGCCCGCGGCAAGGGCATCCGCAAGATCATGGACGAGTTTAAGGTGAGGCTACAGGCCAGGATGGGATATAAACTAGAGTAAGACACACCAGAGAAAGCCTGCTTCACAACAGTGTACCTGTCACCCCTTACAGCTCTTATGTACAACTTAAAAAGATCCTCTTTAATTTTGCACATAAAAGGAATTAACAAATAAGTAGTTTGGAATGTCAGTTTTCAGTACAATTAAGTTTCTGACTGTTTACTGAGGTCCATGCGCTCGACCAAAGTTAGAATCTGAACATAATCATATCGATTGGCCATAAAGAACAACCAGGACCAACAGCACATTTCTGCCCCGTTTGAACAGTGCTGGACATAATTTCTGTTCTCTCCTAAAGTCTGCCTGCTTGGACAGAACAGAGGGTCAGTTCACTGAAATCAATATTGTTTTTTTCCTTCCCCCCTTGTGGTATTTGGCCATTCAACAAATATCTGATTTGTTTTCCTATCAGCCCTTATGTTTCTAATTTATCGTTCAGATTATTGGATTATACAAATTAAAAATGGTAGATTGAAAACTTTAGACTAATGCAGATTTATTAGTCCTACGTCTTCAGTTTCTCTATCTTTAAAGAAAAGACTAATGCAGATAAGTGGCATTCCTCTCTCATGCACTTTCAGAATGTATGATGTAGTTCACATCAACTCAAGTTTATTTGGAGTTTTCCATTGCAAATTTTTGGTTCAGACTGGTCCATCGTGGGCTATAGATGACTCCCAACTAGCACTGGTTCAATGGATGGGGATTATAATTCCATGTGATGTCTAGTTGTTACAGCCAGACTTGAATTTACTTTGCAACAGGCTTTTTCTTAATTTCTGTAGGTGTTCAAGATAAACTGCAGGGTTAGAGCTATGGTAACCCTGCTCTGTATGACAGGTCAAGATAATAATAAGCCTTAGCAGGGATCTTGAGCGGTTAACATGCATGCTTTTAATGGAAAAAACTTGTGCTGTATTTGTCCCCTTATTAGTTTTTCTTGTCACTTTGAGTATCCAGTATTTGACATGACTTGGTATCTATCTCTTTTAGGTTGATCTCAGGTTCCCCCAGAGCGGGGCTGCAGACATGAACATTGTGACAGTCACAGGTCGCCCTGAACTTGTGGATGAAGCCATCGATCACCTGCTTAACCTGGAAGAGGAATTTGTAAGCTTCCTGCATTCTAAAAATGTTAATTGTTTGCATTTGCAGGTGTTAAAATGCATTTGACGTTAACCATTTCCCTATATTCCCAGTTGGCAGATGTTGTGGAGAATGAGGCAAAGATGGCCTACATGAGACCTCATGGGGGTAGTGCTTCCTCCATGGATGAACAACGTGGACCATCCAAAGGCTTTGTGGTGAGGGAGGCTCCCTGGGCCACTGGCAATGAGAAGGTGAGTTTTTACCCACAAGCCTTAGACTGTTTGAAACGAGAATTGGTCGCACCTTCCTTTCTTAATCTCCTTTTCTTCCACTTTAGGCCCCTGATATGAGCAGCTCAGAAGATTTCCCCAGCTTTGGCGCCCCAGTGGCAACCAAGTCCTCTCCCTGGGGACCCAAGCGCTTCTAAGCCGTGCTGCTACAGATGGGCCTGAAGTGAACCGGACACAATCTTCCCCTTCATTGTTCCTTCTCCTGACCTGGACTGACCGCTGACCCTAAAGTCTTCAGTTCTGAGAACGTCATCCTTCTCTGTGTACTTAACCCGGTCTGCGCCTGCAGAGTCATCAGTCTAAAAGTGCTTTCAGATACTGTAATTGACTTGTGAGCTTCGTATCTGCATTAAAGAAACTGTCCTACGCTTAAAAAAAAAAAAAAAGAAAAGAAAATGTGACAGATGTTGCGGTTAAGTCTCCAGTCTGTACAAGACTGACATTTATGTGTTGATTAGACCTGACATTTCATTGTGGTTTGAACTGTTATACCAAATTTAAAGGTGGCCAGACATCTGTTTTTTTCGAGCTGCCCTTATCTTAGTTGCCTTCGCAGGGTGGGGGGAAAGGGATTTAATTACTGCTGGTGACATGTCCAGACATGATGCCTGACCATCGAGGGGCCAGCTGTTTCAGTAACCCACCCCCTTCCTGCTTTTACTCATGTAGCTGAGTGAAATTTGTCAGTCTTTAGCCCTCAGGCTCTCTGTAGTGGTTGTCCTCTGTCACATCTTTCCATTTGCTTAGCTGTGCTTTTGTGGATATGGTCATGTAGTGGCACGTACCTTGTAGCCTTATGAAATGGTATACTTAACTAAGGGGGGGGGAGCGGTTTCAGCCACTGCAGAATGGCAACACATTCAAACTGCCAGATGCTTGGAGATCATGCCAGAACTAAACGTCTTACAACACTAGGCCGAGAGCTCCAACGTATCAAACCTCACACTAACTATCGAATGAACTCTTTTGACATTCAAAAGTAAAATCACTCTACAAAAAATAATGACTGTGCGTTTATGAGCAAAACAGCAGACCATCTTGTGCCAACTATCTGTCTAGTGATGTCCTGTTTCTCATCCTCTGTATCGGGTCAGTGTCCAGTCCCTTTGTCTTCCAGTTGCTATGCAGATTGTTCTGTTACATAGCAATGGCCCTTTTTATCAGCCTTACAACTAGAAAGATACAAACCAGATAGGGATGATGTCTAGGTGCATTTTAAATGGACAGCTGGAGGGTACATTAAATGTTCCTTTAAAAGCTCTGGGAACATCAATGGCCCCCTAGTTACTGTAATTAGTTTAATTTGCCAGAGGAGTGCAGATTTAGCTTGCTAGCTGCTTTTCAACATCTAGCATCAGTCTACCTTGGTTTATATCTTCCTAGCATTGAATGAAAGATTATGCAAATACCATTGAAGTGAACGTTTATGGATGACACTGGAAAAGAAATTGTCCAAAAAGTCAATAAAAATTGAAAATCTCTTTTGCTGTGTATCTGAGTCTTTTGTAAATAATGTATTCACCTATGTATGATGCTATCTTAATGAATCTTAAGTATATTAAGTATTTGGCTTAATAGCAGCTGGAGTTTGATACTGTTGAAATAGTTTGTATTACAGTCTTTATACTTCTTGGCCACAGTGTGGTGCTAGAGGAGAGGTCATTATGATAGTTAGTAGTTATATTAATATAAGGTTAGGGTATAATATTCCATGTCCACGGATAATCTATTGTAATAAGTGATTGGATTACAATTGCTAAATTACTGTATTTATAATGTATCTTAATGAGTCTGTGATTGATTTTAATTTCACAAAGAACAGTAAAGAAGGTGAGACATTGAGTGAAAAGTGTTTTACTTTTGGCTGATTGTAGTGTTTTCTACATTTGAAACAGCTAGAGAAGGTTAAGGCTTTTAGTGAAAGAAAGCACAACACTTTGATTCAACCTATTGATTGTAAAGTATGGTAATAGTTATCACTCACACATCTTTGCGTAAAGTGAAATTACTGCATTGTAAAAGTGCTGCCCAAAAGGGTCTTTATCTTGAACCACAAGAGAAGTATCACCCCCAACACCAATTCTTGAGATAAAATGTTGAAATTATGGAAAAAAACGAGGAAGCCAAGGAGACAATTTGAAAGTGGAACATGAATCTACTCAAATTTAATAGCAGTATTTTTTATTTTATTTTTATTTTTTACCTGAGATGGGAATGTATAAAGACCTCATTGGTTCACCCGAATTCAAAAGGAGGGGTGTAATATGGATTTATAGAGGTGACCTTATATTTTTATGATATAGCCTAATGCCTGCTATAAACAACTACATAACATTTTTATGGGAATTGTGTCATTAGTATTGAGGTATTTTGTGAATGCCTTAGGCGCCTATGGGTGGTAATATTGGTAACAAATAATCCAGTCTACAACCATTTTGATGGCGGTGTAATGCCTAGAAATGCATCTCTGTTGAGAATTTCATGCATCTTACAGGACAATTCAAAATACGGCACAGTTTAATAAACTGCACTATTTTTCGTCCACCATTAAAATACTATGCTGCCATATTTTGCATCCACCCTTAATTTCCTCTTCAGACACTTTAGAATCAAACTTGAAGATAACCCTTGTGCCTTCTGAGGTGAGTCTGAAGAGACCTCACAGTACTTGTTTGTATTGTGTCCTGTGTCTCAAAGATTTTCGGTCAACATAAAAAGTTGTTATATCGCTTACAATTAATGCTATTTCATCTTTTGATACTTACAGCATTCTCTGTTATATGGATAATCTAAACCCTTCTATTGCTGACATGATACATGTTATCTGACTTATGACAAAATGTAATATTCACTGTAGTATGTGGAGAAACAGCAAACCCTCATATGACTGGTTCATAAATTATTTCAAATAATTGTTCTTATGTATGTATGTAAATGAAATCCAGCAGGATTGACTCCTCGACATTTTTATTCTGGCCCTCATCTTTTGTATGTTTTTGTTCTTGCTCCAGGTTCTTGTCTGATTTCATTTGCCTGATGTATAATAGTTGAATTATATATATATATATATATATATATATATATATATATATATATATATATATATGTACAATCCCCTCCCTTACTCTGTTTAACTTAACTTGTTCTTCTGTAATTTGTATTTTGCTGTTGTATTTGTTATAACAAATCCACTTTAGAGTCTACAGAACAATAAGGACACTTATCACTTATTAAGTATAAACTTTGCTTGATTTGTGTTCAAAGATCTGCTCCCAGAAATAAAATTAATACCGTTTCAAAACACGTCCGCGTGGGACATGCACTTCTCGTCATAACAGGTGAAATGCGCCAACCACGTTCCTAAACCTTTAAAAAGAAGGAGTACCACATGATCTGTAACACCCCCAGCAAAGAGTAGGACGTAGGTCAAGTTGGCGCACTTCAATTACGGGTTTAGGTAACTGTTTCACGCCTTTACTCTCAAAAAGTAACAAGTGTTCGTTTGTTTATCGTCATATTTGCTTGAAGTGTAACTTTGGAGAAGAATTGAAAGACTTTGGACACAGAATAAAACGTTAACAAGCTAACTTAGCTACCGCGCGTTGTGCTATCTTGTTAGCTAACTTTAGCTTTGGCGGCTCTGGTGGAGTTGAGAGGTTTTTCCAACAACATGAACGACTTCCGCAACAATTTGTAACATTCGCCTCTACAGAAAGGAGTCCAGGCCTCAATTTAAAATAACGTAAGTCAGATACGTCTTTTCTCGTATGTCTGTCACCATGGTAACATTAGCACCCTTACCCAACCTGCTATTGTTTAATGTTATTAAGGTCATACCTGTGCACTGTCTGTGTTGTTTGCCTGGACACTGAATGTGTTTTGCCACAAAACATAACTAAATGGGCTTTGAATAATGGCAACAGCATTTTATTTATAAAACACATTTCACAACACATCTATTTGCTTTACATTGAGATTTAAAACACAGAAAAACAACACAAAAATGTTTCTAAAGTCACAAGTAAAATACAGAAATAAAATCGGTAAACTCATACACACCACAAAGCAAACATAAATCATTTTAAATGGCTCTAGTATTGCATGTACAGTAGTGTTGGTCAGTCACTTGCTTCATTAAACTTCAGTGTTTCAGCCCGTGGTCTGCTGGTTTTTTGTGATCTAGTTTTTTTTAATACAAAATATTTTATTCATAAACATTTTTGATTTTTACAATACAGAAATACAGACAGAAACAGAAAAACACAACAACAACAAAGTCACACTGCCACCTTAAGAATAGAAAAGAAGCATGTGTCATTCTCCAAATGTCTAAATGATTTTTGCAATGACCCATATTGCATTGATGGTCAGGGGTAGAGGCCCAGAGACAAAGATAGAGCAAGGCTGAGGGAGGGTCAAGGCCATGGCAGAAGAGCCAGGATTCAAAAGCATCATCAAGGATTTATCTGGCTTTGAAAACTGTTTTAGGTAATGTAAGTGCTCAACAAAAAAAGTATATAACATAGGTTTAGTCATTATTTTATAAGTTTAGATATTTCAATGGAAATATCGTAATAAACAGACATTACCTGTAATATTTCTAACAGCTTTCTAAGCCAGATATTTCTGTAATTTAATAGTTGTAGTGGGACGTGTCTTGTCATGGTGACCGCCATGACTGACAAGACATGTTTATCGTTGCCGCAGAAACACCAGATGTTACATCAAAGGCCAAAAGTGCGAATTGCAACTTAAAGCTGCTGTGCTGATGCTTTATGTGCTGCTTTGATAAAAAACACAATATAAACTATACAATCGTCGGTAAACATATTGTCTTTCTCAGGTCTGTTTCGCCCGTTAGTCTTGACTACGGTCAACGCAGAGTTCGTTTTCATCGGGGGTGGAGGTGGAGTAGACGCCAGCCTCAACATCATCTTATGTTCTTGTATTGATTGAGAGCCCCCTGGCGGCGGAATTTACACACTGTGCCTTTTATTTTATACCCTCCAATAGATATACCTTGGTAAGTCATGGATGTTGATTGGCGCTGATAGTTTTTAATGCGAGCATAAGCTTTAAAATATTGAGTCCTTTTGTTTAGCCAGTGAATTTGTCTTTTTTTCTTCATGAATGACTTTAAAACTGAAAGTAGAAAATGTTTCGGATAAATGTTGAGTTGATTAAACATCCATCATTTTTTTTAGCTCTGCATCTGATTTGTTAATTTAAGTATAAAAATGATGCATTGTTCTACTTCACACCTTATACCTTTGAACCATGTCACTGCACACAATTCTTAGTTTGAAAGAACAATAGCTATGCAGGTTGTTTTTCCAACTGTACCTTAATTTTTTATTTGACGTTTTTATATCGGTCCTTTCAAGGGTTTTGCAAATGTCTCTTGCGAGGCTTCCATGAGTGCCTGTTACTAAAATACGTGAACAGACAGAAACGGTTTGAGGTGATTTTGTTTCCCTCTCGTCCTCCCTCTTCTTGAATGCTGATATATGTGCACCTCTACCACTCATGTAGCTCTCCTGTGTGTTTGAAAGGAGCAACGTAAAGCTCTCACCAGAGCTCTGAGGCATAATCATGACACAATTAAGATAATTTTACAACGACTGCTGGTGGCAAGAAAAGCAATTTTTACGGCATGTAATCGAGTCTGGCTGTCAGATTAAGATAGCAGGTGATTTGAGGGAAATTGTCTTGGCTAACTCTTTGGAGTAGGATCCAGGTGGCCTCAGGTAGCTCTTTGTCCATTGAGGTTGCCCGTAAGGTAATGCAGTTCTGATTTTAAATTGAAAAAAACATTCGAGTGGTAGATTTGTGTCTCTGGGCATTTGTCGTCTTATTACCTGCCTCTGCTGCCATCTACTTCTGCATCTTGTGACTTAAAAGAACCAAGTGGCCTGTTATCTGTGTCTCACTTTCCGTCTCCTTTTATGTATGACTCCTGCAATCCAACGACAAACTCAATATTCAACACATACTGGGTGGGATAACATGCATGGGGGAAGAAAAATTGGTGTACTCTGCTCAAATAAAATATTTGAAGTCTGTTTCAGGCAAGACATTTTTAAATCTACAACACATTATTACACAAATAAATTAATTGTTCTTTTTTTAAATGTATTGAATTACAGGATACATATGAAATAGAATATGATAATAATCCGAATTAAGGAATTATGAGTGAATTACACAATTACAAATAAATTAAGTAAATGTCAACCAAGATACTGTGCAGTCACGTTTATGGTTGAACACTGAACAGTATTTTTTTTTACATGTTGATGTATTATAAAGTTTAAAAATGCACTGAACAATGTTTGTTTCTAAAAACAATATCCTTTGCACCATAGCTTATTGTGTATTAATATTGGTATTGTTATAGTGCATGTTTCATAGTATCCACAAGCCATATGCAGAGGGTGAAAGGGCAGGGCCAGCTAGTTAAAATCCCTCCCTCCACTAGATGGCATTAACAGACTTGAATTTGATGTTTTCTCTGATCGAGGATCAGCCTCCACTCACAGTTGCGGCTTAAAAAACCCTCTTAGCAGATGTTGTACTTATTAAATGTGTTTTAATAGCCCAAACAAGGGTGCATTTGTGTTATTTTACTATATATATATATATATATATATATATATATATATATTGTTAATTGCTGAAAGATAAAGATGTATTACTTCACAAATTAATTGAACATAACCTTTTAAATCACAGCTAGAGTGACACTACAATGATTAGTCAATACTTTTTTTCTTATCCTCATACAGATTTTCCTGAATGATTTTAACTTTAACAGAAAAGTACATGAATATGTTTTCAGCACAGGAGGTACTTTAGTTAACATACGTGTACCATATATTCTTAAAAATATAGATATTATTTTTTATTGACTTACAAAGATGGATCTAAAGCAGGTTCTTTTTCATTTCATATTCCCGTTTCAACAGTCTTATCACACAAGTAGGTTGTATTTATGCATCATGCAGTAGTAATGAGGGCAATAGCTTGTATTCAATGTGAATGAGTTCATCAATAAGGCATTCATCTTAAACTTTCCTGCAGTTTTGACATTGAAAACGAAGAACATGCAGATATGTCTAGTGCTGTGAACCTCAATCATATTTTATTCACAAAAAAAACCCTCTATATGTGCGTGTGTCTGGGTCAATTTGGATTTTAGGGCCCTGGCAGTAAATGGCGCAGGCAGACTGTGGAATCCCCTGCGATCGAGACTGGCAGGGCTCAATCAAATGATGAGATGCAACAGATTCAAATGTGAGTGAATAAAATATCCCTTGACACACGCCCCAGAAAAGGCTTGGCTATGTGAAATTTTGCTGAACTCAAAGTCTTCTTAAAAAAAAGAAAAGAAGGAAAAACATTCAATTTGCTTTCTGATTTGTCCTGCATTGGGTTTGGCTCGGTCAAGTTGGAAATCAGCGACCATGCTTTGGTGCTCTCTTCAATCTGTTGGTGGGACATCAGGACCATATCCTTAGATTTTAGCAAGAGAATGTAAAGCTCCCACACCTCAAGTCCTTATTTGCCTGTGTCAGCACTTCCACAGTTAAAAAGGAAGAGAGGAAAGCTTGAGAGAAGAGATTGGAAGAGCAGAGATTTAACGCAAAGACTCTATAAAAGTGACCAGTAGGGGTCACATGTGGCCAGGGAATTCACTGCTCGCTTAGTGGGGTTTACCTGTCATCCAAATGTAAAGAAATCATTCTGGCTTCCTCATATTTGTGATTTAACATATTTTAATTCTGTCTTCTCTGTATAGAAAATATCGAATTTATGTCTGTCAAGTGACTAGCACATTTTTCAAAATACAGACAACTATCTAGATTCCCCATATGTTTTTAGCCATATCAAAATTATCTGAATGAGTTTTTAATGACTTCTCATGAGGCCAAACATCATATATCATATAATTATCATCTTACCAATCACGCCAGGTTACCTTTTTCAAATTATCCTATTGGCTGCAAAAGTACTTGTGGTATCAAACCAAATTCATAATTGAAGAATAACCTTTTAAAGATGTTGATGATTTCAAAAGTCTTGGTTGCACAACTGCTTGTTGTTAAAGATGAAGAGTAAAGATTGTGTGAGTAATAAGTCCAACAGAGGCCCCTGCAGGTTGATAAATATGTGTACATTGATAAACATCAACTGAAAGTAAAAAAATTCTAATCAGAGGCGTTGGTTGCCTAGTGGTTATGTCGTGTAGAAGCTATAGTCCTCGTTACACCAGTGGGTTTGAATCAGACCATGGTCCTTTGCTGCATGTCACCCCCCACTCTCTCCTCCCCACATTTCTGAAGCTATCCATCCAGTAAAGGCCAAAGTTATGGGATTGAATGATAAAAAAAGAAAATTCCTTTTTTGCACAAATGTGTTTCCAAGTCTATGTGTTTGTTGCTTGTGGTGCTGAATTTTTTATCCAAATGAGCCAGACATATTAGTCACATTTCAGGCCATATATTATGTACATTTACACATCCTAATGCTGCTCACCAGTTTGGATTAAGCTTTGTTTTTCACTACAAAAGAAGTAAAGAGAGACCAAAAAAAACAAACATCAGATGAGTTCATACCTGAAGAGGTGTTAGATAGCACAAGTATCCTTGTGTTCCTTCATGCTCCGACCTGCAGCTGTTATCTTTCACGGCTGAGCCTTGTTTTTAAGACAAACCTTACTGCAACAAAGTGATGTACAGATGATATGGCTTAACACCTTGTTTTTGTTGTTGGATCACTGAATTATGATTATTTTTTCATGTTAACATTAAATGCAAAATTATTGCATTTGTTATTTATTTATTGTTAAACTTGTTTTTGAACAAAATAGTTAAGTAAGTTATAAGTTAACAAGTTATTTATTTTTCACTTAAGTTTGGCACCTTCAGATGAACCAAACTTAAAACTGCCATAACAGTGAGACATATGGCAGTAGGTGTAAAATAATCTAGATATTTATTTAAGGTTTCATTCAGCTCTGTGTTGTTGAAAAATATACTATCAGAATCTTGACTTTTGTTTGAGATGTGTAAAGTCAGCTTTGAAATAGCACGAATGTACTAATACTTTGTAGTAAACAGAAACGATTGTTAACCACTGGGTGCTAGAATGGTAATTTTCTTTCGCCATGATTGATGTTTTTAATGAACTCAGCTTCATCTGGGTTCTAATGCAAACTCTGTGAGACAGACCTTTAAGGTTCAAGTAGACCTTCAAAGTTCTTGACTGTTAATAACACTCACATAGGCTACTGTATGGAGGAAGCTGACCCGATGAAAGTAAAGGGGAAACTAAGGTGCTAATTCTGTAAACCTACCTTTTTGATATGAAGCGATGTGTTGCCATATTGGAAAATGCTATCTTAATCAACCATTGA
The DNA here is from genome assembly GCF_963584025.1 of Labrus mixtus. Classification (NCBI taxonomy): domain Eukaryota; kingdom Metazoa; phylum Chordata; class Actinopteri; order Labriformes; family Labridae; genus Labrus; species Labrus mixtus. The sequence continues at coordinate 8,393,749 of NC_083614.1, forward strand.
TCATCCAGTAACAGGAAAAAGGTGTGTTGAGGTGTGCCTTAAGCCTCAACGTATCTCCCTGACAGTCAACTCAGCCATGCCCAAATTAATGCAATTGTATGCACAACACTTAGCCCTAATATACTCAAAATTGTAAAGTAAAAAAAAGGTTCAACCCCTGTTACAGTTTGTATAAATATAGATATTGGCTATTCAGACCAACTGCTAACTGGACTTTTGCAGCCAGCCTTATGTAGACTTTTGAGGAACTGAAGTTTTATGCACTTCTGCGTTGGCTTCTTTTACCCACTCTGGAGGTTGCTGCCTGGCAAAACTACACAAATCTTTTCATTTTTTGCTAACTGTTCTGTTTGTATTGTGCATGTGCTAGACGGTGCAGATACACCAAAGGACAACTTAATACATGATGTACATGCTGTAATTTTAATGCTATTTAAGCGAAGATTGTAAGCTAGCTAACACGGTCAATGATTACAAACACTGAAAGTTAATACAACTTTGTTTACAGTTATACACAACGGTGCACCTTTTATCTACTGGTATAAATTGAGCATGCCGAGCTGTGTCATAGCAGTTAACAATATTGCATGGCATGACATTCAGGGATAACTTGTGTGCTCCCACCTCTTCTGTCCGGCAGAAGGTTCATGGTAGACGGTGATGAAAAATGACTGCACGAAAGAGGATTTGGTGAGGCGCTCTTGCACAATGACATTGTCTGAACTACAGCCTTCTCTGTGTGCCGTGCCTCAGCGACAGCCCTTTAGTATTTCCTGTCAAACAGAGCATTGTTGCTTTTAGTTCACCTTAAGTGTCTAGACAGTGGTTTTCCTGCTCCGTTGGTTCTCTTGGATTGAGGCCAAATCTTCACTCTTGGAGGTGATAAGAGTCTTATCTTGCTGTTAGAGGGGCTAGAGACTGGAGCAGAGCTCAAGTGAGTGTCACTCAGGTAGGAGTGTGGGCACCTTAAAGAGCAGCAGGGATAGTCAGCCAGCTTACAGTATTGACAATGAAACCCACAAACATCAGAGTCTCATTTTCTGTTTGACTCATTCTTTAAACTTGGGTTTTTTAATCGAGAGCTGAAGTTTTAACAACTCTTTCTGGGAGGTATTGGAAAACATTTGATGTCATTTTCTCTCACCTCTGTAGAAAGCATGATTGTTTCGGATTATTCTGTGTCATCAAAGACAATGGCATGTGAAGGTACAAAAACAAATTATAGAAACTTCAAGAGTTATAAACCATACCAAATAGCTTGAGAACAATGCAAAACAAGTGATTCCAAAGGGAGCTTTTTACTGTACTGTGCCACAATGATAAAAAATTATGAGATTGAGGTCATCCATTGACAGCCTACATTCTTCCTGACAAAGGGCAAGAGGGTAATACAACGGCCGTTCAGATGCTTCCCTTTATGTTTGCCTTTGCTAGAAAATGTTTGTTGTGAAAAGTCCAAGGTCCCTCAAGTAAAAAATCAGTCTGCGGATTGTGCGCTGGTTCTTGTTTGAACTCCTTTGTGGCTCTATTCCCCAGCCAGGTAACACAAGAATGCAGCTTTTATACTCGGCATAGTTGATCCACAATATTGGCAAATGGTCCTTAATTCCGCTCTATGCAAGGTAACTCTCCAGCTTGAAGTAATTCAGACTCCTTTCTTTTCTGTCTGAATAGTGGGTTTGTGTTGCAAAATGAAAGAGAGTCAATAGATGTGGATGATTTATTCAAGGGAAAAGCATTGGGACTTTGGAATGAGAAGCATGACTGTATTCTTTTGCGAAGGACACGTTATTTTCTACAACACAAGGCGAAATCAATGGCTGCTCAGTTAATTATGTGCTCACAAAAGGATAAAAAGGAGGGAGGGGAGGAAAAAAGTTTGTCTGAATTTATGGAGACCCACGTTTGTCTGCAAACTGCGCTATTGCAAAATTCAAAGCTGATGCCATGTAATCTGTTTTTCACTTTTTCAGACACAGGACATAACCTTACACAATGATTTAGTTTCAAACTTGTATTATTTCATGTGACAGTGAATCCTTCATACAGGATGAAAATGCATGCTCGACCTTTGACGCATCTCAATTTATCATACTTTTTCCTCTATAAAGAAAAGTGCCAAGAATATAATGAAAAGAGGCCTGAGATAGATAAATAAGATTCCAGGTGGCTCAGGATAGCTTTGCGGTTATGTTGCACGTCCATGTACAGATGTTGTCGTCTTCCAAGGGTTCTACTTCGACCCTCGGCACTTTGCTGTATGTCACTCCCCACTCTCTCATCCCTGTTTCCTGCTCTTTCTACTGTCCTCTCAATAAATGCCCTAACAAACAAACAACAAAAACGTAAATGAAAAAACTATGGATGGAGGCTGGTCCTCCAAGTGGGTGGTCTGGGTTCAAGTCCAACTTGGACTATCTTCCAATTTCCTACTCTATCCACTGTCCAACTGTGCCTGTTCTTTGCACACCAGAAGATTAACTCTTGAACAGACACCATGCCACCATCAGAGATGACAGAGAAATAACAGGATACACATAGCAAGAAACATTTCATGCTTCCTAGAAGTCTGTGTGTTTTCTGTTCCCCATGAAATACCAAAAAAACAAAAAACAAACACATTGCTACTAAGAGTTTATAATTTGGAGATATAACTTTACATGTTAGAATACATAAACAAAACTTGTTTGTAGTTAATTCTATTTATTTATATAAAAAATCCAGGCTCTAAAACCATGACACCTTTTCAGAATGTGCTGTACACAAACCTGATAATGATATATTTAATATTGATAAATTCAGGATATCTTTTTGAAACGAACACGACACTTGTGCCCTGATGAAAGGAAAAGCATTCAGTGAAGACACCTCTCATCCTAATTATGCCTCAATGAACCCTACTGATTAGTTACATAACCTACCTCATGACCTATGAGGCCCCAAGTTGCCACTGCAACCAAAACAACATTGCCACCTTCAACAGACCCAGGCTCCGTTTATGCAATTTAGCCAAGTAGTGCCAGAGTAGACTGATGGGAAGCCAGAGCAGAATATCACCAGGGATGTCAATGGGAACATTGGATCACCGGTGGTTCGTTCAAATACTGGTAGTTAGGGCGATATGACTAAAAATGATATCATGATAAAATGTTTCATATCAGTCGATATCGATAATTATCACAGTAAAAGTCAAATCATTATTTCTTTCAAATGCAAAGGCTGATTTTTGCTCCTGAGTGAAAGTTGAAGGAACCAGATGATTAATGGTGGTTTAAGTATTCTTAATTGTCAGAACATGACAAACAGACAAAACAAACATCTCCACCTGTGGACTCCACCCCCAGCCTAGAACAAAACTTTTGTGCAGGTCTGCCATTTTTATTCTCGCTACAGAGGAGTGATGTCTGCGGGAAAACTCAGGGGGGGCTCATTGCATTTAAAGAGACACACACACCAAAACGGAGAGTTCTGAGAGAGCTGGTTTAAACAGGGTCACAAACCTCCTCTGGTGCTTGATTCATGTTATATTTTGACCACAGCACAGATGTTTCATTTAGACCACAAGGGACTGTTTGAAAAAGTAAAAAAGTGGTTTAATGTGTCTTCTTTAAAGAAGCTTCTGACTTAATTTGTCATTTTTACAAGAAGGTTAATAAAATGTTCTGTCCATGAGAAAAAGACTGAACACTAAAGACTCAACCAAATCCACAACATTTTTACTTTCAGAATAATATTGGAAAAGTTATGCAATTGAATCTATCCACTTGGATGCAGTCAGTGCCTAAAATCAAACCAGCCCTATTTTTTCTTTTTCTCTGTTTAAAGAAAGAAGTGCTTAACATTTATTCAGAAGTTGATTTAAATTAGAGTGAGTTAAGATGGCATTCCACATTGTATCCATAAATACAAATGTTTTCTGTTGATTTTCTCTGAATGCTCTGCTGATTTTAGTTTGGCTCTATGTGTTGTATAATCATTCTGTTTTGATGCTTCAGTCGCTCTGACATTTGATGTTGCAGGCTGTCAGGCCTTGTCTTGGATTAAGGGCAGCATCAGGCAGACATATGTCCTTTCTGCTTTTGTATTGGTTGGTTTTTTTATCTGGGTGAAATATAATTTTTATCTCACTTCATTCAGAATGACAGTTCCTCAAAATCGCTCCACACCAAGGGATATTCATTACTTTTTGTAGACCTGCCTGGGTTGCCCGTCAACTTTTCATCTCCCTTCATCTCTCATCTATTTCACTCTCTCAGAAAGCCTGCTTTTTTTCCCCGGCAATTTTCCTGCTTTACTTTGCTATGACCTTCCAGCTTAAATTGCTTGGCTTGTGTTATTCACAGTTTGAGATTTACAGAGAATAATATTGCACCATAGGATTTCCCGCACTCTTAGGTGCCCAATAACTTGTGACCGAATTTCCGTGACCTGGTTGTCTGTATTTTCTCAGCTTAGGTTGAGGTGATGGGGGCTGTAGTTCTCATGTAGCTCTGCTGAACAAAATGCTCAACCTGTCAGGTGTAGCGGAAACCTCTGCACATAGTTCACAGGAGCTGATTCAATACGAAAGGTCCAATAAAGAAATGGAATAATACAGGGTACTTTCACTGTTTTTTGAGGTAAATATGAAGCAGCAACAACACTGAATGAGCAGGCCACATGCTTGTTTACTGCAGGGAAACATCTATTTAGTTTTTAGAACAACATGGTAAAAGTAGGTAAGACAACTGTGATGTTTGATGCCATGGTCACCCAAAGTCAAATATTTTTGTCATCCTTACAATTGAATAAACAACATGAGTAGTATTCTGATTGGCCATGGACAATGATACTGACATTTAAAGGGATGATCAACAATGTTTTTTCCTTTGCTAATATGAAGGCATTTTAAGTTACTAAATTACAGAACTAAATTTATAAACCCCAGTGTAACAAGTTAAGATATGTAATTATAAAAGTTGCTTCAGAAAGAGGGAAGGTAAACCTTATGCTTTGCATAAAAAATAATCTTAAAAACATGTAAAGCATTCGACATGATTCCATCCAGCTGCTTGAAATGTAACTAAATATCATACATTCAACATGGACATGATGGCCAGTAGAATGAGGGGCATCGCTAGACAGAACAGCATCAGCTCGGCTTGTGGATCTGACACCCAGTCAGCTCAGTTCCTCTATACATCTGCTTTTCTATGTCCTGCAGAAGAGCACATCAGTCTATGGATACGATTTGGATGTGTATAACTCTGGATAATATTGGATGATGTGAAAATAGAGAAGATGCCTAACCTTGAACATAATGTTGCATCGATTACTCACATGAAAAGAAAACACAGACAACACGGACAACTAGAATATTGGCGCAAATTCGTAGTCTCTTTTCAGTTATCTCCATACTATATTTGTGCAGTAATTCTATCTGCTGGACATTAATAATTGACTTTATCTTTCAGAGGAATTTGACTTGTACTTATGAGTTGCCAATCAATGGCATTTCTATGAAATACATGTCCTCCTGTTGCGGCTGTGGCTCAGTCGCTAGAGTTGGTCGTTTGTCAACTGGAAGGTTGGGGTTCGATCCCCAGCTCCTGCAGCAACATGTCTGCAGACACCAGGTCCATTTACCGTTTAAACGGGAAGCTAGGGAGGGACTTGTATTATTTGTTGATTCGAGTGGCCAATACATTTGAACTCGATGTGTGTAAAACTTGCTAGTTTTATTTTACCCAACGTTTGTGTCCACCTCTGAGTGCATCATGAGTCCTAAAACTTATTTTTGTGATTTTCAATTGATAATTTCTTGAATATTATTAGTTATGATAATAGATAATATATATATATATGTATGTATAGTTATATTGTTATAATAGATAGATAACAGGAATGATGATTCATCATAGTTTAATTCACTATATTTTATTCCATTTTTTATAACTGATACACCACCATAGCAACACACTTTCTTGTGAATTCATCTGAATGTAGCATTATGGGTCAGCTTGACTTACCTGGATGGAGCTCCTGCACTTGCACAGCAAAGGTAAAGGAGGGTAATTACAGCATAAATGGGTGATGTAAAAGCCTCTTTACACTTTTTTTTTTTTTTTTACTTCATTTAGGACAGTTAGCGCTTATCTCTTGTCTTGTCACCTCTACACAAAATGTATAAAAGGGGATGTGCACAAGTAGACCTTATTCAAGTTTCTTCCCCTCTATCTTGCGAAGAGGCTTTCACATTGTCACTGTCTCATTTGTGGCATATAATAGTGTCTGGAACTCTCTGTGGTCCTTTGTCAACTACAGGACTTCTTGTCCATTTGGAACATCTAAAATACTGGGAGGGCTTTAATCTTTCTTCATTATTTTCCAATTTTGGATAAATGTGCTCATAATACCTCCCTCCTCTAATAAATGAAACTCTTTGACTCCCTCCTCATCCCTCATTTTTCCCTCGCTTTTCACACTTTTCGCTCGCTTTCATCTTTTACACAGGACAAATAAGTAGTCCAAGTGTACAGACCAAATGTGGAGATAGAAGGATAATTGAGTCGACAAACATTAGGGTCAGGGTGAGATCATTGTTGCGGCTGGTCCAGGAGGTGCTAAGTCCAATCTCAATACGCATATTACCATATTTTCGTCATTTGCCATAACAGTTAGAATTGACCCGGGAGGGGCTGCTTCACAAAACTGTGATTGTGTGAATGATAGTTAACAGGACATTTAGGGTCACACTGTCATTGCATGTCTGCTATAGCTTTTTCTGTATGGAGCTAATGCAACTTGCAACCACTGTGCAATTTATTTTGATATCTGAGATGAAAATTTTAAGAAGTATGACCGCTCTAATTCTGAACCAGACTACATTTAGGATATGAAAATTTGTATAATTTGTGACATGCTTGGTAGAAATAGGCCACATGAAATATCAATGTGTCTTGATCTGACCCTGGAGACTGTTTTGAGTGTGACAGATGTGATTGGTTATGAATATGAACATCATCCTTAATGGTTGGAGCTTGCTGCTGGTCACCAATACGAGGCAACAGAATGGTGACGATATGAAGCTCTACTACACTGCTAACACAGTCGCTGTGACATGGTTTCCCATACCAATAGGTCCAGATTTATCAGGAAGACTATTATGTTGATTCAACCTTAGATGATGTAGTCATAGATGCTTTACTTGATGCATTCTTGAATTAAAGGTTTCAATTATTTATTTGAATCCATACAAAAAACATTACAAGCTAATGCATTCCCCAGAAAAAGACTGCAAACTGACCAACATATGTCTCCTCTGTGGAAATCAGCCAGCATGTCAGCCATATTGATTCAATTTGTGCAACGGTTAAATGCTGAGTTTCACAGTGATATGTGCATATGTTACAGTATATATAACATGTGACAAGATTATTTTCTAACATCAACAAACATGGTTTTGTCAAATACTTCATACATCAATACATCTGTCAGAGAGTTCAACGTGCTTTCTAAAAGGAGAAAAATAAATGACACATCTTCCTCTCACAAACAAAAAGTTGTGACTAAAACTAGCAAAATGACAACCCTGAAAAACACATTTGTTGTTCATAATTCAGACACAGTTCTCTCCAGACAAACAGACGATGTAACTTAAACCAGTAAAAGTACTTAAAATGTTGTCGTAATCAACGTCTGTCCAACAGACACACAGTTTCAGAAAAGGCGGTAAGTTAAGCAGACAAAAGGTAAACATTAGCTCTGATTGTCTCCAGGAGCTCATCTTGTGTAGGTTAGGACTATTTTGCATTCATTTTTGACAAAAAAATATTAAATCAATAATTAAATAAATAAAACACAGACTGCCGAGTTGTTTCTGTACTCACAGATGTTTTGAAAAGTGAAAAGTGTGTATACAGTTTATTATTGGTATTGGTGCAGTTTTAGTGTGATTCCCTATTGATGTAGCTTGTGCCTTTCAAACAGGTGTATCTAACACACATGAACAGTGAAGAGAAAAGTTCAGGTGTATTTCCTGTTTGTAAATGTCTTTATTTGTTCCAGTACTCTTTGTTAAGTCTTTAAAAAGAATAGCAGCTGAATCACCTTGATGACACAGAAACCATTTTCTTTTCACATTTTTATTCACATGCACAGTCACTGATTCAATAGCTGTCTGTTGACTCACTTCCTTTATATCCCTCAATACTGTCTGCCTGTTTGTGTTCAAACTTACTGATTTGCCTCTGATGTTTCTGCTGTTGTTTGATTTTCTGTTTACCATTTTTAACACCTCCTTCACCTTTTTTTTTAGCTTTAGTGACACATCAAGCATCTTGTATATCACTGAAGTCTGTAATGTTGGCAATAGGCTGAGGGCTTTACAGTATGATAGTCTCGTCTTCTATTTAGAGAATTTGTGGGAATTTTTTTCTCTCTTGGAAGGACAGCTGAAGAGAGTTGGGAGGAGAGAGAGAATGGGGGATGACATGCAGCAAAGGCCCAAGGTTGGAACCCATGGCTACTGCGATGAGTTCTTTGCCTCTGTACATGAGGCACGCCAAATAACCGCTTTAGGCTGTCTGGTGCCCCGGATAGTCTACATCTTGTGAAATATTATTGTTGAAAACTAGAGCCTGACCGATTAATTGGCTGGCCGATATTAACATATCCAGTGACTATTGGTATCGGCTAATTTTATCGTAGATATGCGGCGGTATTACTAGATTTATTTAACAGTGAAATAGCATTTCATTTGAGTTTCATTGTATTACACTTGCAGTTCTCTTCATTCTCGGCAGAGTGTGCTGTATGGATTGCAACAAGCATTATCATCCTCACGAGTGTCAAGTGGTGATGCATGTACATGCAGAGTTACTTTCAAGTTGAGTGACCATCTTGTCTTCGTTATATATCTTTTCCAAAAGTTTTTCATAATTGTATTTAAGGCATCAGTGCAATAATTGTGAATATTGATCTATCTCTACAGATCAAAAATAGATCTACCGTAAAATCCAGTGTATAAGCCGCACTTTTAATACCTATTTTTTCGTCTTAAAAGTTGGCTGCGTCTTATACACCGGTGCGACCAATATACCAGTATAAAATACTGAAACACGCGCTGTCATTACAGCGGGGCAGCAGCCATTAACTGCAACCTGATGCGATTAAAAACCCAGCCCCATTCATTGTGCACGCTGTGCTGGGAAAGAAGGCGACACAGACCAGGCTGACTAGAGAAAAAAAGAAAAGAAAAGAAGCGACGCGCAGTCGAGTCCGCGTCTGCACATCAGAGAACAACAGAGAACTTGACAGCTACATTACTGACTTTGTGTCTTGTTTTAAGTCATTTCAATCAGATACAGCCACAAATAAATAAAAATAAGAAACTATGCGCCGCCGGGTCCGCGTCCGCACATCGAAGAACAACACAGAGAACATGAAAGCTACATTGTGGCTTTATTGAATCATGTTAGTCAGATACAGACAGAACACTCTTGGATTTCTCCATAAAGGTTGTCAATGTTGTGTACCTGCGTTCCTGTGCTCGTGCATGAACTGTACCGTGCCGAAGCGATCACACTGGTTAAACGAAATGGACTTTAGGGGTTAAGCATGCTTATAGGCACGGTACAGATTGCCAGAGTGATCGCACCCTGAGTGCCTGTTGCATTGGCCTAGCCTCTGCTGCTGCTGCGTGTGCTCCTCCGCATTGCACTTATCATGCAACAAAATCCTCGCTTCTCGAAAAAAAAAGTCCAAAAAGTAAAGTAGTTTCAAGTCATCTGTCTCAAGTCTAAGTCAAGTCAAGTCTTTATCACTGTCAGTCAAGCAAGTCTCAAGTCCTCAAATTTGCGACTTGAGTTTGACTCAAGTCAAGTCATGTGACTCGAGTCCCCCACCTTTGTATATTGGTATCTGATTTTTTTTATCTCCCCAATGTCGGTATTGGTCCCAAAAATCTCATATCGGTCGGGGCTATTAAAAACAAAGATTTCTGTAATTAGAAATAATTTGTCCATGCCGTATCCTTTCGGTACAGTTTAATCACCGATGTCATATGTTGTATGTTGCTTTAGGTTCTGTGTGAGTCCTACGTCTTCCCCTTGTATGCTATACTGTATGTGTGTGTGTACACTGACAGTACTGCCCTACAAAGGCAAAAGGCAGCAACTTCAATTTTTTCGAAAATGAGTTTTTGTAATTTTTGGAACATTACAGATGTGCTTTATCATGTGGACAAATATCTTGAGTCAATTGTGCTGTTTTTTTGAGAAAATAATAGGTTGTATTTGCCTTAACTTCCAAAAGCCCTCGAGAAACCAAGGCAGAGTGCAGTAACTTCACTCATCAGGGTCTTTGTCTTTGAACTGCAGCATTCTGTAATGCTCAAACTGAGTTAAGGTCTTCTGCCTTTGTTTTACTACGGATCAAAGTGAAGTTACTGTTTTACTGCAGTGGAGTTAAGGTGTTATACCTTTGTTTTACTATCTGTCATCAAGCACTTAATTGTGCCATGATCACTAGATTTCATGTTTCCACTGTTAAGTGTTTTAGGCAAATTTTACAGAATAGCAAGGGATAAAGAAAGACAGCTACTTTTTTCATTTTAAAACTATTTATTTTACTTTGAAGCAAAAACTAATTCATACACATTCCTGGTGTATGGTGTATTGTATGGTATAAAATAAACAAAACTATATAAAATACATATAAAATAAAATAACAAGTGGGACAAGTGCTTAACCCTGGCAGCCCACAGCTGCCGGTAGCCCATATACAAACTAAAAGTAAAATAAATAATAAACAAAAATTCACTACTTTCAATAAATAAACCTGTACTTCAGTAAACATAAATTGTCTATTTCAAATATATAAACCTGTACTTCAGTAAACATAAATTGACCTTTTCAATTAACAAACCTGTACTTCAGTAAACTTAAATTGGCCATTTTAAATAAATAAACCTGTACTCAGTGGCCTACATTAAGATTGAGGACTTCCTCCTCAATGATCTGGGCAATGGGCCTTGTCTGTTCCTCTGTTCTGAAGAGCTCCCCAAAAAGCTCTGACATTGCAGTCTTCTTCTTGGGAGGGGGAGCTTGCTTTAGCAAGTTTGTTTTCAATAACCTTTTGCGTTGTTTCATAAAGGTCAGGAACTACCTCCGTGCTGAAAAATGTGCAAGAGGGTAATTTGTAACGTGGATCCAGCGTATTTATGATGATGGAAGCCCACATCTCCAACAACCGAAAACGGCTGCAAATCTCTGGCGATGAATACCCCCACTGCCTTTGTTATTTTTTTGTGTTTCTCTGAACAAGTGGGGTATGTCTGAACGAAGGCACTGGCGAGGGACTGTTGCATTTTGGATGACGGTGTTACCTGTTTGGTCACCCTGCTTCCAGACAATGATATCGCTGGGTGATGGCGCCGCAGATGGGAAGTCATGTTGGAAGTGTTTCCATTTAAGTAGGCGATAAGTGTCAAACAATGTTTACAGACAGTCATTTTTTTGTTCACCGTTTTAGCTTCCTTGTCATTAGTCTCGACAATGAAAGCGAAATGTTCCCACACCGCTGACTTTAAAGACGGCGGTGCCTCCTCAAGCTGTAGCTGCTCCTCACTGCTCGCCATGCTATAAGTAATGTTGTTGTCAGTGTCACCAAACTTTAGCGCGTGGTGATTGGCTATTAAGTCACTTGGCGGCGGGGTTTCCTCATCCCTGCGCGCTGACTCAGAGGCACACACAGGCACACACAGACAGAGCCAATTTAGAGAGAAATACAATGTGCGGAAACTAGTTAAACGCCAAACCGTAAAAACCGCAATTCACAAGTCAGTTTTAAACCGTGGGTGCCGTACCGAACGGTTCAATATTTTATTGAGAATTGTTGCATGCCTAGTTCCCACCCACTGATCTGTGATTGGTCTGTAGTTTCAGTGGTCGAAAATATGAGGAACTAGCATTGTAGTTTCACCCGGCTAACCTGAACAGCTTCTTTTCAGACTTAGAAATACAAAGATTTCCCATCTCAGGGGAAAATAAGGGGGGGAATGCACGACCATTAAAAAATACTACCAGGTTTCTAATGACACAAAGCTTAATGCAAATGGGTGAAGTATCCCTTTAATATTTAACAAAAAACTTAAAGTATATTTGCCAATCTGTTTCCCTTTTCTTTGCATTTAGAGATTAGATTTTTTTGCGAATTTGTACTTGGTCCTTGTTTAGGCCATCTTTACTTTATTTTGAAAGCGTGTTAATAAAGTTCTTGCCTTTTGATTAAAAAACAAAAAGTAAGGTTGAAGGTAAATGAAGGGCATGAACCCCCACCCCCCGAGCCCACACACATACAAACACAGATCTCTGGCTTTTTGCAGAGCAGGCATTGGGTCATTGGTATTGATCAATAATCCCACCAATCCAATCCATCATAGATTTATTCTAAGCTGTAGGGCAGTAAATCTGACTCATTGCCCCTTAAAGCCCCATTAAAGGGACAGTGTTGGAGAGATAGATTTTTCAAGAAACTTATTTCCTTTTGATTCTTAAAAATATTTTTATAGTGTCTATAAAGACTTCATAGGCAGACAGATCCAGTCTAAATACACTCAAAGAAATAATGATTGATGAATGTTGAGTTCTTCAAGAATTATCCTTTTTCACATTCGTGCGTTCAATCACGCACACCCGTCATCTTTGACAAACAACCAGCTCAATGCAGAGCCTTAGCACAGAAATGAAGAATAGTTACGCATTACATGTGCCAGAACAAATTTTTTCCAAAATATTCCGTTCCTCTGATTTGTATGGACAAGTTCTGCATCACAAACCCAAGGCTAATCAAGTATTACAAATGAACATGCAGAGTAAAATCCCGGCACCACTAATTAGATGTGTCAGTGTTCATGGGATCAGTGCTCTCATGTACCTCAAAGGATCATTTTCTTGTGTAGATGATCTAAGCTCAGGTCATAACAGAGAATTAATACAGTTGTACAGATCAGTGTTAATATGTTGCATCTGAACAAAGCAGCAGAAAGAGGGCACAGACTATTATTGCACGTGGGTCTGTCAGGAACATTTGCACCTAAAAACGTCTGCATGACACAGAAGCATATAAAGCCATCAAGAGACGTGAAAGACAAGGTAGAAATGATCAATATAATATGGAGGTAAAGACGAGTAAAATAGAATGAAAGCTGATGTGAGGCAAGCAGAAGGAGCAGGAGCAGAAAAAAAAAACTGTTTTGAATTAAGCATTCATTGAAGAAGGAGAAAAAAAAGGGAAAATCTGAAATTCCTGGGTCCTAATCTTTCGCTCCAAGCACTGCACTGCTAAGCTCTGGTTTGGGATGACAGGTCCCCCACCTGGACAAGCTTGGACAATGTCTCTGCTATGTCTCATTTCTGTGGGAACAGTGCTGCACAGACGGCTAATCACGTCCGGAACCAAAGGCACCTGCCCTATCTGCCTCTACATTTGGTCGGGAATCTTTAAAGAGGCTAAACCTCACTTTCATGCTTGTCTTTTATTCACGGTAAGTGCTTATCGAAACCGAGCTGTTGCCACTGCCCCATCTTCCCTCCCACAAGCTCTGAGAATGCTTGACGTAAGTACAGCCAATCTGGGTAAATACGAATCTCTCCTTACTGTCACTGCTGGCATATTATGCCCCTGAGGGAACATTCTTTTCATAATATCATAAGCTGCTTAGCGGTGTGCTTCTATTTAAGGCATACATATTAATAGCTATAAGGAAATCATATTTGAACTGTTCCCTGCAATCAATGTCTTTGGGTTTGCTGTTATACTTTGTATAAGAAGGTGCTAATAACTTGAAGGCACTTACACTGGGCAATCTAATCCCTTTGTATGATAAAGACTCGTCTTGGCAGGAGAGTGTGCCAGATCATAGGACAAGGTGCTGCAGAGGTTTTAGGCCCTCAAATCACAACCCCAGCTCTTCCCCCCCCTCATCTTTTCAACGGGAAATACTAGCAATGTGAGACCCAGCAGCCAAACTTGCTGCACTAATACAAGAAGTTGTGTGATGCGCCTGACAACAGCTGGTTCAACCCTTTCTAGCTGCATATCTTGGACGTGTTTGTGTGCGGACATTTTTGGCATCGCTGCCTTGTCGTGGCCTCGACTGTTCCATGCTTTTAGTGAATGACATGATGGTAAATTTAAATCAGGGCAGCTGGCATTTTTTTGGAAAAAGATATTTACATTTTTAGGATCAGTCTAAAACGCAATATGAATGCAACTAACCAATTTCTCTAACTGGTTTAAAAATGTGAAAAATAATCTTAAAATATCTTATTTATAACCCAAATAAATTAAATTTACAGGGATATAAAGCAGAGAAAAGCAGAATATTCTTACATGACAGAAAGTGGTACAAAAGCATCACTGGAGAATTTGCTTAAAAACCGGCCATGTGTTTAGGTATATTTTCAAACCTCACATGGTGTGCAATACAAGTATCATGCTCTGAGTTAAAATATGAAACTTGTGAAGTGATTGCTTGTATAATGAATGATACATTTAAAAAAAAGAAAAATTTAAACCACATGAAACTGTTTTAAAAATAGAGAGCATTTACTGACATCTGAGGTACTTCAGTAGCAGACACACTAAAATACTGCATGTACCAAATTATACTAGCTTTTATACTGACAAAAGTGTTTTTTTTCTAGTGACAGATAAGACTTGTTCTTTCTCAGTCACAATGAACATAGTGAGGATGAAGCCTGACTTATCAGCAATTAAGTCCTCGCGGCAATCGCTCTGAGAAGAGATCACACTGTGCGTGAAGTTGGTAGATTGTTAAGTTTTTCCTTTAAAAAATTATTATTGTCCATTGATTCTTGTTGAAGAATTTAATTTATAAATCTCAGAAGAGCTTTAAACCTGCAGGAATCGAGAAATCAAAGGTACAAGTTTGCTTTTCCAGTCGAAACCAACAGAGGCACATTTTGAGTTTGCTGGGAAATAGTATAGGAGAGGACTGATGCTGGTTTCATTATAGTAAAAACAAGATTGATCCCCTGTTGGCTTATAACTGAAGTTTAAACAAAGATTTGAATTGCAGACCTAAAAAACTTAATCTTGTATCAAAATGCATTCACCAACTGCATGAACACCACTCCAGGTCGGATTGTGCCATCAAACATGTACGCGATTTGACACCTGTTACCTTTTTTTAATTAATGCTCTTTTTAGAAGAATGACGTTAGGATTCTTAATTAACCATCCATGCAGATGAGAAGAGTTTGGGAACAGCTTGCTGATGAGGACTCCTGCAGTGCACCCTCAGTCCAGCAGGGGGTGCTGGCTCACAGGGCTTTGAGCCGTTGAGCAGCAGGAAGAATTTGGCTGCGGTTGCTGGGGCACAAGCTCTCTGAGCCCAGATGAGTGCTTCAATTGTAGGGATATTTTCCTCTAAGCCTGTGGTTGACAGCAACACAGTGCACTTATTTAAAGCAATTTCAAACATGTCTTGTCTGACAAGTTTTAAATCCTACTTAACACCCCGTAACAGCCACGAGTTTACTGTCAGAATTAAAGAAGAGAATTCTCAAAAGGAGAGAAATTATCACTTTCATTTTGTTCACCGCCGTTGTTTATAAAGGACATGGCAGGGATGTTTACCTAGGGATGAATATATTATTACCATTTTGCTACACAGTGTTTTTCATGCTGGAGAAAAGGCTGTTTAAAAGTTTGCCTTATATTTTCTAATTGCTGCCATTATAGCTGAAGGAATAAAGGCAAGTCTGAGCCTCAGTGGCTTTCAGGCTTCAAGCTCACAGAAGGTGTTTAATCAAAATGAAAGCCCTTTTTATGCTTTTATGTGAAAGTAAAAATGCAGGTCATACTCTTTACAGCTTTCTCTTCTTTCCTCTGAAATGTCTCTACATGAGATGTCTTTGTATTCCTTAAAAGAAAATACCCAACATAAATCCTTTAAAAAGCAATATTTAGTTTTCAACATGCTTTTGTGCTGTATCTTCTCTGTTTGGCACCTTTTGTGTTTATTCCAGTTACCACCCAACAAAGCATTTTATTTACATTAAGACATAGGGGAACAGATCTAGGCCTGCCTCAGCAGCAGCTCATGTCGTGCCTGCAGAGATGGGCTTTTCCTGCTCAGATTCCACATTCTTTATCAGTCCCCAAAAGCAAAAAAAAAAAGAAGGAAAAAAAACAAATCACCAAATGTAACAATCTTCCCCCTGTCCTTCTTGTGATTGCATGTTAGGCACTGAGGTGATAAGCACACTGGTACGTGTTGTTGCTGTGTGAAAGACACCCTTTATCGGCTCATACCTCTGACTTGTGCTTAGTCTAGTCAGCCGGAGAAATATGACGGAAATCTGATAGGAGAATGGTCCCATCTCAACATCAGCGCAAGTGCACGCCTAGCAAGCCAATGTTTATGCTTCCCGGGCCTTGTGTTCTCAGGGGAAAAATGTCAATAGAGTGTCACAGGGAGCATCTCACCAATGAGGGGGTGGCTTTGACCTAAACGGCAAATATATTACAGAGTGTAGCATTCTAAAAACCTCACTCAGACACTGTTATTTGAGGGTATTAAATTAAGGAAATAAACCTACTAAAGTAATTTTCTGTACACGTTCAGTTTTTGAATTCGTCTATGTAAACCATTCATGCAAAGGGCAGAACGTGACCATTTGGGGCTTGCGTGTCTGTACATGAGTAAAGAGGGGATCTTTTTTCTCTACACATTGTTGAAGCAGGGCAGTATGATCAGGAAGGAGAGTCTCCAATCACAGCTACGAGAGAGGTCGTATGGGAGAACGTCAAACACCTCTCACCTTCACTTTCTCTCTCACACACATCACTTTTGGATAGAGTGATGGAAACTGTTGTCAGTTTAGTCTTTTCAGCAGCTCAGCTATATAATAGAACATTTTTAACCAATTCCACTGTCTGCTCAGTTTTGATGTTTTGCTACATGTGCTGCAGATAGTGCTGAGAGTATTATAAACTATGGAGTAGGACACACTGCTGAACAAACTATGTGAAAACCATTTCTAAATCAACTAAAGCATTTCTTTACTGTGTGAAGTGAAAAAAAGTTTGACATCCGCTCATTAGGAAAAGCTAACACAGTCATAATGATTAATGTTTGGTCGGCCCAAATCACTCTGATAATATTGTCCGACGGTGGGTTCGACTCCAGTCGAGTTTTCAATGTATGCATTGGCCTAGAAAGGGCAGTTTTTCCAATGTGATAGGATAATGCTTTATTAATGCTCATGCAACATTAACAATGTGACAATTTCGATGAACTAACACCATTCGCTGCAAACTCCAATACATGAAGTGTTAGTATGCACCTTTGAGAACATGAAAAACAATTAGGTGCGTCATGTTATATGCATGACAAAAGTTGAAGTAGCTATCATATTTTATCTCATTAATGTGAGCATTTTGGAAAGTAATATAATTATAATGTCTGAATCAAGTTGTGGGCCATCATAGATGAAGTTTTCATACAGGTATGTAGAACTCTCTATGAAATAGATGATCTCTGCAGTTAGTTGGAAAAAAATATGCATGCAACTATATTTGCGTCAGCTATTGGCCAAAACAAGTCACAAAATATTAGCATGTCAGAAACTGACCGCAATTCAATATTCTGCATCACCTATTGAAAACAAATATGTTGTCTTATCTTCACACTTTACATTTTTTGTTGGATGTGTTTTTCCAACTATTGTCTCCTTCACTGATGAATTCTCAAAGGTCTGTCTAACTTATCTTCCTTAGCTTATCAGCTGGTGGTCTTTTGCATGTCTTCCCACCTGACTTTGTGTTGTCTGTTTGAGCACCTTTGATTCCTCAGCTCTTTCTAGGTTTGTCAAAATGACTGGGGGGTCTCAGTTGGAAGCTTGCACAAAGACATTTGTTTCCAGCTATATTGCCACCATCAACGGCAACATCTTGCTTGTTAGCTGTGCAGAGCGAATGGGGGTGTGGATAGGGGTATTTGGAGGTGGAAGAAAGGAGATGCTATCCCTGCTAAATGAGGGAAGATTCACACAGTATAATGAAGGCTGGACCCATGGCTTCACAGCTGATGTGTATCTAAAAAGGCCTGGTAAATACTGTTTCGGAACAGAAGGCTTTATCTGCAGATATACATATCCCCTGCAACCACTGGCCCCCACATGAGGGCCAGAGCTATCTCTTGGATCACTTTTATTCCATTTTTTTTATCTGAAAGGGTTGGAAAAATGTGAGGCTTCATCAGTTCAACTCTGAGAGTTTGTGTGAAATTCTTGTAGATAGGGGAAGATGCAACATGAACGATGTCCTTAAGGAAATTTAGTAAATTTTTTTCGAAAGTCAAAATAGAAACACAAGAATTGAATGAAAAAGGAAAACAAATGAGTTATTTCATGTCTGAATCACAGTTCTTTAAGACAGTGCTTTTGTTTTATCTCTGCATAGGCAATGGAAAAATAATGGCGTTATGAGACCAATATTGATGAAACAAACTAAACAGATTACCGATATGTTTCAAGATAGAGTGAAATTTTAAACTTGAGGATGGTTTCATGGGATCGGATCCGAGTATGCTTGACCCCAAAGTCCAGTCCGTTAGATCAGTGTGAACACAAACTTACCGTATTCATACCGTACTTGGGTACCATGCCCCAGTTTGCTTGAAGAGGTGGTCTTGGGCACGATTCATGTGTACGCGAGTACGGGCCGCGGGAGATGAGAACACAACCGTGCTCAAACAAGGAAGTGGACCACTATACGAAGTCATTCTAAACCGTTCCTGTCGCTTCAAAAACCATAGTGTCCGCGCAGCACGAACCTGTTTCATCCTCTGAACTGTATGGTAGATGTGGAAGTAGGAAGAGGGTCGATATTTTTGTCCCAGGCACAGTGTTTCCCCTAAATGCATCTAGCAGCGGAGGTGCACCCCATGACCTCCTCTGCTGATTTCGTAATTCATTTTTTTATTTTGGTAAAATTCTGACTCCTCTCGTCTTTTGCCATTACGAGCCGGGTTATTTCAATAGGGTGGTTGTTGGATGATTATTTTGTCCAATAAATGTCAATAATTATTTTAATTAAAAATTGCATGCAACTAAAACATTGTTCCACTTCACCACCGCTGCTACAACTGCAACCTAGGGGAAACACTGCAGAAATAACAGAAACATCCACAGCAGGATGGACAAAGTCTGTGAGTGATTGCTTCTTCTTTCTGCTTGTTGGCGGATTTGCAAACCATGTACACGCTGTCACCTGCTGTATTTTCTGTGTACATACTCAAGTGTACTCGGGTATGGAACGATGTTACTAATGTGAATGCAGACCAGCAGGGCACGGGGGAGGGGGCAGCAATCATGCCTGGGCACAGTACAATGTGAAAACACCCTGAATGAAATTAGTCCTTTTCTATATAGATTGTACAAATATGTATGACCCCGCAGAGGTACTCAGTGAGCTACTTTCTTAACAAAATTAAGAAATAAAACATTGTCTAAAGAATCTCTGGTGGCCCACTGTTTACTCAGCTGTGATGTTCTGCTACATCTGATACTGAAATTGCTTAAAGTTTTGTAAATGATTATTTCAGAGCACTCTTTGCTGGAATAACTACCAGACCTCCTGCAACCCCTATGGTCCCATATTGGCCATTGATAACAGCCAAAGGATATATATCTAGCTGTAGTATGCATAATTAGATAATAGGAAATTGTCTATAACATAATTATGGTATAGTTGCCTTGGAAACTGCACAAACTGGCAGCAAACGAGGCAAGACATGACGCAAATTAAAACGAAGTGGTGGAAGAAGCAACAGAGTCCGGTATACAATGCTATAATGATAATATTTGACTTTATATCAATGCTTTGCATAGTTCAACAGAATCAGAATATTAACAGAAGAACATGCTGGAGAACAGAAACATAAAGCAGCTGTTTAATTACGTGCACGCCAATCGTAGCGTTCTTTTGCATACAGTCTATGAACAGTGCAACAGTCACAGTATATCGTGTGTATGTTTTTTCCTAAAAGCCTAACCAGGGACAAGGACTACAAATTAGCCCTGGCTAGAAGTCCTATATACATTGCATCGGTTGCACTTGAATTTGATGTAACAATGTCTAAATTTATTTTCCCTGACAAATATACTGATAAATATAAATATCACCACCCTCTCCCACTTGCTTGAGGCGAATTATCCTGGATAATATCCTGCTGCATTCTCACATCAGCTCACTAAGACTTGCTGCATAAAAAATACTAGGAGTCTGGCAGGAGAAACTCCGGTCTGGAAAAATTTGGCTTTTTGCGTTCACACATACAGCGGCTCCTGCAAATATCAGGAGTTTTTCAATAGTTTTCTGCAAGTGCGAAAGCTCTAAAAGCGATGATGCAGGACATCTCTTCAGAACTTCTGTAATTGTTTCTAAAAGTGATGATGCAGGACATCTCCTCAGAACTTCTGTAAATGTTGCAACAAAAGTCCTACAAGTTAAAAGCCAATTGCAGTACTTCTGTCATCTGAACAATAAATGCCATAAACACTTGACACAATGATGTTCGTTTAGTGAACTAAATAAAAGGCTATCAACGGCTTCAGTAAACAAAAAACAGGGGAGTAAATGTTGTCTTGTCCCTGACGATCTCCTTTGCTTTTGTTGCTATTAAAGAGGTATCATTAATTTCAGTTTGTTTAAGCAGCTAAAACTCCTCAAATGAGCTTTAATGTAGCCTCTAACAATTCTTTACTAGTTTATTTTGAAGAAGCTATCTCTACATGGTCACAAAGAATATTTTTGTCTGATTGTTTTGACCCTAAAACGCATTTTGGAGAGATACTATTACACAAATGTGAGCATTTTCAAAGTATAAAAGCCTCCAACTTTCTGTATTATGTATGGCCTTCCAGAGTCTTTGCAATATTTTTTCAACTCTGCCTATGAAGTTGTATTTGTCGTACAAAGAGCAGATAAAATTGAGAATTTTCAGATGTTTTGCTGCCTTGTGGCAAATAGCCCATAGCCAACTGCAGGTCCCAGACCTGATGGTCTGGAATCCCAGCTGTAGGCAACAAGATGCAAGGAGATGTTGGAAATTGACAGACATAAATAATGAGTAAGCCCAGGCAATCCCTTTTAGGCTCAGTGGAAATCACAGTATTGGTTGCAAGGAGCCAGGACCTTGCCATTCAGTGCCAAGGCCTTGGCTTAGATGGTGTTCGTCGTGTGTCCTCTACGGGACAGATTGTTTCCTTTACTCCTGTCACTGCAATTGAGCTATTGCAAAGGAGGAAAAGGGAGAAGGAAAAAGGTCAACTGGATGTGAAGCTCCTATTATCAGCAATCTTTCCCTGGCTTCCATAAGCAGCTTGTTTCTAAGCTGCAGCCTAGCCAAGCATGAAAAGAATATAATTTCAGCCAATCTCCTGGTAGCATGGGTGCACAGAAAGCCATTGTAAGGCCAGCAAAACAGCCACAATAGAGTCACCGGCCTTCCTGATAAAGATCTGCATAGGTAATGCCAGGGCAGCAATGAAGGCAATTTTTGCTTCCTCACATTTAACTGGACTCCCTCTGACCACTGTCCCTTGTCACAGAAAGGGGATGGATAGCAGTTTTTTTGTGTGGTATAATTACAAGTACAGTGAATTACAGGCCTCCTTCTCACTTATCTGCTGGTTTGACCCTTTGCTTTGTTTGCTTTTCAAACATCCCAAACTTTATGAATTTATTGGCAGCACTGAAATATGTTTGTATATTTATTTTGTGTCAGTATTGATCAAGGTTTTCCCATGTTTAAACCAACAATCCAGTAGAGCTTTATCTTTGTAAAGTCTGATTAAAACCCACTCCTGGAAAACAACGATAGAAACCCTAGAATATGTCTGGGTTCAAACCTGCTAGCTTACCAGGAATTTAAGTGCTGAGTTTGCTTGTTCTCCTTGTGCATTTAGTGGGTTTTCTCTTTCTTCCTCTAAAAGGAAATACTCCTTCAGAACAGCAGCATAGCATCAAAAATTGTCACCTGTCCTTCATTACAGGAAGGGAGTCACATCACCATATATTGCATAATATTGCACATTTGTGGTCAATCAAGGCCACCTCAAATTGCCGCATTTTTAAGCAGAGTTTAGTTTGACATTGTCAAACCATTGAGAATGGCAGATATCTGTTGTACCATGAGATAAGAGTTGCTTATTGTTTCACAGAAAGAATGGAGTGCTTCAGATATCCTCCGTACAGTGAAGATGATCAGACCTGGTGAAAGCGACTTCCTGACAGCATATTTTACCAGATTAGCTGTGTAAAGAGTTCCATAATTAAAATGTATCTGGCATACTTTGGCCCAGTTGCAATCCAACAATAGAGAAGATTTCTACAGAAAGCTGATCTGCAATCACTGCAGGCTTTTCAATGTCAAGTCGAAGTTTAGAAATAAGCTATAGAGCAGCGACATTTCTGATAACTAAAATAACAAGGAGGAAAACAAAGCATTCTGTGTGTTTGCTGAAGTTTCTTGATGTGGCCTTTTCAGCTCGTGACTTAATTCAGGTGATGAAAAAGGCAGATTTTTTCCCCCGTTGCTGATTAAAACCTCAAAGAAAACAGAAATCCACACACAAACAACAAACAACATTCAAGTTTTTTAGTCCATTGTGGAATCCAAGTCTCTGATTTTGAAGTGCTGCATAGAGGCTGACACGGGAGTGGTTTTTCCCGTCCCATCCCTGTCCCACAAAAATACTTGCGAATCCCCATGACCTGCGGGATTCCCGTAAAAAATGTCAGCCTCTAGTGCTGCAACATATAAGCCGATGTTTCAAATCATCACTCAAGACTTGAGTCAACTTTCAATTTGTCTGTAAAATCTCTGCACCTGCTTTTTGGTCATTGGTGTCATTGCACACGAAGCAATGCAGGGGCAGTAGCTCAGCAGTGATTAAAAGACCCTCTCTCGTTCATTGGCCAAAAAGGTTGTTTTTTTTACCGGCAATATAATTATCCTCAGATGTCTGCTCCTCGTCAAAACTCACTACTGGTGATTCGAATTTGTGAAAACATTGACTTAAGCAGTTTGATTATCTTAAAAACGGTGTCTCTTCAATGCTCCTCAGCTACTACAGGACATGAGGAAGAGCATCTATCTGAACTGCCTCTAACAATGTTGTTGGTGCTCAACTTGTTTCGTGGTTAGGATTACTTTGGTGATCAAAGTTCTTCAGTGTTAACAGGCTGAATTATTAGAAAAAGGCACCTCATCCTTACCTCGAACAGTCACCTTCAATCAAACCAGTCAAAACTGATAAAAGCAGAATCAAATGAAAACGTTGTGTCTCCCTAAAGATGTGTTCAGATTAAAGGCAACACAAAAATGTCCCCCTTCCCCGATATGGTGGCAAAATAAATGCCATCATCGTTATGTTTCAGCTAAGTTGTGCCGGTTCATCTTTTTCTAGTGAGTCTCAGTTTCATTGTAAATAGTCACACAGTGGCTGCACTTATTGCATTAACAAAGCAGTAAATTGATGTAAACTATAACTAAAAAATAAAATCATTATACAGATTTCTTAAATAGTAATCGGGCTTTGTCTTCTAAAGCGTGTGTTTTTTGTTTGGAGGTATAATTGATCATATCTTCCGATCAGCGGTGTGACTTCTAAACGTTTAGCAAAATCGCCCAAAAATGTTATCACGATAAAAAAATCAGTCGATATCGATAATTATCACGCTAATTGGCAATCATTATTGCCCAGGCCTAATCTTAACACACCGTAATTATCTTTGTCTGCTTAGCTAAGCTGTAGCCAACTTTAGACAACTATCTGAACTAAACCCATTGTTTGTTCATAGTATATAATTAATAACAGTGGTATTGTGAATACAAACAATGGAAGAGAAAGTATTTTTTTTATTTCTGACAGCTAGCACTAATTAGAAATCAACAAATGTATAGAACAAGTGACTTACATTGGCCACTGGAAATCCAATTCGACTCACAAATATCTGAGTAAGATTCAACCCTACAATTTCTGCAAAGCGAGGTAGCATGGGATAGATAGGAAACAGAAAAGACAGTTAACTCCCT
Organism: Labrus mixtus; assembly: GCF_963584025.1. Classification (NCBI taxonomy): domain Eukaryota; kingdom Metazoa; phylum Chordata; class Actinopteri; order Labriformes; family Labridae; genus Labrus; species Labrus mixtus. The sequence continues at coordinate 8,417,861 of NC_083614.1, forward strand.
GTCAGAGCAGCTGTGAATCACATATTACCTTCTCGCCCTGTGTGTTGCAGTTCTTGTTCACCTTGCAAAGTAATTCACAGACTGTTCTTGCATCCCATGTGAACACAAAAAAATGAGGCCTTGCTAACATCATGTTCTGACTACAGTCACTGTAGCACATTGTGCCTTAAACAATGTCCTCTATCTCATAATTGAGTCCAGCACTTTCATCCTTTTTAATTACACAGGCACAAGTTGTAACAGCTCACCTGGGACTCTTTACTCTGTCTTTACTGTTGTCTTTATGTAGCTGCAAGGCCTCTCTGAGCAGGGAGAATGATGATATGCTCATTGTTGGCGTATTTAATCACTGAAAGCTCATGCTTTATTTAATCAACCGCTACATAACGCATCACAGAAGCTGTCAGTAAACATACTTGTACTATAGCTATTGTTAGATGTTGGCAGAGTTGAGCCAGCATATTGCTGAAACCTTTTCCATTTGAAGGGAATCAACTCTAGCTTTTGTGATTACTATTATGTGATATTTTTCAGTTTCTGTTCCATTAAGAAAAAAAAAAGTAAAACATTTAAAGTGATAAAGTCACTTACTACAAATCAAAGAGCAATGAAGTCCTTTTTGGATTTAATTTCCATTTGTATTAGTTGATGTGTTTTGTTGACCAGGAAACGTGTCCTCCATTAATGTTAAAAAATGTTTCAGTATAAATCAACGATTAAAAAAACAAAACACGTTTTCAGTCAGTCACGTCTATGTCTCAATCTTTTAAATCATTTGAATATTATGTCGTACTTATTGCACTTGTGGTGAACAAACTTAACTTTCCTAGACTACATTAAAGACAGATTCAGATTCAGGGGAAAGTAGTTTTGCAGCTGGAGCACACAGAAGACAACATATACAAGGACACCATGAACAGTAAAATCAAGAGTTCAAAAATCATAACACAACACAATATGAAACTATATAAAACATTGCAGTAACCTCAGCTAAGAGCTCACACTAAAATAGACAGTTTTAAGTAAGTGCAATGTGGAGGTGTGCAAAGGTGCAATATAAGTGCAAGCCGAACATCCTGAGGGCTAATTGCTCTCAGGATGATCTTCCTGCACTTTAATTGCACATGTGCAAACAATGATTGTTACATCTGCTCCTGAGACCAACAAACTAAATGTAGATTGTACAAACTAACATCATTGATTCATCGATTAAAATGTGATAAAGGCATGAAGCCTTGTTAATGCTTAGCGCACAACCAATGTTGTTTTGTCTCTCCTGGTGTTGCTAAATAAACAGATATTGTGAGTATACTGTAGTACTTATTGGATATTAGCTCTCTGATGCAACTACTAGCAGATGATGAAATATGACGATAGCCCGATCACAAAAAGTTGGAGCTGGTGGTCCGTCAACAACATGTTTTCTTTTATTTACTTTCTTCATACACTATGTCTCTGTATGCTGTGAGGCAACAGCGCTAACCACTGCACCACCGTGCAGTTCATCTCTATTCTCTACCTTTTTAATTAATTAATTCAATAAAAGAGGTCAATGTACTTTTTTTTTTGTCTGATCTTAAACATCATACAAACGTAATAAAGTGTTAAATGGTACAATTGAACAGTTTTTGTATTTATTGTTCATATTCTTTGTTGAGATAATCACTAAGACTAAAGTAGCTTTTGAAGATAGCTTTCAGACTAAACACCGGGAGGTTGTTGTGGAATTTCAGCAGCGCGTGTTGAGAAGATAAAATTCTCCAGATCTGTAAAGTATCACTTCCAGCTGTTGTTGAATCCATCAGAGCTGTCTGCAGTTAAAACGTGTATTGTCTGATGTAAAGGTGGTTATAATAGTGGGCTCTGATTGTAGCCACAATACAGATTCCATCTTGTCTGTTATCTACCACAGAATCTTAACAGTACCAGGAAGGTGAAGCTGCAGGGTGGAGAAGAATGTTGAGATTACATTTTTTCTTCAGTGATTGGCTTCTTTGAAATAAAAATCTTATGTTTCACGGTAATGTTTGATTTGCAATTTAAGTAAGTTAAGTGTAAATGTCTTCTTAAGCTGGTGTTGATACCCACATGATAGGCCGGAGTCTGTCGAGCTCACTACGTACCTCAAGACTGTAGGGCCGACTCTTTCTCACACTGATCTAGCTTAATATGGCAGCTTGGCCGAAGGTAAAAACATCAAAATGTACAAACAGTTTTCCCCCTTGCACAATTTTTCCATTGACTGTGCAGAATCCACTTGCAGGAAAGATGCGCTTCTCTCTGCTTTTAAAAAAACTGCAATGCCAGTTCTTCAGATTCCAGCACCCAGAGAAGATACATCTTTGAAATGAAGGCATACCAAGCTAGTTAACCTGCTGAATGTAACGTTTAAGAGATAAAGAACTCAGCGCTTTCATATTGTTCTAGCGATTGGGAAGCAGGATTAGGCTAAGAAACCCCAGTGCATCATCGAGCCCCCCATTTGACCTAAAAAAAAGATCCTAAACCTAAAAGTGATGAAAATCCATAGTTCAGTCAAAAAAATCTCTCAATGTTTTCACATGTCTACAGCTTCTTTTTTCCAACATACAGTGTGTGAGACCAATTTCTGATTTTGCTCTACAGGGACTTCAAAATATCAATTAAGCCAATAGCCAATTCTGATACCCATGCTTTCTTTAATTACATTAATTCTTAGTGTCTGTTTGAGCTATGACATTTGATTTGTTCAAATTGTTGCTAGTAGTCCCTCCTCTTGAAATGTCACAAGAACATGTTTCACAAACTGCATGTGGCGGATCTTTCCCAGAGAAGGTGGGCTGACACACTGCCAACACTTTATTTCATGTTTGACCATGAAAACAAACCCGAGTTTGCCCAGCAGACGACTTACTCTTCTGCCAAATTTAATCAGTAGTTTGGTAAACCAGGTTGCCAGCATTAAATTTAAACAAAAGATATACATCAGCGACTAACCTCAGGGATGTCGCACTATTTGCCAATTTCCGTAAACACGGCCAATATTGGCAGATACCGATGTCCAGCAGATGCATCTGTGAATCCCTCTAGCTAATTTATAAAATAGAGAGTATAGAGACAACTGATTGGCAACATCTGGTAAGCCTGTCAGTGATAATAGATGAGATACATTTCTTTAATAGTGGTTATAAACAGGGGTCCAGGTAAGCAATAATAGATGAGAAACATCTGGTTAGACTTTTAAAATGGATTGAAAACGAAACATTTTAAGATGACATAAATGTGAATTAATCCCAAAGGAAATTATTGTGCTAGGTTGTTCTAAAATTATAGTACAAGAAAGAGTAGCAGGAGCGAGCATCAAATTTAAGTAAAACTACAAAATATAGTGTTTTTAGAATATAGTTTTAAGAGGATAAAGTTGAAATTTCAAAGAAACTGTGCCTCAAAGTGATGAAATAGAGGTATAGTAGTGAGTAATGCAACAGAGTAAGCTAAGTGCGTCAGTAATGACATTATTAACAGTGGTATCACACCTCGACCCCAGGCTCCGTTTAGGCTTCAGGTAGTGACTGACCACGATGAAAAATAAAAAGAAGAAAAGTGATTTTGCAGATTGGAACATTTTATTGGATTCAGATTAATAACAATTGTTCAACAAGTGGTAAATTTAAAGAGCAGTTGTATTTTAGTTTTGTGAAGACAAGGGTCACCAGAGGGGTCGCCAGAATCCATGAAAAATTAACGTTCCACGTGGTATCTTTAAAGAGGACATATTATACCCCTTTCCCACTTTTTCAAACAGTCCCCTGTGGTCTAAATTAAACACCTGTTCTGTGCTTTGGTCAAAATATAACATGAATCAAGCACCAGAGGAGGTTTGTGACCCTGTATAATAGGGCTGCACGATATATTGTTTCAGCATCGTCATCGCGATGTGTGCATGCGCAATAGTCACACCGCAAGGACATGCGATGTGAAGGAAAAAGAAAAGAAAATCCGTCTGGAGCCGAAAAATATATATTGAGCCTTTCAATTAAGTCTATGCAGCCTGTCTACGCCCATTCACATTACTAACAGATCTAAATGAGCATCCATTTATATATTTTACCACATTACATGCAACAACTCGCATAGTTAGAACACCTTCTCAGCGCTCTGTCATCTCACCTGCTGTTATCAGGGTCGGGCAGAGCAACATGCAGCGTGAGTGGTCGAGCGACTGAGAGAGAGGGAGCGGTGAGGAGCAGGGATTTTGAAAATCTGACAGTTTGCTTATAGTTAACATCGTATAAAGGGCTATATTTAACACTTTCGGGGTTAAAGGTAGCGGCTTCCAGATCTGTGCGTTCAACTTAGTCAGAACAGGCTCTCGGTTTTGTTTTTGAGGTCTAAGTTTCGATCTTCTGATAGCTAATTTCTTTGTTTATTTCACGTCCTCCTTCCCACGCCGTATGATTTCATGAGCTGCCATAAAACACGAAACACTCGTATAGTCGAAGTAATCCGTTGCTTAAAAGTTTGGTTCGCCTCCTGCTGTAAAATATGTGCGGGCTCCCGCTGTGTGTGTCTCTCTCTCCGCGCAGGCTGGAGGAGCGCAGCACGTTAACATATTTAATGAATATCCCCTTAATATTATTTGGTCGCGGAGGGAAACTTAAATGATGGAACATCAGTGCATGAGCGTGTTATTAAAAAGTCTGACCAGATGTGAGGAGAATCACTTGCAGGAAATATTATAGATCAATATCAATAATTAACGGATCATCAACATGATTAAGACTCTTTGCAAACGCAAGTAGCGTTCCCTGAGACAGTGAGAGACAGAGGCAGACAGGTGAGAGAGTCTGTTAGTGATCATTTCAGGGAGAGTCAGGGAGAATTCAGCTGAACAGAGTGTTGCATATTGCAATGTCAGTTTTTACCAATATCGTGCAGCCCTACTGTATAAACCAGCTCTCTCAGAGCACTTCCTTTTTGTGTGTGTCTCTTTAAATGAGCCCCCCCTGAGTTTTCCTGGTAGACATCGCGCCTTCGCTAGCGAGGCTAAAAATTGCAGACCTGTGCAAAAGTCTTGTTCTATGCTGGGGATGAAGTCCATGGGTGGAGTTATCAGGGGAGGTGAGGGGATATTTTTTTTAACCAGAATCCAACTTGTGACATCACAAGTTTAGCAAATTTGAAACGGAGCATTTTTCTCTGTGTTTATGGACTTATGCAGACGACAAACAAAGGACTGGATGGGTTTATTTCACATTTTGTGGGTAGATAGACACTCAGGTTACCCAAATATATGTTCAAAAACACTATACAAGTGGATTTTTCATAATATGTCCCCTTTATGTTGAGAGGAAAGTATCGTAGTAGTGGCCTAAATATGTGCTCATGTAAGTATGGTAGGTTGTTTTGAAATCACACAGCTTAAAGAAGAACATATCAACGTTACCTGACCATTAAAAAAAAGTAATCTTAAAAGAAGTCTTATGTTGACTTTTTCTCATAGAATTCATATCTAGAAATAATAGATGGCTTCCTATACAGCTTCATCCGTTTGGAAATGTACCAAGTTGGGCTGTGAGGGCATGTTTATGATCTACAATGTTTTTGCGATTTAACAAGGACAAACCAAAGTCAAAATGAGATTCATCTCCTTGTATGTAAAAACTAATTACTTGAAAATGGTTCATAATTGAAAGTCTCAACCCTTTCTGCAAACAGTAATAAAAAGACATTCACGTCCAGAATGAACTCTGCAACACTCAAACGATTTGTCCTTAAACCAAGCAGACACAGGGCTGCTATCTCACTGCTTTTGTTTCCTCACTTTTACTGTATTGCAGGGTTCACAGGAAGAGGCCACAGTTTTGTATCAGCATTGTGAAAAAAAATAAACAAACTATTTTTTTGGTATCCTTAGCACTGGAAAGAAAAAGGCTCTGCACGCCCCTCGCACATCTTGTGCAGCATGAAAAAAAGCCACATTCTCTCACGTTAGCCTGTCTGGGAAAGAAGAATGCTGATTTGCTTGAGGTAAGGAGACGCAATGGCCATTTAATTAACCTTTCCTGCCTCAATCTGCTCACAACAATTTTGCCTGTGACTCCCTTTAATAGTTTAATGACCTTGCTGTCAGTAAGACTGAGAAGGACTGAGTCAAGGTATGATTTAATTAAAAGAGTCCATATGTTTAAGACTGTACCTACGGAGGTGCAGAAACATTGGGGTTCATGGGAATGTCAGAGCTGACCTTGCTATAGAGGTCCGAAATGACAGCATGTGCAACGGTGTAAATAATTAGACGGGGGAAATAAAAGAAAAGCACCTTTTGAATAAGGCGGCCGTGTGTTTTGTCATATTTTCGTCAGTTATTGTATTCATTGTCCAGTAGTGCTGACTTTATCCACAATATGGTGCTAGTGCCCCTTTCAGAAAAGACACTGCTTCCATATGTAATCAAATCACATGAAGAATATTATAGCACCTTCAATCTGTTATGTTCACTGCTTTTCAGCCGTTATGTCTATAAGCTCATTAGCTGTCTACACTTCTTCCAAGGTCTAAAATGAACAATACGACAAAAGCTTCAAGTCCAGTGAATGCTTTGAAATCACATTAAATAAGATTTTGCTTTTGATACCGTTAGAGAGTCAGATATTAGGTAGCGAAAGTACTCTATTTTAATCAGGACCTAGAAGTTGAACTGACAGATACATCAAATAAAATGTATCTAGAAAATTGGAGAAGTTTTTGCCAGATTGCTGCACATAAAAATAAAATTTTGTGTAACCTGCTGCTGGTTTCAGTCAACCTGAACAGCATGCAGCAGGCCATCCATCCATAATCACTGTTAACCAGAGGTGTAAAGTAACGAATTACATTTACTCGCGTTACTGTAATTGAGTACTTTTACTTGAGTAGAATATATTAGTACTCTTTACACCTCTGCTGTTAACATAATTTCTCTAAACAACCCTGCCAGATTGTACAGACTGACATGCATTTCTTATACTTGTCTTAAATGTTTGATAACAACTCAATATAATTTTTTGCTGACTCACAAAATAATCGCTGATACATAATAACAATTGAAACGAGAGGCATGCTAACAGTCGTTCGTTCGCAATGAGTGGCACTAACGTTTATCACAGGGAATATGCAATGATGGTACATATGCATGGTAAAATGTCTATGTAGCATTAGCATTAACCATTAGCATTGATGTGATCTATCTTACATCCTGTGCTTGTTTCTTTATACGACATTACTTCTGTACATTTTTGTTTTGACGCGTTTTAGCTCTCTGCAAATGCTTGAGTCATATTTAACTTATTAGTGGTATTTTTTTATTTCTCCCACTGTGGAGAACAAACAGCCATTGACTTTCATCATAAATGGGATGGTAAGAGATCCCCCAGAAGCTCATCTAAAGGGTAGGTGACATTAAAGGGGACATGTTCTGAAAAATACACTTTCACAGTGTTTTTGAGCATATATTTGGGTAACCTGAGCGTCTACCAAGCCACAAAATGTGAAATAAATCCAGAAAAATGCTCCGTTTAAAATTAGCTCAACTTGTGACATCACAAGTTGGATTCTGGTAAAAAAACAAAACAAAAAAAACTCCCCTCCCCTGATATCTCCACCCATTGACTCCCCCCCAGCCTAGATCAAAACTTTTGCACAGGACCTCCATTTCTATTCTCGCTACAGAGGAGTGATGTCTATGGGGAAAACTCAGGGGGGGCTCATTACATTTAAAGAGACACACACACCAAAACGGAGCGTTCTGAGAGAGCTGGTTTATACAGGGTCACAAACCTCCTCTGGTGCTTGATTCATGTTATATTTTGACCAAAGCACAGCACAGATGTTTCATTTAGACCACAGGGGACTGTTTGAAAAGGTGGGAAAAGGGGATAATATGTCCTCTTTAAAGCTGAGTTTTTATTGTAGCAGGCCTGTATTGAGAAATATAAGGAAAATAAATATGTTTTTTAACCAATTAGGATTATTTTCATTTAGTTTCACTAAGCATACAAAACAAGTTATCAGAAACCAGTGATTCTCAACCTCGGGGTCCAGGGGTCGGGAGATCATTTCTGGGGGTCGCCAAAAGATTGTGGAGAAGAAGAAAAAACAATATATTTTTTGCTTTTTTTTAATTATCAGGCTTGTATCAGTGATATAATTTGTCCTATAGAGCTGTTTGATAGTACTGATAGGAGGCCTTTTTAGGCTGGCTGCATGACAGCTCCTGCACGCGCGTCACAGTATTGACTTTGACACCCCACAGACTGCATGCTTGCTGTGTGAGTGACTGTTCCTGTCTTTTCTAAGTTCTACCCAAAATAAGGCCATAAACTGTATATTATAAACATTTCTTGACTTTATAATTGTTTTGAGAATCAATTCATATGGGGCGAAGAGGTGTGAGATCCCTACTCACATGTCAATAAATAGCCTACAAATGAATCACTCTTCACTGAACATGCTGTTTGCTATCGCCTACCTTAACAGGGCTGGCGTCAGGGTTGAGCTTTTAGAAAACAATCTTATCCACATTAAGAATAGGTCCTTAATTAATATTCAGCCCAAAAACAAAAAGAAGAGAGAACGAAAGAAAGAAATATCTCCCCTAATGTCATTTTTTGGATTATTGAAAGGATGTAGCTTCTTAAAGTAAACATGAAAACGCAAACACCAAAGCTTTTATTATTTGGGACTAGTGACTTGAAAAGGTTGAGAGCCACTGCTTTAGACAAAGATTTCTGCTCCCTAATCTTTTTTCATTTTGTGGCCCCGGTGAGCCCCTGCGTCTCTATCCCCCGTCACAGCTCCGAGAATGATGGAAGAGTGCCATGGTCACCTGTGACAGCTCAGCTGACTGTCATACACAGCACCGGTCCACTGATGAGGGTGAAATTACTTCATAATAGTAGGGGTGTTCCTGGGTTTATATAACGATATGATAATCCTCTTTTCACACAATGATGATAATGATCGTTATTATGGCAGGGGAGTAGGGGGCGAGGAAACCGCTCGGAATGGAGACTTTGCTGTATAATCCTCCCGCCTTGAAAGGTTAAATACGGATTTGAATACTATGATCCCCCACTCTGAAAATGATAGTTCTGTATTTGAAGCAAATGTGCTCATTGTGCACTTTACCTTGTGGAGCAGTGTGAGTGGCACACTCTACCAAAGAAGACATGCTTGCCGTGCTGTATATGCACAAATGATTGTAAAATAAAATAAAAAGCTTTATGGAGATTGACTGACTTGAGAAATCCAAAGTTTGAGGAGCTGTTGTTAGGCTCCAGTTTAATTGGGGCTGCAGTAGCCTAAAGGTTAGCAAAGCAGGCTCTGGACCAGAATCACCAGAGCGGAAAAATGTGGGTAGGGAAGTAAATGTGTAATGCTTTCTGCTCTCTTGATATTGCCCTACAGTACCTCTATGTTTCCCTTCACCTCTCACTTTACCCAGCTTCTCTACTGGATTAGCTCAATGCTAATTAACAGAGGAGTGTTATGGGCCGCTTCCAAGTGCAAATGCATTAAACTCGGTATGCAACCGCTTCATACCCAGTTTCATAGATTGCTCTGCCGTGTGTGTTTGTGTGTACAGCTGTGGAGATGTGACAGATTAAAAGCAACGTACATACTATCTAAAATATATAACAATCACTGGGAAACTCCAAAGAAATATGTTGTTATATAATTACTTGATTATATTTCTAAAATCAAAACACACACACAAGTTAGACACATAAAGGTGACCTTCTGTTTCTTAGCTGTCCAAAAACTGTATTTGTATCAGAATATAGTTTGAATACAAAATTAGATGACATCATTTGATATATATATATATATACCTAGTATTTTTGTATAATGACATTTACAAAGGTGAATCAGGTGTATGTCCAGGGTTTTTCCTGGCTCAGAATGGGAGTTTGGGGCTATATATGCGCTATAGTAAACGTTCGACCTGCTTATTAAAGTATAGTCTGTGAGTCTGTATTACCTTATTTGACAGAAATCTGTGCATTTCCTGTCATTGCTGTCCATTTTATAAATAATATTATCATTATGCTTAAGTTACTGAAACCCCAATTAAATCTGGTAAATATTATTTTTTTTGCAACAGTGAAACATGGGAGGAGAGGGATTTTGAGGGAGAGGGGAGGTCACATCCTGCCAGTGCATTTCACCCTCTTCCTATGATGGCTGCTCTTTTCCTTTAAATTGTGTTTTTGTTTTACATACGCATTTGTTTAAGTACATTTATTTGAGTTAAGGTATTATGTCAAATAATCACAGATTTAAGTCACAGATAATTTGATCAGATCAGGAAATTGAGAAATTATAAAAATATATTTGCCGGCTATAACGCAGCGCTGTTTGACAGTCTGTGTGGAGAAGTTCACAGACTACAGCTGGCTGACGTTACGATCGTTAAGTTATTGATTGTTGATAAAAGCAGACACGGTGGAAGTGAACGGAGAAAAGTTGAACGTGCGTTCCCGACTCGGTCCATACGGATTCCGGATCAACCGTGTTTCGTTGCACTACAAGTAAACAGGTTGGCGTTCCGGTGTGTGTGTGTGTTTGCAGCCATGTATGTTGGTGTGTCTCGTCTCGGCGTGCCCCTGCGATGACCCGTCTGCAGACAGCAGAGGAGCAGGGACAAGTAGCCGCAGCTAGCCTTCATCATACGCAGTTTAGTTTTAACATGACTGTTGGGATAAATATTTACCCCCATGAAGAGCATTACGCTTTGAAATTAACTCGCCAAACAGAAAATCACCCCGCATTTAGCGCTTGTGGGTGTCAGCGAAGCATCCGAAACCAGTCAAAAGAAACGAACAGTCGACCAGCTGGCTATCCAGCGCGAGCCACAGGCGTAAACGGATGAGAGATGACTACTAGAAGTCAGAGACGTTGTATTTAAGTTTATGTTCTGATTGTTCAACAGTCGTTTGATGTATTGATATTTTTAATACATTCAGAGAGGATTTGTTTTGCAATTTGAATTGTCTTTTTTATTCCATTGGCGCTGGTTAAAACCTCTTTGTGGGCGCCAAAGAATTCTCTATGCAGGAAAAACCCTGATGTCCAGCTTTTCTTTTACCTGATTCAAAGAATATGCACATATCTATATCTGTGCATACCAAGTCCTGAAACTAAACAGGTTTTCAGTTTTTCAAGCACAAGTGAACGAAAATCGGAGGAGAGGGTTTTCTCTTTCCAGTTTAAGTTATGCATTGTCAAGGATCGCGAAAACGAAGAGGAGGACCCAGATGCAGATCTAACAGAAAGGATTTATTTAAAATAAAGATCAAAATTCCAAAACACGAAAAAACAAGAAGCCACGAGGAAGCACAAGAGACACTAGCAAACTGACGACTAAACTGACATACGACATACCACAAACAATGAACTGACACAGGAGGGAAGAAACACAGAGACTAAATAGACACAGGGGTAATCAAACACAGGTGAGACTAACAAGACACAGGTGAGGACAATCAGGGCAATCACACTGGGAAACACACAGGCAGGAATACAAGAAACACAGAGGACAACTACAAACCAAATCATGAAACACTAAAAACACACAGAACTCAAGAACGAACAAAACACACCAGAACAAGAAGAAACACCAAACACTGAAAAACAAAACTAAAAAAAGACCAAATCATGACATGCATGTGGCCCTAACACTCAGCTTCAAAGCTGCAGTTTTGTTGATATTGAATTGTGTGTTGTATTGTCTTGTGATTTCATATCCCCTTTAATTCACTGTAATGACAATAAGAAAGAGCTGATAGAAATTACATTTGGTCCAGATTTTATTACTTAAAACAGTTAAGCATGGAACAAAAGATTCCTCAACATTTCTATTTTTTTTATTTAAACTTTGAAATACCAGCAAGAATACTAACAATCGATTCAAAGTGACAATCGATTGATGAGCATACATGTTAAACACAATTATTTTTTAAGTTTTATTTTGGGGCTTTTTATGGTTTTTATAGAGATGGGACATTGGATAGAGTCAGAAATCAGGGACAGCAAGAGTGGGGAATGACATCCTGGAAATGAGCCACAGGCCAGATTTGAAGCCAGGTAGCCCGTTTGGAGGACTACAGCAGCAATGTAATCTGTGTTAAAAATCACAATGAGGTTCTAAAAGTAACAGTCGCTTTTCTGAAATAGCTTTCTTGCTGCCCATTCTAATATGTGAAATCACACTTGGTTTGTATTTAATAATCCTATAATGAGAGCCATTTTGTGGCATATAGCAACATTAGAGGAGGTATTTTCTGCCTGCAGAGCCCTGGATACAGTATGCATGTTTCTCATGATACGTACCCTGTGCATACTGCGTGTGTGTGTATAATGTGGAGTCTAGCATGAGGGATACAGTGAGAGTGAGTGCAGCAGGGGCTGTGCAGTTTGTGCCAAATTTCAAACATGATTTACATTCTCAATGTAATGTATTAAAACGTTGACAGGGCAAAAGGGATTCACAAGATGCTGCATTAGAAACTCAATTTCTGTGATGAATTGCCTGAAGCCACTGAATTACAAACTGCTCCCTACCACCTTCCCCGACTCACCCCCTCCCTCGGCTCAGAAGTTTTTTTGTGCGTGTCAAAATCTTCTTAAACCTCTCTCTTAATCTGATCTGCTGAATGTGAGAGGGTGAAAGGATTTCCAGACTAAAAAGCATTCATTTTTCGTCTTGTTGTGCATTGCCTTTTCCAAGTGCTGGGTCAGTAATATTCAAAACTTGCTGCTTTGCTCTTCCGTCTACCCGGCTCCACTCTGCCTGTCTCGGGCTTATGGATGTCCTCTCCACACCTCCTCTTTTCTCATTATGTGTGGCTGGTGAAAAGCTGCCGCCGTACTAAACTAAGTGTAAGCATTATTAACTAAGTAGTGCAGATTGATGGTGACAAATAATAATATAGGAAACTCGCACTGGGTAATGTCCAGGTATGATATATATACCTTACATACAAACAGAGACTGGACTACATTCAAACAGAGACTGGGCTACATACATACAGAGACTGGGCTACATACATACAGAGACTGGGCTATATACAGAGACTGGGCTACATACATACAGAGACTGGGCTACATACAGAGACTGGGCTACATACATACAGAGACTGGGCTACATACAGAGACTGGGCTACATACATACAGAGACTGGGCTACATACATACAGAGACTGGGCTACATACATACAGAGGCTGGGCTACATACATACAGAGACTGGGCTACATACATATAGAGACTGGGCTACATACAGAGACTGGGCTACATACATACAGAGACTGGGCTACATACATACAAAGACTGGGCTACATACATACAGAGACTGGGCTACATACATACAAAGACTGGGCTACATACAGAGACTGGGCTACATACATACAGAGACTGAGCTACATACATACAGAGACTGGGCTACATACAGAGACTGGGCTACATACATGCAGAGACTGGGCTACATACATACAGAGACTGGGCTACATACATACAGAGACTGGGCTACATACATACAGAGACTGGGCTACATACATACAGAGACTGGGCTACATACATACAGAGACTGGGAAACATACATACAGAGACTGGGCTACATACATGCAGAGACTGGGAAACATACATACAGAGACTGGGCTACATACATACTGGGCTACATACATACAGAGACTGGGCTACATACATACAGAGACTGGGAAACATACATACAGAGACTGGGATACATACATACAGAGACTGGGCTACATACATGCAGAGACTGGGAAACATACATACAGAGACTGGGCTACATACATACTGGGCTACATACATACAGAGACTGGGCTACATACATACAGAGACTGGGAAACATACATACAGAGACTGGGCTACATACATACAGAGACTAGGAAACATACATACAGAGACTGGGCTACATACATACAGAGACTGGGAAACATACATACAGAGACTGGGCTACATACATACTGGGCTACATACATACAGAGACTGGGCTACATACCGAGACTGGGCTACATACATACAGAGACTGGGCTACATACAGAGACTGGGCTACATACATACAGAGACTGGGCTACATACATACAGAGACTGGGATACATACATACAGAGACTGGGCTACATACATAAAGAGACTGGGAAACATACATACAGAGACTGGGCTACATACATACAGAGACTGGGCTACATACATACAGAGACTGGGCTACATACATATAGAGACTGGGCTACATACATACAGAGACTGGGATACATACATACAGAGACTGGGCTACATACATACTGGGCTACATACATACAGAGACTGGGCTACATACATACAGAGACTGGGCTACATACATACAGAGACTGGGCTACATACATGCAGAGACTGGGCTACATACATGCAGAGACTGGGCTACATACATGCAGAGACTGGGCTACATACATGCAGAGACTGGGAAACATACAATGAAAAGATAAATAAAACTCTAAAGCCTGTAGCCGAAAGCAAATACATCATTTTCAGTATTGGAAAGATTATTATATGAGGATATCAGATGATGTGTTTTGGATGCCCATGACTTACTCCAGAAGGGGGAAGGTGGTCTTCTTTAATACAGGAAATTATATGTAACTGGAGACATGTTTTTTTTTTTTCGACTAGTACATTTCAAGTTGAACAAAAATGTCCCCAGAAACTGTAGACTAGAATAACACACTCTGATATTTGCCACTTCTTTATAACAATAAGATATTTAAATACTGACCAGTGTCCCTTCCCCTTGAAAATCATAGAACTGACAATCAGTCACTTGCACTTGGAGACCTTAGTGCGAAGTCAAAGTTTGAGTGAATGCATAAACAAATAAATACATTCAACAGAGTTTCATACATCCTTGTGTGTAGGAGGAGATGCTCTTAGTGATGATTCTTGAGGGCCCACTCAGGCGGTGTGATATGACTGTTCATTGCAAGTCCATTTTGTGAAGGCAGCGTCAACCGCGGTTCAAGTTTATGCCTCATTTCCTTTAAAGGTTGCTGTTGCCTATTGATTGAGTAGACCACACAGTTAAGAGCTGCGTTTAGTTTCAACATAGATTCAGTTTAAAGGAAACCTATTCCTGGAAGGTCTATTCCTAAACTATAGCTGTTCAGAGCCTCTTGTATTAGGTAGTGTCACAGCCTGACTGGTGTCACAGCCTGACTGTGACAAGCAGGGAGACACAAGAATTGGCAGTTTAGAAGAATCCTCGAAAATGCATCATAAAATGTAGATAGGAGTTTCTGTAGTGTAGATTTGGATGTGTGTCTATATAAGCCAAATGGGTAACCCTGAATAATCCAGCTCTCATGATATCTCTTGGAGAAATATTTTAGTAGTTGTTTATTAGTAAATCATTAAGTTTATCTTTCTTTGGGTTTGTTTGGATTTTGCATTTATGCTCTGCTACAGAAATAAGATAAATATATTAGCCTCTACAAGACCAAAACGAATGTGATTGTTAGTTAGCATGAGTGCATGAGAGCTGGCAGCTATATACACATTCTATCTGATAATACTTCTGCTATACTTTCAAAGTCAAAATGTAGCCTGTTTCTTACAACTTCTCAATCTCAAATAATCTATATGCTAATAACTACACTCCGTACTCCGCTCTGTGACTTTTTATCCCTCAACAGGCCTCCCGTAGAGTATTTCCTGACACCTTGCGACAGTGACAGTATTTAGAGTATGTCTGCTGTGTGCGTTGTAGATCCGTCTTAAGTACAACTGAGCTACACCTTTTGGTCATGTCGAGCACCCACCCAGAAAACTAAATGTCTGCCTTGAGTATTATTCCTGGCATTGAGTCTGGTGTGTCAGAAATAGGATAATAAAAATATAAACATTGAATAGAGAGCTAGAAGATGAAACACAATAAATAACTGGAGGAGGAGAAGTACTTTCTCACACGAGTGTCTGACTCATTGTTCTGTGGGTTCATGTTTTATATGGATGATGGTGCGGGTCTGTGTGATTGTGCCTCTCTGCATTGTTCTAGTTGATTTACAGCAACAGTACAATGGTGTAATAGGAGTTTGGCTTTGCTGCTTGAGAAGAGGTTTTGAGTAATGCAAGCGGGGTCTTTTGTTTGTGAGCTTGATTGCGAGGAGTGGGGAAGCCTTGGAGCTGTCATCCCAATAAAGAAAGCTCCTCTGCATGGCGTTAACACCGGCATCCAATCAAAAGAGAGGGGGGGGAGGGGGGGGGACAGATTTAGTTCACTGCTGTTTGCTTTT
Source organism: Labrus mixtus (assembly GCF_963584025.1). NCBI lineage: Eukaryota > Metazoa > Chordata > Actinopteri > Labriformes > Labridae > Labrus > Labrus mixtus. The sequence goes on from NC_083614.1 coordinate 8,434,160, forward strand.
CACACAGAAAGGCCATGCATTAATGGAAATCCAAATATTCCAGCATTACCAGAGGATGATAATGTAAATTCAAGTTAATATTGGTACAATGTGTGTGTGACAGTTTGCCATAATGCGCTCTTCCTGGATTAGTCATTCATTAAACAGGTTTGCCATGCAAAGCCACTGTCAGATTTTTGTCAAGGAGGACAGAAAAGGAGAGAAAACAGTGCCAACAGAAGCTCTTACAATTAAATTCTGCAGCCTGATTATGGTGACCAGTTTAATCTCGAGCATGTGAGTTCCTCTGTAGATTTAGAGCAACAATTCTCCGCAATAATAGAACAGAGAGACAGGCGAAACAAAAGGCTGTATTAAAGCGCTGTGTTTGCTTTAAAAGAAGCTGGGAAGCATTGTCAGGAAAATTATGTTGTTTCACATTAGATGGTTTAGAATAACAACATCTATTTATACCTCCCTTTCACTCCTTCAGTGTGGTGGCTATTTACTTTGCAGTGTTCTACAAAATGCGAGATGAGAAAAGGATCGAGCGCCATTGTGTTTATTTGTGCAAAGATCTCAGAGATTTATAGCTTTTGTCTTGAACACGCATTTATTGTGTTGAAGTATGTATGAGTCTGTGCGCTTTCAATATTCAATATATTCCCTCCAGACATTCTTCATAGTGGTAAAGTATAGTGACCATTTCTGACAGAAAACATTTTAATATCAATGTTTAATTTGAGTCCTTTAACGTGCCTGAACTCTATTTTTACTGTAGTGTGGCTATTCGTTTTTCAATGATGGTCATTTGTCTTCTTCATGGTTGTGATTAAATCTTGATGTAGTTCAGTGATGTTAACATAACGAAAAACGTGACAAAATGCAACATTAAGGTGATATCTTTTTTTGGATAATGCACACACTTATTTGGCTAATATTTGTTTGTATGAATCATTCATGGTTTTTTGTCTTATGTGATAAATCAGTCGTAAAACTAACATTAAAATGTACATTTACGCCAAATCCAGTGCACCAGTTAGAGATCAACTTCCACCATTTATAATAGGTCTTGTGCTACCATTACAAAATGTTCATTTTAATATTTTCCTTTTCTTTTTTTCCCCCTATTTTCCATGTTCCATCAAAGTCTTGCTCAAATGATGTGGTTTTATGTTAAAATGCTTTCTGTCTGATTAGCTCCCTCTGCACTCAGTAACGCACGTGGGCTCAAATAGTGATCATCCTAAGAACTCTCATTTTAATACAAAGCTTGATCAGAGTAATCTTCAAACTGTCACATTAGTTTGACTCCGACACACTTCACACCACCAAGGAACATTTACATCAAGTATTTCTACCAAACCAGATCACAAGTCGCATTACAGGCTATTTATCTGATGGCTGTATACACAAGACATACACGCACGCACGCATACACACAAACACACACACTTACTCACACACAATGATGGAAAAGATGAACACTTCTGCCAATGTACTATTATGATATAAAATGTAGTTTGGGCTTATCAAACTGATAACAAATGACAGAGACACAAACATTAAACAACTTTAAATATTCAGAAAATATGCTGTCGTTGATACCGATGTGAAAAGAGCTCCAATAATGAGCAAGTTTCTGTGTGCCTGAAGTTCAACATGTTTTCTTAATTATTGCACATGAATTTTATTTTATGTCAAAGGTGTGCAACATAATGAGCAATTGTATCCCATTTAAGAAAAGAGCCAGGTATTAACTCGACCCACATCCTGACATGCTAACTTGTACTCATCCTGCCGACACTGCACATTAAGACTTAACATAGAGAGCAAATATACTATATTATTATTAAGGTTTTCTTCTCAACATCATAGACAGGGAGCTGAAAAATAAGTAATGAATTGAAGTAAAACACATTCAGAAGTATTCACTATTTAAGTTTATATAATAATCATAGTTGCCCACACCTGCATATAAAGAAATCTAAATCACTGAAGCATAGCAAGAAATATTCACTCATGTATCAGAAGTTTTGTTGCATTGTTGGTGATGTATGAACTGTATGCCTATTTGTTTGCTGTTTCTGTATCTGCAATTGTGATTTTCTCTTTTAAAATGCTTTTCTAAAGCACTTGAAAAGAGCTCTACAAATAAAGTATTAATATTATATTATGCAGGTGAACCCTAACCTTCAGCCAGCAACCTCTAGTGTCAAAAAATGAAGCCAATGTTAAAAAAAGTCAGAGTAGCAGCTTTAGGTAAGATCTTAAGAAGGGCCTGACCGATATGGGATTTTAGTGGCGATATACAGTATATTATATATAGATATATTAGGAAGAGAAAAAATCGGAATACGATATATCAGCTGATATCTTTCTTAGGTCCATGTTCGATCTGCAGGGATGGATAAATATAGATGTACACATTTATTGTGTTGATTTCTCAAATGCCTCTCAAAAACTTGTGGGAAAGATTAACAGTACAATGACGACAAGATGGTCACTCAACTGGAAAGTAACTGCATGTACGTGTGTCATCGCTTGACACTCTGGCTGCAGATAATGCTTGTTATTCCATATAGCTCACCCAGCTGGTGATAGCCAGGAAAAGAACTGCTAGTGTAATTCAACAGTATTAAATTAAATGCTGTTTGACTGGTGAATAAATCTAGCAATATCGGTGCATATTTGTGATAAAATTAGTCGATACCAATAGTCACTAGATCAGGGATGGGCAACTTTGGTCACAGCAAGGGCCACATTCATTTAATTCTCACTGCCAGAAGGCCAAATTGTAGTACACTTAAACGATTAAAGTTGATTATGTCTCAAATTTAACTCAACATATACCACTGATCAAATATTATTATGGACATATTTTTGGTTTTCATGATTTCATGGCAGATTTTGTCATGTTTTCTTCATGTCTCCAATTAATTGATATGTAAAAATTGACCTGAGGGCCACGTTGAGGGTTGATGAGGGCCGCATGTGGCCCCCGGTTCGCCAGTTGCCCACCCCTGCACTAGATTTTATCTTAGTTTATCAGTTCCCCAAATATCCAAAATCAACTGCATGCTTTTCTCATAAGATCATGATGTCTTTTAAAAAATACCACTTTACATAATGCCTGTTCATGTTTGATTCATGTAAACTTGTTAAAGGATCTTCTGCAGGGTACCTCTAGTCCCTCATTTTGAACCACAGTGTACCTGTTAGGATGAAAAACAGCAGATAGTCATAAAAGTTTGTTTGACTGCTTTTGTCGTCATTGCCTTCAGGACACACAAGCATCATAAATACTCCATACATCGTCTCGTACAATTCGGGCTTTGGGTTCGGCTGTTTGTCACTCTTTGGAATTGATAAAAAAAGATTGGTCTCTGGAGAATGTGTTGTTACTGTCATAAAGGGAAGGCCATGTCCACATTATTATTTTTCTCATTGCGGGCAGCAGTGTGGGGCTTTTCACAGCGCTTTAATCTGCTCTCCAGCCAGACACGTGGGACTTGGCCTTGCCCTCTCTTCACCCCCAGCAGACTCGTGGTGGTAAATATCAGATGGGGCCTCTGTGTCCGCCCAAGAACGATACAATCAGCATTCAGAACAATGCACAACATAATGGGAGATTTTCAACTGGTTGTTACAGCCAGACAGTGAGCTGAGGGATCATTCTGACACTAACATGACCAATGACAAATAGAAAATCCTCACGGACTTTCACCATACTTTTATGTAGTCTAAAACTGTGACTTTGTAAACTGCCTTCTAAAGATTGGATATAATTAACCTCCTAGTGTTATAATGAAAATAAATCTTTTTCAGTAATATTAAAGAAAAAAAAGACAAAATCCTCAGACTGCAACTTTTTAATTTGAATATTTATTTTCCTTTTTTCCCTGATAGACATTCAACTGTATGTTTTTTGAGTTATGAACAGAACAAGACATTCGAGTATATCATCTTGGGATTGGAAAAAGAAACTGATAAACAACATAAAACATTTCCTGACAGTCAGGCCAACCAATGTATCCCTTTATCAGTAGAATAATATAACAAAAATAAAAACTGATGAAAGTAATCATACGTTGCAGCCATATTTCTGTCAAAAAGGCATGTTAAGGAGGAAATATCGTTGATCTGTTATCAGTAATTTGAAACCTTTTTTGCTCACTAAGCATTGCTTTAAATAGTTAAAATCAATTCCTTATCACTTTGCCTTTTCTTTCTGACATTCACATTTTTTTGGGGGAATTATTCAACATATTCAAGGTCCATTGAAAAAAAGTTCACAGAAGATAAAAAAAATATTTTACATTTTTGTTGAAACACAAAAATATTTTACATTTTTGTTGAAACACAAAAATATTTTACAAAACTTTAAAAGATTTAATGAAATGCAAATGTTTCTGAAATATTTCTGCAGTGTACCTTCCGGGCCACCCTAGTAAAGGACCATTGGTTGTCTTAACCAAGCACACTGTAGTCACTCTAAACCCTTAGAATTATCTTTTTATTATGTTTTTTTTTTTTTTGCAATTTTCTTGAGGTAATTTGATTCGAAGCAACAATATGTAGGAATTTGGTTCGGTGGGCTTTGGCGCCTACCTAAGGTTTCTAAGTGCAACTGCAGTGTGGTAAGAAATTGCTGTTACGCTTACACATCTTAGACAATGTGCAACGTTCCTTTATTTACAAGCAGAGGGCGTGAATCCGGCAAAGATCTTGTGAGAAGCTAAATAACTTTGTCAACAGACAAGGTGTCAAAACCAGATTTAGCAAAATATGACTGCAAGCGTCTTAAGCCTGTTATGAATAATATCTGCAAGGATGTACACCTTGCTTCCTGCTCGGTCACTCTGTTTTTCTCTTCTTAGCTCCATCCATCACTGTCCTCTTCCTTTTAGCCACAGCCATTGTATCAAACAGTACTGAGACGTGTTGACTGACTTCTTTTTTATAACTGAAGGCTGTAAACAGTAAACAGGTAATCCAACCATTCTGTGGACATGGGAGAGAGGCCTTTCTCTCTGTGAATAGTTATGGTGCTATCAAGTCGACCTTAGAAACTACTATATAAAGGTGGAAAAGTTACATATCGTTGCTTTAAGCATTGATCAGTGAGTCAAAAACAGAAATTAACAGATCAATCCATAATGAAAATGAGCATTATCTACTGCTTTACTGCATTACAAAAACATTTATTAAAATAGAAATATAGGAATATTTATAACTTGTGTGAAAACTGACATTTTTGGTGGTAGGATCAACTCATACAAATTCAGCATTGTTTAACAAAATGCAGTAATAACGCTATAATACTACCCCAAAGTCACCTGAATAACACTTGTCGTCTCACTGTGACTGACACTTATTGTTATTCGTATTTGAGCACCGTTTTGTTATTAATCAGTTAGGTCATGTGGTGAGAGCTGTCACTGCTGGAATAGCTTTAATATGGACTACCCCTCTGGGACAAACTTGGTCATTAACTCTAATGCCATTTTCTGCTACAGAAACCTTCCACCCTCCCTCCTCTCCCCCTTCATTGATTCAAAAAATTGAGAGTCAAACGACTCCCAGGACATTTAAGCACACTCGAGTCTCCTCCTCGCAAACTAAAGGGGCTGGATCGAGTCTTTGTCTGAACTCTGACCTGCTCTTCCTCTGCACACAATCTCAGTCAGCCCGAGGACATGGGACTCACTTCACCTAGACCGACTGTCTGAAACAATTTGTCCCTTGTTAAGAGCGTGTGGGCACATCACTTATGGGGGTGAGGAGGGAGGGGTGAAGGGCAGCGAGAGAGAAAGGCAAAAAGCCTGTGATGAAGACGAGGGGAGGACAGGTCAGATGGCGAGCTACATCTTTAACATAGCAGTAATCGATTTAGATTCTCCCCGTGGGAGAGACAAAACGTCAGATGTGCAGTGTGAGTACTTAGCACCTCTGTCTGTGTGTGTTTGTGTGTGTGGGGGGATTTGGTGGTGAGCAACAGACTGAATGCATCAGGCACAAACAACACTCACTGTGATTTTACATCTGATGAAATCTTGTAAAGGAAAGTATCCACAGGTATTTATCATAGATGCTGTTCTATTGATTACTTTATCCATTTTGGGGGGCTCCTGTCTGATGTATTTGGCTGGAAAAACATTTTCTTTCATCGTCTTACTGAACAGAGTTTACTTTTTTAGTCAAGTTAGAATTTCTAAACAGCAGAAATTATAGCTTTTGAAATGAATGGCTTTATTGTCATATTGTAATTAACTTAAGCCCATGTAAATGACATGGCCATTCCACAAATAAGTCAGAACCGGAACAATCTGCACACTTACTTTAAGGTTCACAAATGACTCTTGTCTGTTCTACTTTTAGGAGTAATGTGTGTGTGTATTAGCCACTTAAGGCAAGACGTGCCACTGACTAACTCTAACTGCCTGTTCCTGAATTGAATCCAAATTCAAAAATCAAAATCATATCCTGGACGCTTTTGTGATATCAGCAAATATTCTATAATCAGCTTGAGAATCTTTCTAATATGATATTGTGGTCAAACTGTTTGATTGAAGCCTCTAGTGCATCAAGGTTACAGTGCATCTACCAACAGTGCTATCAGCTGTCACTTCTCTGGTCACTTCTTTGGGAAATACTTACCCAGAGACACTGTTTCCAAAAATATGTCCTAAACCAATTTTATCCTCTTTCAAACATTATAAAACCCTTACACAAAAAGTGAGGTGAATACGTATTTTGTTTTTGACTGTAAACCAACCTGACAGACTTGTGGATTCATGCATCTCAGACCACCACAGGAAGTGGTTTTAGTGATCTTCTTCTGTGCATCTGTACAGACTGTCCCTGCTTGATGGGATAGCTGTCAGGACTCCTGTTAATACCAGGTGTAAACACGGGATGCATGTGTTGTGGCATGCATACTTTTTGAAGGTTTAGAAAAGGCCACATCACAAGAGCTTTTTCTGTAAAGAAGTAAAGCACTTGTCAGAATGACTTTTCTCTTACAAGAAAGCATCTTTATAGCCCTTATTTTAAATATATGTGAATCCAGATCTTACTAGCTATATAATGACTTTAAAACATTGTGATGAGGCTATAGATAAAAACCTTATGAAATGCTTCCCTTTCAATAACTGCCAATTCACTATTATATACTGAAGAGGTCAGAGAGAAATGCCTCTACAAGTACAACAGTATATAGAGTGCAGTAAATAAAGCTTGAAAGCCCTCCCTGCAGGAAAAAGCTTACTGATGTCTGTTGAATTAAGCAATAAGGCATTGGAAATGATGCATTTAAGAGAAGAAATATTACCATTTGAAATGGACTCAGCTGTTGTCTGTTAATTAGATGTCCTTGAGAGATTGAGGCTGCCTTCAACGGCAACAATAGATCTTTTCATAATTTTTCTATGGCTTGGCTATTTGGGCCTTCACTCGTAGACTGTTCAAGGCAACCACTGGACCATCTTTGGATCGTGCGGTTTTTTTTGTCTTCATCATTTTATATCGTTTAGACTCACTGTTATCCTTATCTAGATATTTCAATTATACGTCGCTTTTTCCACAGTGCAGTTTATTGAATCAGTATTATTGGCCCATTGTGAATAAGTAATGGATTTTGCAGACCACAAAAGCCACCTCTTGGGTCTATACAGGATGTGGTCCACTTATGACAGGAGTGTAGCCTAATCATGGATCCTTTCTGTGGTTCTAAGTTCTAACGGTTCTTTTGTTGCAGAATAGTTAAGGTGGACGCCGTTTTGCCAAATGGGGCCAGTAACGTCAAAGGTTTGCTTTGAGCTGGAGACCTTTGTTGCTTATCATAACACTGCTTCTCTCTCCCCTGTTTCCTATCTGCATTTCTCCACCTGATACAATAAGGAAAAATACTACGGAGAGATAACGTCGTATTTCAATCATAGCAATGTAGGTTTATTTACCATTCATATCAGTTTTTGACTCACGCAATTCCCATGTAAAAGTAGTTACGCCACAAAGTCACAATGCATATACTAAGAATAGTGTCTTTCCTGCTACAATCAATGATTCAAGAAGTTATTAAGACTGTTTAAAAAATAACAAAATTAAAGTCCGGTCCTCCAATATGAGACATTGAGTTTTAAAATCCAAACTTCTCATCAAATCGATCCCTCTGTATTAATGCAGACTGTTGTCACTGTCAGTGGGGGGAGTCTGCCATCACATCACAAGAAAAAATCAAGTTATCAGGTTTTACTGTTTCTAACTTTGTCTCCTTGTTACTGTGTACTGTTAATTATTTTAACACCATATAAAAATGAAACGAGGTCAACTATAGGATATAGTTGCGCTCTGTTATCTTTTAAGACCAAGCAGGATCACGATGTCTTCAGGTTAACAATTTAAAATAGATTTTCTTTGCATGGCTAAAGTTAAAACTAGCACGCACCACCAGTCTTTGGTCCTCCTCACAGGTTGATGTCATCATGCCTTTGCTGGTTATGCATTGTACTGGTTGAGTGGTTATGTGCTGTGCTGCTCCCATGAGATACCACCTGCTCACTGGTGCTGGTTTACATCCGGGGCCCCTCAACTGGGGCTACAGCCAGTCTTTGGGTACAGCCCAAAGTAGTGGTGGGTGGCAGCGTTGCAGCTTAGAGACAGCATTTGTGCCGCATTGAGGGGCCAACATATAAATGATTCAATTAACTGACTACTAATTCTGGTGCCAACTAGCTAGGTTGAGGAGGACATTTCATTTTTTAATCTTTAGTTGCCATGGAATATACCATTAAACTTCATGTTTTCACAATATTCATTAGTGTGTTTTTTGCCTTAGGAGACCTTCATATTGACAGAGGGTGCGGGTCGTTGCTACTGCAACCCAGATCAGACAAACCAAGTACTCTTTCTATGACAGGTTTTTAAGTAGATTTTAGATTTTTTTGTGAACAAAAATAAGAAGACAGTGGATAGTGCCAGAAATCGGGGAAGGAGGAAGTGGGGAAAGACATGCGGGAAAGGAGCCACAAGTGGGATCCAAACCCAGGCTGCCCGCTTGGAGGACTGTAGCTTCTGTACATGCAAAGGCCTGTGTGATAAAGCAATAACGATAATTATCGAGATATCATTTTTATCAATATAAATATAATAATGTTAGATAAAAGTTTGATCGAAAAAGATAGATTCAAACATGTAATTACGCCGCTCAAACACTAGGAACAGGGGGAGGCTAATGCGCCTTAAACTCTAGTTGCCACCTGACATTAAGAAGAAGAAGAAAAACACGACGAACAGCCAATCACTTCACAGGGATATGGGTAGGCGGGCTACCAGACGTTTGGAGCAGAATGGAAACACAAGAAATGAGCGATAAGGACATTGGAGAAAACGCTGAGCCTACCGGCTCAAAGCAGGGAGAAAACATTGTCAACAAAACGTCAAGAAAGGCCGCTCAACTTCCGGACTTTAGAGACAGTTTGGCTATTTACAGTCCGACATAAAACAGATTAATGTGCTCTGTAAACTGTGTCGGAGACAACCACAAACCTTTTCCACCATTTGAATCAATATGACCCGTTAAAACACACTGAAGGAAAGAAATCACCAAACGTCACAAACGGGTGTTAGAGTGGGCCGTATTGTAAATAATATAAACAGTCTATGGTGTGGACCCTCAGCAAACACCGGACCAGTAAGTGTGACTCCCCAGCAGCATACTCTCTCATCAGTGGTTTCCAGCACTGTGCACTGATCTTATGATGGTGAGATGTTCCTGTTGAATTATAGTTTGTCATGTTCTTACAATAAAGAATAATTAAACCATAATTAACCATCTGGTTTCTTCAACTTTCCCTCAGGAGGAAAAATCAGCTTTAAGATTTGAAAGAAATAATGGTTTGACAGTTATCGTGATAATTATCGATATCAATTGATATACATTTTTTTTATCGTGATAACATTTTTTCTCATATCGCCCAGGCCTAGGCGTGCACTCTAACCACTAGGCTACAGACGTCCCAGGCCTTTAACTCTTACCCGACCTTCAGGTTGAGAGCAGCCGACTCGATGTTTGATATTCACAGGGACATCCTATTAATGTAAAAACATCCTTGAATCTTTTAATACCACACTTGCTAATTTCTGTTGCAGATGTTTGAGTGCTTCAAGAACCAACTTTTCTAATGTAAAGTGAGAGGACAGACTTGACGCAGCAGTCTGGTGTGCATAAGAGGTTTCCCTTCCCTAAATCAGCGGTGCACAGAGCAGGTTAACAGTCCTGCGCCCAGGGAGATGAAAAAGCATAAATTAAAGTGCTCCCTCAAGGAGAAGAGGGGGTGCTGGGTTACTGAGGCATTATCAGTGCCGGGTGAGCAGCACACAGAGCTCAGTTTCATCCTCATGTTCTTTGTTAACACAAAGGGGGTCACCTCCATATGAAAGGAAATATAATAACACACAGACCCTCGCACAATGGCAGACTGCTGACAAATTCTCACCTAATTCTGCCCTCATATTCAGCCGTTCTAAACTCTTTCAGGGAGAAGCATCAAGGCTATGGTGATACGGTGCAAAAAAAAGAGGAAGAGAAAAGGGCTGTGTGGAATACAATATGTTTGCTGATGAAAAATATCGCTGGGAAAAAATAAAACAAGCACGCACAAGCTCACTCGAGAAATGTTTTAATTATATACAAAAGAATGTAGCTAATAAAGGAGGGAATTAAGTCAAATGCTCTGAGCAATCGCGGGAATTTAGCCAAAAGGAAATGAGTTGCCTCACAACCTCTCTATCCCTCTCTCTCATGCTCCCTCCATCTCCCTCTCTCTCTGTCTCCCCTCTCTCTTTCTCCCTCGCTCTCCCCGCCATTAAAAAGCCTGCAACTTCAAGCAGTTTTTTAATCAGCTAAAAAACATATGTGGCTTTGCAGCTAAGACAGCTTGCCCAGGCGCTGATAAATGCCTATCACTAATTTGCATACGGTAGAAGCTACCCTTTAATCAGAACCTCTAATCCCTGACGGTATTAATGATTTTTTTTCTCCTCGTATAGTATCATGTTTGCTAATTCCAAAGTGATCAGCTTCTTGTATGCGTCTCTTTTTTTGTGCTGGCATAATGGCCGAGTTGAGAACTTCTGTTATCCTACTTTGGCACATAATTAGGACTACAAAGGGGGACAAATCGCGCTGAATGGGACTCACAAAGAGGAGCTCCTTTTTTCAACCTCCTCCTTTTCTGCTGAGCTCTCGTTAACTGTTGTGTCACTTCACATATAGCCGCAGAAATGGGGGGAATTTGATGCCAAATCTTGAGTACAACGACAGCGCTTAAGAGTTCTGCCCAGGCGCAGAGAAAAATATCAAAATTTACCATGTAATTAAAATGTCTATCACCCCTCGGCTGGTTTAGAGGTTGCATTTTCTCCTTAAAGTGGCACTCTAGGCTATGAAACAGTCCTCTTAATTTCCTCGCTAAGCACCTTACAGAGTGCTTGTTTTTGACCTTATTCAGTATTCAGAGAAATTAAATCTCACTTCATGGGATTAAAGAAAAAAGACCTGAGTTTTTGGTGTGTTGAACAAAACTAGTGTAATGAGGATCAGAGTATAAAGGTAAATAAAACATTCCTGATATTTCCTGAAAAAAATAAATACCCAAAAAGCCGTACAGTGTTTAGTTTTAGGTCATAATACTGTACGTGTAAGAGCTGGATTAAAAATGAAAGGGGGAAAAGAAACAGAATGTCAACTAGGTACACACGACAGCTGATTTATACAATTCATTTGGGCCATTACTTTTCATTAAAGATCAAATGAAATGGGTACTTACTTACTAAGAGGCCTTTGGGGAGCTGAATTGCAGAGAAGAAAGAAGATTAAACTTTACATTCAGCCCCAAATTTAATTCAGAAGTAATCAATCGCATAATGGGCCAGCAACTGTAGCCGGGGTGATTGAAATGAAATTACCATATTTTTAATCTTAATTTTCCACACTGTTTATCTGACACTGTCAATATAAAATACAAACAGATAATGAAATAGCATTATATTGACACTACAATCATCTCTCGAGCAGCCCTCTGTGATTAAACCGCTGGAATGTTTGATTACATTTTGTTGGCTGACATTACAAATGACACGGATGCTTCGCCGAGACTTGCTGCCGGCTGGAAAATGAGCCTATCCATCAAGGACTCCTGGCAGCTTCTCCCTTCCAGTCGATGGCTACTGCCAACGGTCTGGGCACCCTTCTGTCAAGCCGTTTAGCACCCTAGAAGCAGGGAGGGGTAGGAGGGTTGAAAAAGATGGGGGGGACAAGGGGCTGGGACGAGTGATTCACGGCTCCCTTGCTCCGCTAATGATACAAAAGCAAAGGAGTCACAGAGTGCGCGGGAGAAAAATGTCCCAAGCAACATATCGCCCATGCAGGTGTCTCTTGGCGTACCATAAAGGGACCATAAAGCCCTCACAATGCAAGGCCCCCAGTCTGCAAATCAACAGCTCAGCTGCTGCCCTGGATTAGGACTCTGCTGCAGCCATCAAACCACCGCTACACCCAACGCCATGACCACCCTAATTACTTTTTAAGGGGCTCATCAATTTGCTCTTTGGAAATCAGAAGCAACAGGAACAATGTGATTCTTTTTTTATAAAATTCAGACACGGGCTGATCAAGTTTTCAGTCCTGATGAGTTTATTTAGCAACTTTTACCGACAAGTTTGAAGTGTCCATATGGTCCTGTTATAACTACTATGTTTATAACTAGTTCTTATGAGTGACACATTCATGTCTGTAATATCATATTTCATATTTAGTTTCTTTATAAAAACTTAAACAATGTCTCCTTTTATCTTGCTTTTGCATAATTTATATATGTTTATATATATTCATATAAGGGTTCATCAGGTTTTGGCATTGTTCTCTTGCTATTGAAAGTCCTAACAGTTTCAATACTGGAGTGACCTTGAAAATATCAAAATATACTCAAATGAATCAGTGCCTCCAACACTTGACACAAAGGTGGCCAGTTTAGAAAAATAAACATTTGCACATTATCATTGCAGCGATTTACCATATTGGATTAAATAAGCACTATATGAATGCAGACATGTAGCACATGGCTATATTCTAAATAATATTTAACCCATGCATGTATTCTCACTCACCTCCAAAATGTTGAACTATGTACAGAATAATGGGATGCATCATTAATAGAGAAGATAGATGCACTTCACTTTACGTCACTTTGGTAATTAATTTAGGGACAGCACACCTTGATCAGCATTAATATGATGTAAACGTTTAAAAATCCGACAGATACATCCAGAAATGTGTCATTTGTCAATTTAAATGATTCATTTTACATGAAGGCAGGGGCCATTTATAAAAATCAAGAAATAAACCAAGAAACTAGATTCATTTATTGCATCCATTTATCACCTTCATGCAAAACAGAAACCTGTTCATTTTATCACAGATGTGTAAGTGACTTATTGATCAAATTCTATGAATAAATAGTTGTTAAAAGATTAATAAGTTGTTAAAAGATAATCTTCATATTATGGGGTCAACAACATTCACACATATTGAGGGAACAGCACTGAACATTCAAGCACCTGCTGAGGTGACACAGTATTATTCATTGATACTAAAGTGGCAACCTCCGCAGGAGTTAGTCTAAGTGCAATGGCACCCTTTAAAATGTGTATTGCATGATTAGTTTGTGCTTGAACTTGTCATCAGAGATGCTGGTTTGACACTGGTACCACTGGTCCGTCAATTACCAGCTCTCCTCATTTTAATATGACAAAGTAATTCTGAGGGTAAAGAACAAATCAAAGCTCTGCTGTCATAACAGCAGCTGGATGGAGGAGCTGCTTGACAGAGTGGTATGTTAGCATGGGCACACTCCTCTTCTTTTCAAATGAATTAACCTTAGGCCTCAATTACACTCAAAGCTAAACATGAGTCATTCAAAGTTACTACTGCTACTGCCAGTGCCATTACTTCAGCTGTTAATGAAATTTGAGATCCTGCTTGAAATTATTGGTTGACTATTAATAAAGTTGTGATTTTCAAAAGCAAATCAAACAAAGAAAACACAAACAAAAACTAAAGAAAACTTTATTGGTTCTTGAATAACCAACAGCCTTGTTTTCTTTTGAACCTAAAAGGAGCAACAACGTCAACAGCTGTGAGAGCAGATGTGCTGGATAAGTGATTATAAATCCAAACTTTATCATTCATTAATCCAATCAGCCTTTGAGAGACATTGTAAATCTAATGTTGCTAAATCCTAAACCAGGCGGACAACGTTAAAAATGTTAAACTGAATATGAGGACATCTTTCATTAGTCACCGCAGCGTTCTTTTTCTCACAGAATTTGTGAACAATGAGCCACAGTTGCACAGTTTGGAAGCAAAGGATTGTAGTGGTTGTGGTATCAGTAGTATCAGCAGTCCTGAAGGTCAAGCTGATAAGACCTAGGATTTCCACCTCAGAATTGCATTGTGCTCCGACCTTCAGACCCCCTGAAGTCGATCAAACCAGCAAAACGGCTGCTCCACCACAGGACAGCCAAGTTCAGAAAGATGTGGAATAACTGAGGATCAGTGCTTAGCCCGGGGCCTGGTGTGGAAAAAACCAACCAACACACTGGAATTATTAAGGTCGAAGAAAAAAAACTGAAAACTGCACTCACTTTTCATGTAACTTTGTACTTAATCCTGTCACCTTTGACTTAACATTTCTAAGCACCATATGAACAATAAAAAAAAAGTTTATAAAATGTTCAAAAATAGGGGTAAGCACATTTTAAAGGTATTTTAAAGTATTAGGCAAAAGTTTTAACTCCTGTGAGACGTCTGTAACACCTTTTGGGTATGAACAGCAAATGAGTGACAAATAAATATTACAAAACATGGATAAACATCTGAATATGTATTATTTATATGTGCAATTTTAAGCATAGATTACTTTAGAGAAAAGTATTAATCCATAAATACTCTGCTGTTACTAATTCAACAATGTTTGTAATGTAGTTTTAAATGCTTCATTGAATTTAAGTGTGAAAATTAATAAATAAACACTTTGAATTTACCTTTACATGCTAACTTCTAACTACATCATAAAGGCTGTTGTCTTTTTTTAATGTTTATATTTATAGCAATGAAATGAAACAAACTATCATGTATGTGAACCCCAATTATCATGAGCCAATTTGGACCAATTCACATTATAGCCTAAGGAACAGACCATTGAGGGTGGCTGCAGGGGTGGTGCATGGGCAAACCAATGCAGGTGTTCTTTTCCAGGAGGCAGGCTGAGTCTTAACTGAATCAAGAAGTCAACACTTCACCTCTCCATAATGTATATTTTAAATGGGAATTTAATTCAGTTTAAACTTTACACCAAAAAAGGCTGTTTTAACTTTAACAACCTTTTACAGAGGAATCTTTCAAACTTTGTAAAAGGGATCCCCGGGACACTTGAATCTGATTCAATGCTTCTTTTCAACTTCATAAGATGTCACACAAAGTTTTATGAGGATAATATACAGGATGGCAAACATCTATCAGGGACTTATATTCTGATTGTAGATGCTTAATTGGGGGTAAAGTCAGGTTATGTCAAATAAATGTGAATTGTCAGTGCAAGTTAATTAACAGCTGAAAAGCTTGCATTTTGACACAGTTTACTTCAGGGAATTGACTCACCTCTGGAATCAGGGTTAGGGTTAGGGTGAAGGTTCCAACTTGGTCTGCCCTTCCTTTTATTATTATTAAATTATAGCATTTACAGTACAAAAAGTTAGATGCTATAATTTTTACAACACAGAAATTATTTACTTTGTGCAGGAATATTTTTTGGCATTAATTGAAGTTATTTGATTTGAACATCTTCCCACTCAACAGGAGTGTTTGAAACATGTTACTATACATAGTCCAGTGAAGGCCTCTGCCACTGGCTCACATGTCAGAATCTGATGGACTATAAAGTGAAAGATGCCAAAAGAGAGGCAATATTGACTTGAGGAATCGAAGCATGACTGTTCTAGCTGCAGGGAAAAGGACATTTAGATTGTGAGTCAGATTACCTGCACAAAGAGCACTTCATATACACTATCTTTAAAGCTACAATCTGCAGTGTGAAAGAAACAACAGAACAGGAAGACACAAAAAAACATCAAACAACCCTTTTACTGTTGGCCATCATGTCCAAATCAAAGAATATGAAACATACCAAAAAAATGCAAAAATCACCACAGCAAAAAATACATCCTATTTGCAAACCAACAACACAAAGCATGATACATGTTTCCTTTGTCTGTTTCTATTTTCACTGCATAGTTTGTTGTAAACACTTGTGGTTTATTGACTAGTGTGTGACTGGCATAGCAGCCCAGAATCCTCTGGCAACAAGTCCTTTTGAAAACATTCAGTATCTCTGTCCCAGTGCCAACTTTCAGGGCCAGTACGGGAAGCAGAGTGTAGTAAAGTGAAAGGTTAGGTTGCCAGGATTCTCGATCAGAAGAAACTCTAATCAGAGCAGCTTCAGAAACCAACACCTTACCAGTTTCTTAAATGCTGCATGTGACCATAGTTTGACCTGCAGTTAATGTTAGCTTTGTTATAAAGCTTAGCTATTATATTTTCCTAATATTAGATGTAATTAAAGTATTAGAAGTATTAAAGTTATATTAAAGCAGTTATACCCTAGTTGCACTTTTGGATAAGCAAAGCGGAAAGAATACTTGGTCTTTAGGACATTGTTGACTGATATAAGGTCTACCATTTTAATCTGGGTGTGGAACAGCAAAAAACATGCAAACTGTTTATCCTGGTGTCTGTCATCAGAGCATTCCTGAACAGAAGAGATTGGCTTGAGGTTGGCTTTGGGCTTTGGGCTTCGGGCTATGGGCTATGGGCAGGGCTTGGGCAGAGCATTCTAGCCTCCCACGTGTTTAAAGATTGCCTGAAGGAAGCATTTAACATTAAAAATATGGTTCATCCCATTAGTTGTCATTTTGTCGAGTTTTAAAATGTAAGGCGTACCTGGAGTACTGGAGTAGGTTACTTCTACTTTTTGGCATTCACCATTATACAACACCTTAATGAATGAATCAAAGGCATCCGGGTCAATCCGGCCAGTTGACCCGGATGCACAATTGAAGATTGCAGGTCAGCTGATTGTACGTTCCACTGGCCTGCTTGGGCCATTTGAAATCCTGAGGATATTAGTTTTTTGTCTGTGATTCTTACTGTTTACTTACTGCTACAGCACCAAGGTTTGATGCTTTATGGTGCATCAAAGGCAGCCACGGTCAACAGCTTACTACACTCGGATTGTCCACTAGGTAGGACATGGATTGTAGTGCAGGTTTTCTCTCATAAGCTAGTGTGATGACATTTTAAACCGCTGGTTCCCGGCCAAAAGTCTGGCAAAAATCAACGAAAGAAAGAAAAGAGAATCCCCGGAAGAGTTGAAGAAGAGTGAAAGACAGTATGGAAACAGAAGAGAGAGGCAGTTCAAGCCACACTGGTAGGACTGCTGGAGTTTTCTGGAACACGATGCACCTGTAAATGTAGTATTTTGCTAAGTCTGCCATTTATCTGCCCAAAATATGTGAATAAGTGAGTTGAGTATAAAAAAATTAAGGTTGTTTTGCTTTGGAATTGTAGGAAATACTTGTTACATTTTAGCTTTTTATTTAAATAACTTTTGCATTGGACCGTTTTGTTTTCTAAATTTTCAGACTACATTCTACACTGTTATTTTCTTGAAAGGGGGCCAGTGGAAAAATGTACTTCCTGTCAACCTATGTTCTTGGAATGAGCATCGTTTCGATGGATATCTATATCCTATAGTTGCCATTGGGAGAAAGCAAGACTTCCAAAAACCTGTATTTTGAACAAAGAAAAATTATTCCATTTGGGATGTTTTTGGTATAATATTTGGCCCAGTATTGGTGTCCTCATGTGGCATCTATAATGTCTGCTTTGAAAACTATATATTTGACCCATTTAAACATGTTGTGCTCTGACATCCAGATAGAGATAGATGCTTAAATGATTGGGTTAATGTTGGGGAAAGATGGAGGTCATCGTTGGAAATTGGATGGCGAATTCGTATATGAAATGGGATGTAATAAAATACTGTGAACAATCCAGTCCAACCAAGCATCCATTCTTCCTTCATGAGAAGTTTTCTGATCATGTTACAATGTCACACCACTTCAGCCTTTACTATAGAGACCTCACTTTTTTGTGAAAGACTGCAAAAAAAACTTTGAACAGCAGGCGGGTGCTTCATGTACAAATGTTCTGGTTGGACAAAGTTGACAACTATCCACACAACTTAGCATTTGCTTTTTGGAGTAACCTATATGACAAGTTGGAATTCTAAGCACTTGCATACTTGTCATTGAAGATCATTTCTTATTTTAAAATGACATACTGTATATTTGAGTTCTGCCCTCAATAAAGGGTTTTGTGTGACTAATTGGCTCATACTTTTTTTTGCAAAAAGAGCCTTGATCTCCAATACAAAAGTGGCATTGTGTAACTATTGGAAAATAACATGACACCTCAAAGAAAAGACTGTGATGTTATTCTGTGGGTGTACTCATAGTAATGCCTGAAGAACATAAAATGCTGCATTTCTTTTGCAATCCTCTTGTACAGCTCATCCTCTGCAAGCTCCTCACACGCTAAAACCTTGTCTGGCCTGTGTAACCTATTGATACCATGCTGCTTTTATCCTTTGCAACCTCTAAAAACAGCACAACATTTTGTAATTTCATAATACTTTGAAACTTGTTGAATCTCTCTCAAGCCTCCTCTTCATGATGTGGGACATTTTGTGTCTCTTGAAACCGCTTCACTCTACAGTATGAAAGATATTCATCCTTCGCGGCAATTTATATGTCTCTTTGCATTTTTTAAGCACTACTTATAGACGATATAAAAGTATTGCTGCTCAAATACGATAAGTACCGATCATTAAATGTTCATAAAATCCTGCTGTTTAAGTGAATTCTCCACATGATCACAAAAGTACTGATAGAAGACAGCAGTGCAAAATCCAAATACTCAACAGAGTTTTTTGTTGTTTCATTCAGCTGCCAGCAGATGATTCAACACTAGCCTTGAACAATAACAAAGGGAAATTCAGTATCTTGAAAAATATTGAACTTTTTGAGAACAATGTAAGGAAAAAATCAATACCATCATTGGTGCGGTTAGAATCTCACAAGCCAGGCTTTTATTCAATTGGGACATCAATATAAAACCTAGATACAGTCCAATAATAGAGATTTTGTGGACTAAGATTGGTTTTTATTTCATTCTTAATATCCTGAAGTGTTAACTGTTTATAAAGAAATGTTTTTCAAGATATATCTTCAAATGACGTGTTGAATCCTGCCTTTTTGTTAAGTTTCATAGAAATTCTCCTCCACCCAAGAAGAATGTGAATAGCCTTCCTTAATTCTGACCTAGCTATTCAGACTGTCCGTCTGGGGGGGACTGAACAAATTAAAACCAAAGACAAGGTAGCATAGGTCATTCTTTGGCAAATGTCACATTTTCTTTGGTGATCTCGTGCATTGTTCTGCTTCATATGTCTAAATTGTCTATTTCGCCATGATGTAGTGCAACAGCTTTATAGATGTATTTGTCGGTTGTTTAGCCCACTATTAAAAGCCCTTTATAATTTGCCATTCACCCACATACTTACACATTTATGGCAGTGAGCTATTATGCAAGATGCCAGACAATTCATTTTTTGGTTTTAGCTTTTTGCCCAAGGACAGACTAGATTAACATACATTATACACACCCAAACATGGACGACCCACTGTACCTCCTGAGTCACATACCACCCTATAAACTATGGATTGCCTTGAAATATTGTGTAAAATATGTGTAGGTATACAGGCACTTTTTTTTTTACTGACTTGTTGAGATATCACATTGTTCCTCTAGTGCGATCATGAGTTCAAGATTTGTAGCTTTGTGGTAAATTTGCTATAAACTGTTTGAGGGATTGCTTTAAAAAGACAAACAGGGGAGCAAACATGTATAATTCCATGAGGACTGGAGTCAACCTTTATAATGGTCAGTTCATTGATATCTGTGTATTTGGACCATAAACGGTATAAAACATGGACAGAGTTGCAGTGATTTTTTGGGGAACTTGGCTTAATTTTTCTACACCAGAGGTTGCCACTTGCCTTTGGCCTATACTGATAAACCTGGAGATGTAATTGTTTGTAGAGAAAATAAATCACAGAAAACAATGCTTGGGTTATTTAAAAGAGGTGCCAACATGAAGTTTGTCCAGCTGAATGTGCTCCAACTCCATAGCTTTTAGTACTTTCAGCACTGTCTGCAGTAGCAGAGCATCACAATAATGTAAAATGTGTTATACTATATACAAAAAGTGTTTGTAAGAAAGTGGTACCCTGAGAACCTCTGTGCACAACTCACATGCAAAATACGTTTTATTCCAGCTCTAAAAAATACATCTACATTTCTATCGCAAGTTCTCCTCTTTAAAATTTTAATTAAGTTCTTGTACTGGCTTAAAATATCCCTTCCTGGTTCAGCACAAAAAGGCTAAATAATAATTGAATGCCTTCAGAAAATAAATAATAATAATGTTCTACTGCTGTACCTTTTTAGTTTCAATTTGCCCAATACTTTGTTTTCTTGAAAACCCCAAAAAATCTTAGATGATTCCTGCAGCTGTTTTTTGTGCTTAGTGCTTATGGGCATAGTTGCCTTGTTAAACTAAGTTGTTAAACATAATGTCCTGCTAAACAACAGCTTGTTGATATTGTAGGTTTTAGGCATATTGGCCCACTGGTGCATCATACCATTGCACTCACTACTGAGCACAGCCTCACAGAGCCACCAGCATGGCTTCAGACTATTTTATTTATTGCTCAGCCTGGAGAAAAAGTCATATGTGAGCTCGAGCCATACTGTCAGCATTTCAATGATGGTAAAAAAACAAAAAAAACATGACATTTCCCGTGATGAGCTAGCTGAGGGACAGTGGTCACTTAGGAATCCTGCCACCTGTTGGAGGACAATGAGCCTTTCACATAAAGTGAGGCAGACATCCCCTTACTCCCCCCTCGTTTTGTCAAGGCGTAACCTTTTTCCCCCTTCAAAATGCAGCAACTCTTTCCAATTGAGTTGTTGTTGCTGCCATTGCTATTGGCTTTCAATAAGGCACGGGGTTATCAAAGAGTGAAGGAGAAATTGCCTTGGCTCTGCCGTAGTCCTGATTGCACTATCAGAGCCGTCAGGGAGGCTCTTTATAAAGGGAGGGCACGAGGGAGAGCGAGGTGGCGGCTGGCGTTGCCCCCCTGATAAATCAGTGCGTGCTGGCAGCCACTGCTTAGTGCAGCCAGGCAGCACCGGAGCGCCACAGTTCAGGGTCGGTACTTGGCAGGCCCCCCTCTCAAACAGGGCTGTCTGCACCCGACCGCAGACCTCACCGCTCCCCCAGCCCATTCTCCAGCGCTGCCCTTGTCAAGGTTTGTTTGTTTATCCCTGATCCCCCTCTGCCCTTACCACACCATATTGTTTCCCATCATGCCAAATTATTCTCCCCCCTTTTTTCTAACTTATTCTGCATATTTCTCAAACTTCATTTATTAAATTAGAAAAACTGTGTTGCTATTTGAATTAGAAAACTGCTTCCATTTTTGTTCACAATTCATTGTCTTCTTTATATTTTCACAGCATGCAACTATTTAGTGGGAGACACAGCAACCCTGAGACGTCATTCACTTTCTTTTCGTGTACTTTGTGCCATTTCAAAGTTTTTATGTAATTCTCTAAGTCAGTAGCTAGGTTTTGTAAAGAAATCACTACCTTTGTACGTTTTCTTTTGAAAGACAAATGGAAGGTCTGACACTGAAAGGTTTTTTTAAAACGTGTCTTCAGATGGCATGTTTATGGACAGGAGAATTCAATATGTGTTTAAAGTAGATATTCAGATGGTACCATCGCCTTAAATTCAAAAGCATCACCATCTGGGGAGGAAATAGTGCCAGCGTTAACATTTCTCATAAATTTGTAGTCTTCATCTCCAATTGGATGCTGGAGTTTATTACCCCCAATAAAAATCTTGATTTGTTGTGCTCTCAAGTGTTTGCTTGATAAGGTTGGAGCGCAGTCATCACTTCCAGCGAACTGACAAACCTACATCTCCCTCCCACTTGTCTTGCATATCCATTTATGTACCGTTTTCTCAAGAAACCGTGATTCTGATCGTTTCAAATCAAATGAAATTAAAGGATCACAGCACTTGGGGATAAAAATGGGGGGAGGGAATTATTTAATTAATGTGGCCTCCCCCACTCCAGGTGCAGTGGGTTAAAGCAGATGCTCTTTGCTTTAGCTTTGAGATTGCCTTAAGTGTTCAATTACACATACTTAAAAAGGTTCGTGTAAGGCCACACATCACATCGTTTAGTTCAAGTCCTGATTAATTTCAGATTTATACTGTCATTTGCTTCACCCTTCCAATTTCTCCTGCCACTCTAGGAATCAGTTTGGAGTTGTACAGGACCTCCACAACTTTTCTAATTAGATGGACATGAATATAGTGGTACATGTCATTAACAGTGTGTTGATGTACATGAAGACCTGGGACTGTGATTGCACCTTGAGACCAACTCATCTGCAATATTCTGAATATCAAGGGGCAATGGTATTTAACTAGTATTAAATTATAGCGCACAAAATGTATGCATTGGATCACCTAACTTGATCATTCATTGCCTTAAAATATCTGAGATTTCATTTCCTTTGGTCATTTCAGACGGAGTGATTGAGCACGATATGCACGAGAGAGAAGATATGCATGAGAGTGAAACATTTGGTTTCCTGTTCATTAGTACTGGGACATTATTTTCCCCTGTGAGTTGCTTCAGTCAAGATGATACATTTTCCTCACCTTTATTACTGTATATACAGACTCAACATTCATGCAAAATATAGTATTGCTTATGTACTATTCAGAATTTAAGACGTGTCCTATTACAACATACAATGTTTGTGACAGCCGGTCATAATCAGCCTGTTTTCATTTACTGCTGGAACCGGCAGCTTAAAAAAATCACTATAATTAAAGAATAAAGAATGTACTTTTTTTAGTCTTTATCCAGACTTTTTCTGCCACCCCTTTGTAAAATATCTGCATAAAAATCAGGTGTACTCAACCGGTTCACTCTTTAAAAATGTAATGAAGCTGTTTCATACTCTTTTCTGCTTGTAAGTATGTTCTTTTTCACTTGTTTAGTTGATATCGTGGAACTGTAAAATTACACTTAGCATAGATATAAAGGCAAAAACTAAAACTGTCATGATAATGTCAAGCTCAGCATCTTTTTTATGTATGATCAGTTCAACTGCTTTGGCTGTCCAGCATGTGGAAGTCAGGTGATATAATAGAAAGACTCATAAAGCCTGTTAGACTGGGACTTCAATTCCTGGATGAGACAGGGGAAAAAAAGACATTGTTTTAACCAAGTTAGGCTAGCTATAGCTTCCACCCAGACCTTGGAACTGTGTTGGGGTTATAAGGGGATAAAGAGAGACACACAAGAATTAGACAAACAGAACAACAACAACAACATCAATGAATAAGAGAGATTTGTAGCTACACTGTCAGTAATAATGGTACAAGTATGTGTAGTATTAGCAGAAACACCTACGTATGATGTATGTCGAACAAAAACACTAATACTCACTGCACTACTCACCACTGCACTATTATCTTATATTATCCTATTTAGCCTTGTACATATTAGTCTTTGCTTATTTGTTTATTTTTGTGTTTATTGTTAATATTTAATACTATACCTTTGTACAAAGAGAGCACAGTTTACCAAAGTAAAATTCCTTGTGTGTTTAAGCACCTGGCCAATAAAGCTGATTCGGAAAATTCTGAAGACACAGGATGAACTTAGACTAAATACCAATTTATTTTTTTTTTTATAATGTCAAATTTCAGTCCAGTTGTTTATAAAAGTGTGGGTATTTTCGTTGTATTCTTCAGTGTTTAATTGCAATTTTCCTGCAACATCAGATGAGTGCTGAACGTAGAGTGTCGTCATTTGTCACAGTTACATCAACAAGTGAGCCTGATCATTGCTAAAAGATCCAGTTTGCACACAAGAGGCCTCTTCTCCCTCTGGCTCGCAGACAGGCCCCTCAGCCCGGCGTCCTCCTACTCCTCCTCCTCCTCCTCCTCTTCCTGAGCTGTTAGGCCAGGGGACGCGTGGGCCCTTTTGTCTGAGCAGTGTGGGGGGCCGCAGATGTCGTTCCCCAGAGACACAGCGGAGGTTAATGATCTCACAGCCTCTGCTAAAATAAATAAATCATTTCCAGTCAGGAGCCTGCATAAATCTTCACTCAAACGGCGATTTGCTGGAGCAAGCACCACCAGTTGCTAATGACTGTTTTTTTTCCCCTGATTGCCCGAGGGGATAGGCTGTGACACAGATGAGCTCTTTCCCTCACTCTCTCTGTTCCCCGTCCCTCCCTCCGCCCTACACACACACACAGGCACACACACTTTTTGTGCCTATTCTAATTCATAGTGTGTTTTGTCAGGGGACATTAGCCGGCTGACAGGCGTCTGGTTTGGATGGGGGAAGCATTTGTAGTGACAGTAGTAGTTGTTTCTTGTTTCAGCTGAACTGATTTTAAGAGACGTGTGCATGAGTGAGTGTGTGTGTGTGTGTGTGTGTGTGTGTGTGTGTGTGTGTGTGTGTGTGTGTGTGTGTGTGTGTGTGTGTGTGTGTGTTTTGGATGCTGCTGTCATGCACAACGCAGCAGCAGCACCTCACTCAATCCCAGTCTCCAAGCCTGCATCAGCATCAATTTAAATCAAGTCAGTATATGCAAAGTATTGTTATTCTAATAGAAAATGAATGATTTCTATTTAAATAATGTGTTGTTGTGCTGACATGCTTGCACAGATTTAACCTGGTTATTACATTTAGCAGTGAAACACCAATTCTTTGAGCCTCATACTGGAATTAACAGGTTCAAACAATGAGACATTTTGCAGTTTGAAACCAGTTTGCATTTGTTAGAAACTCTTTAAACTTTAGGCTGATTTTAAAGTCTATCTGTTTTGTGTAGCTCAGACATTGTTTCACTTACTAATAAGGCAACTATTTTTTGAACTGATTAATTATTATTAAAACACACACAGCTTCAGATCAATATAAACTGGATGTATTTGCATTTTGAACTGTTGGTTCAATAAAACCATAATTTTCTGACTAACACTTTAGGCTCTGGAAAATAAAAAAAACATTCTTAACTTTTTTCCACTCCATTTTTTGGGTTAAAAAATGTGTTAACCTAAAATAAATATATGATATATGATACACGTTATTGTCATGATTGTCCAGTGCGATACAATACAATACAATAGAATATGAAATAAAGTGCGTTGTGATGTAATATGATACGATATGATGCATTTTATTGTCCGGATTGTCCAATGCGATACAATGCGATATGATTTGATACAGTACCTTACGGTACGATATGATATGATACATTACGATGCGGTACGAGATGAAGCGATGTGATGCGATTGCAATACACGTTATTATAGAATGTGTAAAATTTGTGTTGGACTCCAGTTCTGCTAACACGGCTGCCTCCACAGTAGAATCAATGAATAAGACCAAAAGAAAGAAATGACAATCAACATGTTTGATGTATGCCGAAGAACATTTAAATAAAAAAACACAAACATATTTTGTACAATGTCTATGTTGCAAAAGATCTGCATGAAAACACAATAAAATAATAAGAAAGGAAAATCATGATTCTTTAGCTCAAACATTACAGCATTCAATAGTTTTACGTTTCAGTTCTTCATTTATAATAAAATCCCATGTTTCTGAGCAGGGTTACATTTTAGGTCAATTCTAATACGGACAAAGGCATGAACTCAGTGATTTTCATATCGTACCCAAACCTCCCTCTAAAACAACATCTGAAAAATGTTAAAATAATTCATTTAATCGTATACTTCTTATTAAACTACAGTCACAATGAGTTCTGACAATGAGACTGACAGGATGAACTACACTCAGTGTAATGACACAGTAGTAGCTGCTGTCACTAATTAGAGAACAGTCGGTGTGTAGCT
Organism: Labrus mixtus; assembly: GCF_963584025.1. Taxonomy (NCBI): domain Eukaryota; kingdom Metazoa; phylum Chordata; class Actinopteri; order Labriformes; family Labridae; genus Labrus; species Labrus mixtus. The sequence goes on from NC_083614.1 coordinate 8,460,340, forward strand.
TTAGCTGTTAGCTGCTTAAGTAGTGCCGTCAATAGACATGGATCAGTAATCAATGAAGCCATTCAGACTTAATTAAGAGAGTCACACTCAAGCAGTAAAACATCACAAGAAGAATCGTTTAACTTAATGTGGCAATTAAAAAAAGGTCAGAATATTCAAAATACTACTCAGAACATTTAAAGGTACAGCTGCTTGTATGTAGAAAAGACACTAAAATATGAATGAAACCTGAATACTCATGCAGCTATCATCTTAAATTAATGGCATTCAGCGAGTCTAATATTCACATTTTTCTCTTTGATATATCAGAGTTTAAAAGAAATGCTGTGCACTCATGGTATACCACATCAACAAAGAAAATACAGGTGTGGATCTTTATTTCAAGGTGAAACAGAAGTCAAACACACTCACAAAATTAAAGATCAAATCAGAAATATATTGACTGGTGAGGTTTAAAAAAAAATCCACAACAAAGTCAATAAATAAAGTCATTACCAGAGCTTAGAACAGAGGCAGCCGATTTTCTCTTTTATCCTGTCACAACAAAAAGAAGAAGAAGAAGACAGAGGAGGAAGAAATAACAAAAAGAGAGAGAGAGCGAGAGAGAGAGAGAGAGAGAGGGAGAAAGAAAGAATTGCACAGAGGCTTTTCTTTTCTTTAAAATGCTGCATTAGGTCTTTTCCTGCAGTCAGTTTTCATAGTTCAAAGCTGGCAGTTCAATAAATAGCTGGAACTGGCACATCTCTGTTCTTGCAAAAAGAAATCAATGTTAATCCTATTACCGGCAGTTATCACCTAGCCCAGAAACGGTGGCAAGTAAGGGAAAAAAAAAAAGAGGAAAAAAAAACTGAGATGTCAAAGCGGGGAAGGGGAGAGCGAGCGAGAGAAAGGGAGAGAGAGAGCGAGTCACCCTTCATTCACTTTCAAACACAGTTTTGATAATTTACTTCTGTAGGAGAAGAAGAAGAAGGGTGGGGGGGGAGGGGGGGTTGAGGAGGGGGTGAGCTTCAGTTACGAGGAAATGTGTGTGTGTTTGCGTGTGTGCGTGTGTGTGTGTGTGTGCTTGTATGCCTGTGGAGAGGGGGGTCCAGGGCTACTGATGTATTCGCACATAATGCTTGGATCAGACCCTGCTGCTGTAAGCAAGATGTTTGAGGCACAAAACATCATTTTTGAAAAATGTTCACAGCGCTTAGCAATCCTCTTCCTGGAGCGCCCTGACATCTGCCCTTTCTCCTTCTCCCCTTCTCCACTTCCCTCCGTCCTCTTTTGCTTCTCAGTCGGTTTTTGGGAGGACTGAGGGGCTGATACTGAGGCATGCTGAAAGAAAATTATCACTACACTAACTGAATAGGTGCTTTACTACTCTTGTAACGTTACAGACAAAACATGTTAAGGATAAAAAACGGTCAGTCCAGCATTGAAAAATTAAAAATGTTTCCAATGGCTCAAATGTGATTTTTCTTTTTCTGGTTTTATTCATTCTTAAGGAGGGGGAATTAATATCTCCAGGTTCTGACTGTTGATTGGACAAAGACAACATTTGTGCACTTAATGAGGAGATTCTCACATTTTAAAGATTAAAGTAACGAGCAGGTACAGATAATCAGAAAGTAAAGATGTGATTTTTTTTTCATATTTCAGTGCCTCATTCAGACTTTTGGTCTGGTTTTTGTCTTTATTATCCTAATGTTTTTCTTTTCTCATGGACTAAAATCTGCCTTTCAAAGTGAAGGTCATCTTATGGTGGCTGCAATTCAGTATTTAAATCGTCAACAGTTTTTCTTTACAGTGTAAATTACATGCAGATATTTCAGTCACATTGACTTGAAATATTATTTTAAGATAACGTGACAAATATAATACATGCGTGACTAACAAACAATTACAAACTACAATAAATGTGTGAAACAGTGATGCACCGAATGCTTAAAATGTTGCTTTCAACTGTTCTCCTTATACAGTGAACGTATGCTTGAGCTTGAAATACAGTTTCACACTGATATATACAAGGTGTGCCCAGACCCCACTTAAGTAATACTCCACCACCCTATGAAGCAGGCCATGTGAAACATTTTGAGGAATGGCCGGTTCTCACAAGGACGGTGCTGGTGCAGAGGAGGAGGGTCCAAACATCAGGCCTGTCCGGATCCAAACAGCAATAGGTGGATATAAGTTTCTTTGTGGCTGCAGCTTTAAAATGTCTAGATATGAAAGGTTTATATATAGTAAAACTTTAGATATTGAACTTAAAGGAAAGAAATATTATACCTCCTTTTTTTCTTAGTTGTCTTAAAAATCTAAAAAAAAAAAAAAAAAATCTTTAAATGACCCACAGAGTCCTTTTAAATGAAAATAGTAAGCATAGTTCACTCCTCCTTTTGCTGAATATTAAAATAACAAAAGATCTGTGTTGTACTTCATAATGCTCTGTAAAGATTTTTAGGGGGGGTTTGGGGGGCACAGTTACTGACAAAAACTCACAAAACCAAGCAGACTGCCATTAAAAACAGCATTTCTCCAATGAACACACCAAAACCCTAGATTAGGCCTAATCACTGTCACCAGGAAGCAGAATCAGGCCCTCTCACTGGCGGATTAAGTCTTCTGTTGTTGTTGTCCTTATTGTTATTGCTGAGAAATAATTACAGCTGAATCTCATCAAAGCCAATTCAACTCTTGGCAGGACTCTGCTCTGTTTCTCTTTTTTTCCCCTTTCAGACAGGAACCTGAGTTTCCTCTGCATGAAAGTAAAGATTAAAGTAGTTAAATACTGGCTGTGAACTGAGGGGGAAACTGAGGCTGTTACACTGAAGGGCTGCGGGGAAAAGTCTCAGATACTCTTGTTTCCAAAGAATGACTAAATGCATCTTGCTGACATCAGTTTTCACCTTGACTTGACTGACTTTGTATGAATTTATTTTCCTGCGCTGCGTGAAAGCAAGTGACCCCATTCCATAGCACGGCCCATTCTATATTCCTATAATAAATTAGATGGCCATGCAGGGGCTTTAACATGTAAAATAGCGGTGACATGCTAAATAATGAGGCAGGCCAGAATTATGTAGTGCTGTCGTGCAGACTCTGGGGTATTCCCAGGCCTCGCAGTAGCCGGGGCCTCCTCTTCCTCAGCCCCTTGCTGCACAGAGGGGCTGAGGAAGAGGAGGGGGCAGGGATAGGCTTGGGGGGCGGGCACTGAATATGAATATGGAATTAATGTACCAACACCCGAAGGTAGATTACAGTGGCAGCCCTTTTGGCCACTGTTTGGGACTAACAACAGAAAGAAAGAGGTTTTATTCATCATGGAAATAAGTGTTTTTATTACTCCCTGTTGGAATAGAGATGTATTATGCTGTTCTGTTTCTTTGATGCAGTGGGCCATTCCAATACAGAGCATTGAGATGTGATGTCTCAATGATATTGCTCTTGTTTGGGCTGTTCATAGTTTGTTTTTAGGATTGTTGCACATCCAGGAGTGAGTGATAAGTGCGATAAAGCTGAAGAGCGTGATAGTGCAGCAGCGTGAATTCAAGAGCAGAATCTAATACCCAACAGTTACTTTGTCACCAGCAGTTTCACTGTCATTGTTGTTACAGTGCCTTTGATTAAAGATTATATATGTTTTATGCAAATACATTTTATTTTATGGTAAACTTGCTGTGTCATGGCTATTGTTTAATATCTCTGAAGGTGTTTATTTATCATCAACATATCTGTTTCTTACATTCCTTTGTGGCGTTTGGGATGTACTTTGTTGCTCTTTTTCCTTCATTTCAGTACAGAGCATTGGGATGTGATGTCTCCATCATTATTGCTCTTGTTCGTGCTGTTCATGATGGTTTTCATAGGATTGTCACGTGTCCAGGAGTGAGTTATTAGTGCTATAAAGCTGCCAAGAACGATAGGTGCAGGGTGCATTCAAGAGCAGAATCTAATAACACTACAATCACGTCATCAGCTGCAGTTTAACTATCATCTTTGTCACTTTTGATTCAAGATTACACTATTTTATTTTCCAAGTGTTGTGCACCCTTAAAGCCTAAAGGGAACTCCACTATCTTACGGCTATTTTTTAATTACTTTAGCAAGTTTTTATTCATCATGGCATTGGTGTTTTTACAGCACACATGTATAATGTAAATAGGCTGAATTGAGCTGTGATATCTCCATTTGTTTTGGTGTGTTTTTAGGAGCAACACACATTCAGGAGTGAGTGATTATTGCGATAAAGCTGCAGAGTAAGGGCAGAATAAATTCCTGAGCAGAATCTAATCATCTCACAATGACTTTGTCACTTCAGAAACAGCATCTATTCTCACTATTCTCATTGTTACTTTTCAATGCAGAGTATATTTGGTGCCACAGTGTTCTGCAACCTTGAAGCTGTGTAGTAAACTTCACTGTTTTATAGCCATTGTTGCTGCAGGAGACAGATTTACCAGGTTTAATACAGGCCATTTTTAGTTTGCAACAAACATGCCTGTAAACCTGCTTTACAGCCCTCCCTGGCTTTTTGTCCTGAGGGGGATTAACTGATGAGTGTTGCCTGTCCTTCAGGTGACACGCTCACAGTGCAATCTAAACTCATAACACACTTTATTGCCATCTCTCAGTACAAACAAGAGTGTCTGATCTGATAGCTCATTAGAACAATTTGAAAAGTATTTTCTTTTTCTACCTGCAACACAAAAGTATCCGGGTGAAAAATGACCTCATCCCTTCTGTTTTCTTTTCCCTTTCTGCCGGTTTTCCTGTCTGGCACAGTTGTTATAACGGTTGATATGTTATATGTTCACACAGCGGCTGGATTAAATTTTTAATGGCTCCAAGGGCAGTTGTCCTGGCCATAAAAAAAATGCTGCAACAGTGTGAAAAAGGGTTACTGCAATACAATTCTGTTCTTCTCTCAAAGGATTGTTAAAACACCTGCAACACAACAGCTTCTGCAACTTTCCAGGGCTGAATATTAGAAATCTGTCTGTTTGAACTCCAGATCAGCAAAGTAAAAGTGTTGCATCAGATAAACAGAGGGCGATCAGTATTCACAGAGTGATGTTATAAAGTGGGAGATCACTTAAAACCTGATGTGAGTTATGTGCGCTGATTGTCAGCCGACATTATGCACACTGTTTGAGGCTAAATAACCCTGTGTGTGGATCATAAACTGCTCCTCTTGCATACCACCTTGAAGCGAGGGAGGCTCCCCCCTTCATAAACAACTCTGTCATTTTAAGTAAGTATCGCGCTGCTTACCAGGCACCTTTCGTGCGTGAGCTGCACCTAATTTAGAAGCTTTTAAATCTTTCACAAGTGTTGTTGTGAGAAATGCCTGGTTGCAAATGTCTTTTATTGAATGCTGACTCTGTAGTATTACAGGCTTGCAGATATGCCTGCTGTAATATGTCCATATAGCTTTATCTTGTAATAGTAAAGTGTATTAATTTTCAAGCACTGGAAGAGTGTGTGAAGGGTTAGAATTGACTCTATTTGGGATTGGAGCGACTTGCCACTGAGTCCAAACATGGTTTTCACGCAAGGACTGCAAAAGATGAAGCGCGGGGAGAAAAACATGCTTTCAGTCGGTAGATTTCTTAAGTAAGCCGAGCGGTTTATCACAATCCATCGCGAGGAGCAGGATCTGAGTAATTAAGGACTTTTCCAGGAGTGGCATTCTTGAAATTGGAATTGAAAGTGCACTTAGCATGGTCACTGAGAGGGATTCACCTTCATACTAATTCACTGTATAACACCAGCACCGTTTGTATAAGCAGTACACTGGCCTGCTGCTGTGACTGAGAATAGCCCTCTATCAAACGGCACAGAAGAGGACTGTTATGAGCTAAATGGAGGGGATGGGACTGTGTGTGAACTGTGTGTCATTCACAGCTGCAAACTTTACTTTACAGTTGTTAAAAGGCACATATAGAACACAAATCTCACTTTGTGAATCCCTTATGGTCAGGCATAATAGGCTGGGGTAAATGATACCCCTAGAGGTGCTTCTTAAGAACTGCAGGGATATTTGTTGTTTATTTTAAAATAAGTCATGCCTATTTCCTTAAATAATTGTAACATATGTTAAGTAGGCATGCATCGGTTCAACATCGGTATTGGCTGATAGTGACCCTGTTGACGTCCCGTCGGCAAATAATGCTGCATGAACTGATGTCAGTAGCCCATGTGTATCTGTTGGGTTGTATCAATTTAATGCTGGCATCTAGTACACCTTCTTTTTGTTTTTGCACAGTGTGCAGGAGTTTGTTTGCTAATCTTGTCAACTAAAAATATGCAATTACCCAATATTGGGTGCCTAGGACTTCTATCTCAAACCGAGGTTTAAATATCTGGTAACTTGACAACCCTACAATTAATCAAATTATGTAGATTATACTTGAAGTTTCAATGTAATGGTTAAAAATCAATTACATGTTTTGTGTTTCTGTATGCGTGAGAAGAACCAGTTTCCATACTGAACAGCATAGAATCGCAATATGCTGTGTTCCAATAATGCATTATCATTTAAATTATAACAGTAATATTGCAAACTCATTTTTATTTTTAATTGTTAAAGGGAACAGCAATCTACTTTCATGTCACCCAAATCTCTTAAATAATTTAACTTTAACAAACAGCCCCTTCAAATACCTGTGATAGTGGTTGACTTGGTCTTTGTTGATTGTAATACTATTCAGTTTATCAGGAGTACGCACAATTTGTGGCAGGGTTTTGTTTCCACTGTCTGCTTAACATTGCAGCTTTGATGCAATAAAAATCGTAAGAGTGGTGAGAACAGACTGAAAAACTTAGACTTGGAAATGGTTTACATAAGTAAATTCTCATTTTAAATCTTCTCCAGGCTTTCTGCTGTTTTTGCAGGAAAAAAATAGTCAAAAGCTGCATGAACCCAATGCACGTCATGAAGTATTGACTCTGACCCCTAGGACCCTGACCCATTTATAAAGGCTTCTTTTCCTGTTCATTTATTCTCTGTATTAGGGGGAACTTGGCTGATTATTTAAGGGGATACATTCTTCAAAATGTTAGGAGCGCTGTTGTAAGCCAATATATAAGTGCACAAATGTTGTCAGCAGTGGTCATTTCCTGTGTGGTTCTTTCTCAGAGGCCTTAAAATCATGAACAAAAACTATTCCCCCAAAATTGTAACATACATATATTTTCTTGTATATGTTCAGAATGTTCAGAATAATGATCCTATCATCTGTATTTATCTATAAATGAGTTCATTTTATCTACAATATGTGCCTTTGAAGATGTTTGAAGTCCCTCCTACAAGTCCAGCTGACTAAAGAGTCTTTTATTGGCACAGATAAAAACACTAAACACTTTCTCTGAGCTCCGAGTAAAATGGAGGAGACTACCGGTGGTCTACCAAGTTTTGTACAGCAGTGCTTCTCCTGATAATGCCACACATTCAGGGTTTCTGCTTTCAGTAGCCTTCGCACGAGTGCTCCAGTCTCACACGGCACTTAAGTGTGATTAATAAGGTGCAGCGTTGTGTGTGTGTGTAGAGGGTGGGGGGTTTGAGGTGGGGGAGTTTATGTCAAGATAAACGTGGAAATGACCTAGCAGTCACCGGCTTTTTCCTTTCGGCAAGCGCACAGTGCCTGGCTTGGAGAGCAGGAGAGGCTGGGGTTTTTATCAAGCCGAGGGCTCAGACCACCAGAGGCTCTTGTGAAGGAAGGAAATTACCGGGTGCAAACATTCACAATACCCCAACTCAATTCCCCCTCCCTCATCTCTCTCTTTTTCTTCTCTCTCTGACTTCCACTCTCCTGTCCCTATGTTTATCAGGTTTTGGGGCACTGTATTTTGATGTCAATAAGCAATTTTTCTTGCCTGGTCTCCTGCCTGACCCCTTTAATCCATCAATATATTATTAGAGATAAAGTTTTGTGGACGCCTGCTGCAGTCACAAGATAAATGACATCTCTGAAGTCACGCATTAAAGACTAGATTAAGGCCTTGTGACTGTGTCTTCAGTGCTCATCTGTGCGCCTCTGTCCAACCTATCACACTAAGTGACAAGAAAGAAAAATAATGAACTGAGGCAGAAAAAGCAAAGAGATATTTCTTACACACACAACCGGCGTCTGTCTTCAGCCAGGATTAGGACGCATTAGAGGCGTGCTGGAGAAGAGGAGAGAGGCAGCAAGGGAGCGTCCCTGTTTGTTGATGTCTAAGCTGAAAGAAAGGGAATTTCAACCCTTTATCCCCTTTAAACTAAAGAGAAACAGACGCTTTGTTTGTAACAATACAAGCCTCAGCTTTTAAGTCATGCAGTCGATGGAAAGATTTTTATATTCCAATAGTAAATTTAAACCCCCATATATAAAGGCTTTGGATCAAATGCATAATAAACTACGGTACCGTATGGAAATTATTTGGATGGGGGAGTGGGCTGAACCTTTAGATTGAGTTTTTTCTTTTTTTAAAGCTCTGCACTATTGATCTTTCTTTGAATCCTCCAGTAAATTCAGAAAAAATGCTAAACAAATCCAAAGATTCCACTCAAATAATATCACAGTGTTAGCAGTAGTGTTAGCTGTGTATTGCTATAGAATGGTTTCACTGAAATGTATTGGGATATTTTGACACAGGATTTTGATTTATCAACTAAAAAGGAACAATTTTAACACAAACTATAAATAAGAATTGATTAAGGCTGTGTTTAAAATCGCATACTAAATACTGCCTATCACTCAAACAGTATACTGCATTCTGCCTACAAACCTGACTGTTAGTATGCTGTTAGCATCATACTAATATACGGGTCACATGACGTATGTTTGGTCAGAGCTACATCGGATAAGCTAGATTCAAGCTAGCACAATCGTGGTCCATAAATAGAATTCACCAACAATATATATTAATTCACTGTCAATACATCTATGAAGTAATTTAAATAAGATTTGAACTTATATGGTGACTTTTCTATGCCGCTATTCTGCTGGCCAATGAGCTTCGCTATTGGACTGTCTGAAAGTTGCAATGCATTTTGGGACAGTTAAGTGTGACCACTGTGCTCCAGTATCATACTTAAAAAGTTTGGCCAATCTAGTATACATCTTTCTTGCATACACAAAATAGCATAGTATGAATTTAGATCGCATGCAACATAGTCAATTTGACGTCATATTAGCATGTACAGCATGAAAGTATGCAGTTTCAGACACAGCCAAAGAGTTAAACGCACAATATGTAAATTCAACCACCAATCAAAACTATAACAAAAGATGATGTGGAGGCTGGCAGGGAATCATGGGAGTGATTCTCTGCTTGATCATAACCTCAAAAGTTTCTTGTTTATTTTTGTTTCTTTACCCCTTTTTTCCAGGACATTGCACTCGGAAAAATATGGAACGTGCAGTTTACAATATGACCAGTAATTCAGCATATCTTTCTTTTTTACAAAACCAAAATATATACTGTACAACACTCCTACTTTCCTGACCCTCTCTTTCTTGCTAATAATTTTTATACTGTCCCTTAAAAATATACAACAGTGAGTTTGAGTTGTTAGTTTCATTTCTCATATTTCCCTCAAATATAATAAATGTATCATACAGTACAATACTAACCTGCTTACTTACTTGCAGTTACCACCAGTTACTAAAATAGATTGTATTTGCAATATGAAGCAGTAATATTCCTCCACTGTACTGTAAGGTTCTACACTGCTCGCTTTCTCTGACAGTATGCACCCAACATTTAGACCTCTAAAACCTCACTAATAGACAGGATTACAGACGTCAAATGACATTTTTATAGCTTAAACTCCCGACTACCTGGACTAGCAGATATTAAACGCATATCTGGTAGCACTTAGTGTTAAGTGGGACCAAGTACTTATTAAGTTTCTGATGCTGTAAGTCTGTGTCTGCTCCGGCCCGGGCTGATACGGACTACAGGCCACGGTAAATGAACGCGGGTGGATTTGCGCTGGACTTAGACCTGGTTATCAGTGGTTCTCAGTTAATACGCCGCCTCAGTGACATTGTCATGACTTGTGCAATGATTGGCAATATTTGAATTTCCCATTAAGCTCTCCCTGCTGCTTGTGTTTTCATGCGGAACTTTCTCACCTGACTGGCCACTTTCCCTCCGCAGAGACACAGCTATATTCTCCCTTGGGTGTTTCATTAGTAAAAAAGAGAAGGCTATTGTAGGCGCATTAAATATCTCCTGTTGTTCACCTTCACATCAGCATGTAACCTCTGTAATGTTTACTCCATGAACTTGTCAACATGCTCTCCTCTGAGGCTGCATCCTTTTAAGGGGCAACTCTAAATAAGGTGAGGACACAGCATTCTGTGTGTATTCTGCACAGACATTCATCAGGAACTTTGGCTTCTAAAAATCAATTAAATCCTTTTCACACAAGGTTGAGATAAAAGATAGGCCAGTGAAAGCAGATAGCAGATGAACCCCTCTAATTCAAAGCTGCACATTCATCTGGTCGGCTTTTCGAGACAAAATACCCAAGGTCCCTCTGTTGTGACAAATTATATTAGATCTACCTCATTTTGCAACATTTATCTTGACTTTCAGGTAAAGTTTCAGGACACTGCATGATTCGCCCTTATGAAGGACAAGATCATGGGCCGTTTTTTTTAAATTTCGTGCAATTCATAAACTCCATTCAAAAATAATGTCTTTTCAGCTCAATGATTGTGTTTTGAAGGTTCATCTTTTCTCCTTCAGAGTGACTGCTAGCTTCATCTGTTGTGCACGCTGAATGTGACGGATGTTCTGACGGTAAACAGCAGACTCTCACTTCATTGAATGTGCCTGTGCCTTGTATGAATGACACACTGCTGTTAGTTTTCAGAGTTCAAGTCTGATAGTTAGTGCTATGACGGGAACAATTGAAACAAACAGATTTGCATTATTAAGATGTAGTTCTCTTACAACCTACTTTACACATCATTATTATGCTACACATGTGTCATTGGACTAGGTCATAGTTCAGCGCTATTCAGAGCAGGAGTTTGTTTTTTAAACAGAATATGAATACATTGATTTATTGTCTGTGCTGTTCGTCCTGCATTGAACAGGAGGGGTTATACACATTATACACATTTAAAGAGCTAAAGAGAAACAGTTGTACAGAAAATATCTCTTTACTAGAAGGGCACAAGACTCTGTTTTATTAAGGTTGTGTCATTAAAGTTGGCTTTAAAAATAAAATATTCAATCTTTTTGTGGTGACGGATATGTGGGTTACATTGTGAAGTGATTGCTGTTAACTGTGTTGTGTTAAGAAAAACAAGAAAGAGGTAGAGTAAAGAAACTTAGTGAGATGAAGGTAAAGTCACGATACGTACATAAAGTAACCCGTTAAAATGACAAGACTTGTTCAATGGCAGTTATCAGTTAAATGAATTCCTCCTGGGTGTTAGTCCATAAGATGGATCACCCACCCACTTTCTCACCATATGTACTTTGTGATCCAACCCTTATAAAAGTTAAAGGTGTAGTCTGCTGCTGACCAGGTGGTATGGGAGGGTCCTTAAACCTCATCTCTATATTCCATTTGACAAAGATAAAAGCTACAGGAGCTTTAAACAGAGTTTGCTTCAGGATGTGGCTACCTGTGATTGAAGCTACCATGGCAACCTGTAAATCAGTATGAGGAGGAGCTGTTATAATACATACAGACCAATTATGGTCACTTCATGCTGCAAAAAAGAAGTCTTCACAGTGGGTAATGTCACAGTGCTTATTCCCACCTTCTATATGCAGTCGTTGGTCATTGTTGTAGCTTGTGTGAGTTTACGTATGCAGTAGGTGTATCTTATGATGTTGTCAGCATAAAAAAACTAATTATGGTACAGCTTAGGATCGTTTGGCTGCTGTATAATTTAAAAAGTTCTTCAGCAAAGTTTGTTTTGGTTCAGGATTTTTCATTGAGTAGAAGTAGTTATTCATTGGAAGAAGAACAGAGACATGAGCAGTAGCCTCAGCAAATATCCCAGTTTTTGCCCATTCTTTTACTTTTTTACTCTGTGACAATAATTATTATGAAGCCCTGCAGTGGAGTTTTCACAGCGGATCATGAGTACTTAATTATTTGCCTTCTTTTCTCCACATATTTTTTGGGGGCGATTGAGTGCTGGTGTGGAGCTAGTTCTTTTTTTAACAAATGAATACGATGACACTTTAATAGCTGGGTGTTCTCAGGCTAAGACGTACAATGGCTGCTCATTGAGAGTGGTGGGCCGGTGCCTGTGGCATTGTGAGTTATTTGCCCCCCGCCCCCCATAAGAGCCTTCCAGAACAGATCTGCTGATAGCCTTTCTGAGCGTGCTCAGTGTTTATCTCCTCTGCAGGGCCCTGTGGAGTGCATGATGGATCTGCAGTGATCAGTTAAAGCCACATTGATGATAAACTAATGAATCAAGGCTCGCGTTAATCAAAGCGCTGCGCGTGCAGAAAGACAAATGGAAATGCAAAAGTTCCCTGCTAATGATGAACTACTAACAATTTGGTGGTGGACAAGGAGAGAGGGAAAATTACACACCGGGGTTTCATGCATAATCTCTGAAGATATTAATATTTCACCCCACCTCCTCTCCTGCTAAACGTTGCTGCCTTTAGAGGCATAATCAAATTTCATTACCAGCCAAACCGACATGATTAAACAGAACAGAGTCTGAGTTCACAGCCTCACACTGCGGCGCACGTTGGCTGCCACTCACACACGTCTCCACCCCCTTCATCATTCACAAACTCCCCTACCCCCGCCCCACCCTCCCTCTCCCATTGCCCCAGCCTGGCCCCAAATGGCTCCCACAGATCCAAATCAGCATCTCATGACCGGCCTCACATCTTTGACCACACGTTTGCTGCGCTCGTGCCTTTATCTGTCAGTCATGTGAGTCCCCGAGGAGTCGTTTGTCTGGAGATGGCGCACCCGACGGCCTCATGTGAAAACCTCAGTGGATGTGCAGGTTTCTCTGGGCGGGGTAACACCACCTGTCTGTTTAAAGACACAACAGTGAATACCTGCCTTGGATCATGTCTTACATGTTGATAAAACCTCACATGGTACTTTGAATATAAATATGTAACGGAGCACAGTATAAAGGGGTAAAATTAAATATTAAAAGAGTGATTTATTTTTGGGATGTCTCCTGTAAGAGCATGCCATGTAGCATTAGGTGAGATACGCCTGTGAGACTCTTGATCAGAGCCCTACAGTAAATTTCTGATGCCAAACTCCCTGCGTTGGAGCTTCCTCTCCTTCCTGGATTTCTTTCGTCCACTCATGCTTGAATGCAATGTTACAATTAATTTCTGTTTGACTATATCTGCAGAGTGGAAAAGGGAGAAAAGATGCTCCCTTCTTAGCCTCATTTTCGGCTCCTCTGCTCTGCTGACCCCTCGACTTCCCTCTTAATCTCCCCCCATCACACTCCACGACATCTGCTCATGACCCGTTTCCTTTTCTTCTTCTTCTGTTTTCTTATTTATTCATTAACTTAACGCAGGATCATATATGTTCACTCCAGTGAGCGTGTGTGATGCGGGAATGAAAAGGATATTATATGTTTTTTCTTTTTTTTTTGTATCTGTCATTTTCTTTCTATCTCCCATATGACTTCTTAATCCATCTGAATGCATAGAAGATAATGTTTTGGGCGAAATAACATAAGAGGAAAGATAGACTCCCAAGGACCAATATCTTTATTGCTTGGAGGATAAACGGATTATGTCAGCCATTTTCTGCTGCTGACAGCTTTTCTTATTAACCGATTTTATTTTTAATCTGCCAAGGAAGAAATGCGGTTTTATGTCACAATAAAACGCTGGTCACATCTAATGCTGCCCTCAAACAAACAGATTTCTTAAAGCCTTGCTGGGAAATTTGAAATAACTTTAAAGAGGGGTTTTGGGGGAAAAAGGGTGGTGTTGGTGGAAAGAGTAGGGGGGAGGAAGAGAAGGAGAAGGGAGAGGGGGGTCTTTATCCACAAGCATGTTCGACTGAGGAGTAAAAGATTTTTAAAGTCCTTCACAGTTGTATTCTTCCTTTTAAATATTTATTTCTTTATTTTGCTGATCTCCATAGAAAAAAAGGCTTCCATCATGACTAAATGGCTTGTGTGTGGGCCGCCTGCTGTGTCCATTCATGCAGCTTGCATTAGGATAATACAAATAATACCATGCATGCTTCGCTTACAGCAATAAGAGTGTGTAAGAAGGATGCCTAAAAAAAAAGTCCTCGTGTTATTTATTTTTTTATTTTTCTAACATCAGTAAAATCACAACGGCTATCTCAGGTGAGTCCCGGTTAACTTCCTCCCCTCTCTTAAGCATGTGCAGGGAGATTCTGGGGATCATCTAAAAATGAAACCATTTGACCAGATTTTTATGGAGGGGTGTTGGGTGCATGGTGCCAGGCAGCTATCATTAACCTCAGGGCTTTAGCGCTCCCTGCTCTCTCATTTCATGCTCGTGATCTGAGGGTGTGAATTAGCCACTGCCCCCGGCAACCCAACTTAGTTACCGGCTGGACAACATGAAAGCAATACACAGAGCTGCATAAAGAATCCTCTCAACCCCCCCCAAACCCCTCCTCTCCTCCACACCCTACATCCCTACCTTCTCCTGAGGGAGCGAGGTGGGGGGATACCCGTGTCATGTCTATAATAGACAAGTGGCAGGTTCACCTTTGCCTGGGATGGGGAGCTTAGAGTGAAAATATTATGATTTACTTGGCGATGTTCACATACATTAAAGCTTACAGTAAGTCGCTGAGGATCTGTAAAGCAATGTGTAATGCTGACATGATAGAAAAAAATGCATTCATGGTTTTAAAAATATCAAGAAACACAATTCTTACAAAGCACAAAAGCATCTTTTCTTAATTTTTATGAACACAAGTACATGTTTAAGCACTGATTTCTCATAAATTATTTGATTTAGATTCTTATTCAGCTGGATTCTAATGTTTGCTTCATAAATGTGCTGAAAAAGCTGCAAAAATATGGTCTGAGATTTGATCAAGAGGTAATGCATTTTTCCCAGCGAAATATTCCTACATTCACTTAACCCGTGTGACCATAAAGTAAATGCAATGCTATATACTGTACATCTATATACTGTTATAGTATTGCAGGAATTTTAAATGGATTTGGTTGTGAACACACTGTACCAGCTGATGGAATAACAACGCTGTGTGTTCAGGAAGGGATGATTGAGCCCGATACTGTGTGTGTTTATGTCTGTGTGTGTGTTACTGTGTGTGTGTGTGTGTGTATGCTGCTGCTGCTGCTGCTGCTGGAGTAATACTGACATCAGTGCAGATATGGAGGCAGACACCTGAATCAAGTCGCATGTCATTATGGCAGCCAAATTCTTCACAAACAGCCATGACTCGGTGCTGACACTCTCTGACCCGGGCAACAGTTTCCCTTTAAAAGTAGCAATATCTACTCCTGTTTAAATGTTTATTGGAATATTGCACATTTATGGAGGCAGAGAAATAAGGTATAGTGTATAAACAGGACGATTCCTGCACACAAAAAGTGCCATTCAAACCTCACTTAGCAAGTTTTCTTTCCCATTCAAACTCTAAAACTTACATAACATTTCATCATGTGGGCTTCAGAATATTTTCTGGCAAAATGTTCACGTTCTCATCACAATTTGTTAAATTCCAACAAAGCATTTTGTGTTTAAGTTTTTATTCAAGGTTGTTTTGTGTCATTTGATGTCATTAACTTTAGGCTTTCCCTTGCCTCTGAGCTGCTGATGGAAACAAGAACACCTCCTCCTCTGTGACAGCACCTCCTCCAACCACACCGTGGTGCTATGTTTTGAAGCAGCCCCCTTGGAGGCTTGATATGCAAATCAGTGTATGAATATTTGAATCAGAATTGCTGCCCTCAAGGTCATAACACAGAGTATATTCCCACTCTAAGATCATGATTGCTTTTTACATATGTTCAGGGATGGTAATACACTAACAACAAATTGTCGATATGGTACCAGATACATATGATTCATGAGTGTAACACTACAGATAAAACACAGAACGGAATCAACATTTTGAAGCATCTTTAAAAGACCGTAGTAAACTTTTCATGGGGCGAGTATTTGATGTCGGGCTCCTTTTAGCCCCCAGTGTACATCAACAGCTAGATTTTTTTCCCTGAAGCACCCTCATTTTCAGTCAATATCAATACTTTGGTACAAAAATCTGCAATAAAAAGTCATGGGTTGATAAAGTATCTTTTCAATATGAAAAAGTCATTTTTTAATTATCTTAATCTCTGAGATTCTCTTCTGCCTGTTGATCTAATAAAACAGCCAATATTCAGTATATAGTGTGTTTACTCTAACTTTGGTGTAATGACAATCTTTTTATTTTCTGTACATTTATCGTCATTTATAAACCTCATTTAATAACCCTCAGTTTATCATGCTTCATATGAATGGATATTTTGACTCTTTTTGACTTTTAATACTAATACTGCAGATAATCTGGAGTATTACTGTAAAGCAGTAAAGTAAGTGTTCGTTTCATCCTACAGAATTTCTGGAAAAGTCTTACCTTGTTGCCGGTGATGACAGCATTAGAATCAGGATATTTGTGGAACTGAAACATTTTATATGCAAAGGCTGGCTTTATGTAGGTCGCTTTATTGGGCCCACCTACATGTTATATTTTGTGACCTGGAGCAACTTTTTGTTACCGCGTGCCGTTGGGCCATAGTTGATGTAAACCCTGTGGAGCATGACTGCAGGTGTTGATAAAAGCAGGGGTTGTTGAAGGGGTACTTGAACTCATCTTAATATTTGTTCTTTGGAGTACAAGATTAGAAGGACCCATCTGGATATTGTTCTCTGGTGGTACAAATGTTGAAACATGCACTTACTCAAATAACATGTGACCCTTTATTTTGACTGACTCCTGGACATACATCGGTTGGTGATCCAACTTTCCATCAAATCTTCATAAATGATTTATCTTTTATCACTGTCTGCAGCAGAAATGTATGGTGTTGTAAATTCCCTGTCTAATCTGTATTGATTCTTGACATGGTGCCATTTTTCCACTCAGGGTGTTTATTCCAGCGTCTCTTGTTAAAACTCTTCAGTGGTGCTGATCAGTGTTATCTGCAGAAAGGAGAGCAGTGGAGGAAACATTCAGAGAATTAGTGCAGATAGATTCATTCCCTATCATTAATAACAATCCTTCTCATTTTCTCTTCAGACTTTCAGATGTTTGCATATCATTTGTGTTTTTAATTGGTGAAGTTTGATTAAACCCAGCCCCTAGTGTTATATGGCATTAGGCGCTGCCATATGTTTGGTTGCGTGCAGATTTCCATAATCATTCTGCCTGTTTGAGGCGTTTGTCTATTTGCCGCGCCGCTTTGATTGCATCTGCCTCAACTTAAACGATGCCTTGTGAGTTCTTCAGTTCGTCGCTGTGACCTTTAATCTGCGACTTACAGAATGCTCCCATCTATCATGGTTGTCACTTTGAAATTCCTAATCTTGTCTGAAAAGTCTTTACAAGTGCGGCTGGATTACTGTGAGATAATTAAACATATTCAAATGCATGAAAACAAATTTTGTTTACATATTTGTGATCACCTAAAATGAGAAAAATGAGGGAGGAGTGTGCAGCGCTGTGAGGAAGGTGAGGTGTGTATTAGCATCACATTTAGTTTAAACAAGCGAGCAGGGGATGATTTATTCACTGAAATAAACGGGGGGCATGTGCTGCTTTCATTTTTCATTCAAATCACATTCAGATCAGAGCATTTTACCTTTTATATCTCGTACAGGCAGAGTCATTAATTTGACAGGTCATGTAAGATAGAAACTCGCGTCAACAAACCCCAGCAGTGATTTTCTTTGCCGTATTTTTTTGGCTCAATGCAAATGACACTCTGCAATGTTACACCAAAGGCAGGCACAGTTAATCTGCTTTATCACTCCAGCAACAGGGGGACGTTTTTTGTTTCCTAACTTTCAGATTTGTTGAGTCAAGTCAGACATGAAAATACTTTTTTTGTGCTGTTATACTAATCCTTGTGTGCTGGAGGAGTAATTACTCCTCTGCCTTGATTTCATGCAATTCATTTTATGAAAACAAAGGCTTCTACTGAACGGCTGCACACTCACAGTCTTATGTGTGAACTTATATTGTACATAAATACGATGTGCAAGGTCTACTTTGGGTCTGGAGATGCTTCTTTACACTGACCATGAAGCTTTTATAAAACATGTCTCATTTGTTTTCAGTCTGTCTGTACAGATGTTTTCATTAACCCTTTCTTTACAATCCCTGAAGCTGAAATAGTATCAGTCAGTTCTGATGATACGTTTACCAAAAGGGATGCAATCAGTTCATTTCTTGATTGCGGCTCAATTTGTTAATTATTTTTTTCATTAATTTATTTAATGTTTGGTCTATAAAAACCAGTAAATACCAGTTAAATGTGGATGTTGTTTCCAAAAGCCAGGATGAAATACTTACAATTGTGTTTATGTTTTCATAAGACAAAGAGTTTCAGGAAGTGAATAAAACAAATAATATTCACATAAAAAAGCTGGAATCAAAGAAATTGGCCTTTTTATTCTTAAATTACTACATTGATGAGTCAACATCAGAACGGTTTGTGATTCATTGAATACTTACAACAAAAACAGATCAATGGTTGCGGCTCTTGTTTCTTTAATGTTTTTTTTCATCCACCTGATGCAGTTTTAGTCATGCACAAGTTTCATGTATTTCTCTTCTACAACATGTTTTTTTCTTTGTAAACACAATTTATTTATACAGCTCACTTCTCCAAACAGTGCAATCAAAAAGCTACCAGCAGAGTAACGGTTTCACTGTTGCGGGCCCCCCAATATAACTTCTTGCGTAGCATTTTCTCTTGAAACAGTTCCAGGGACCAAATTTTCCGTTCCGAGGAATGTTGGGAATATAGAGTTATGAACAAATACCACATGATCTGTACACTTCTCCAACTATCATATTTCTCTACCAAAACTACATAGTGCACCTTTAATCTCTTAATTATATGTTTTGAGCACAATTGAGTCTGGTGCTGCGTCCTCACAATTTACATGAAGCATGAAACATGTTCATAAGAAACTCACCTGGCTCTCACTTTGTCTGTGTATGAATGTGTTTATTAGTTCACCAACCCAGAAGCTAGCATTGCATTAGTCGTCTTGACAAAAAGCCAACTGGACGATTTTTGGAAGTTAAATGCATCTGAATTTAAAAAGCTAATGCTTGGCTGATGACTTCAACTTCTGCATCATGACTGGCAAGATTATAAAGTCCCAGACGGACAACATCTGGAGTTACAGCAACCACTTTATCTGAGAGACAAGAAAATGTCCAGATTTTACAGTCATGTATTCATGGACTTATTTTATTATGAACAGCTAAACTACAAAATATCTTTAGCTTGTTAATAGAGTAATCTACAGAGGGAACCGGTCGTGAAGATGAGCTAACTCTATTAGCATTTTACCAATCAAGCCTGTATTTCCATCCCATGTAAAGGTGAACATGGTTTAGTCCAGTCCTGCAGGAAAGTGGTCAAATATACTTCTGTTGGATTCCCAAAGGCTTCAATATAGTACACCCACGGATCATCAGTACAGTTGGCTTATCTTAGTTTCACCAATTTATTCTGGTTATGTCAGGCAAACATGCTAATGTTTAGCCCTGGTGGCCTTGAACAACTACAACATGAACACTTAAATACCTCTAATTCATACATTATTGAAGGTTAAAGAACAAGAACATGGCCCAATGACTGATTTGTTCCCTTTTAAACATTAGATGAAGCTTTTATTTGTCATAATCAACCATATTCTTCATGTAACTATCAGATTTATTTTACATGTAACCAGCAGTAAAACATCATTTCATAACAAGGATTGCTATATGTGTTGAGTTTCAGTGCTGTGGATACTCCTGAATGGTATTTCTCTTGTAGAAGTGAGTCTCAGTTTTGTTTTCTCTTTGTCAAAGACACATTCTTTCTGAAACGGGAAGGAAAAACACATTTCACTTTTCAATTACCCCCAGCTCCTTCACCTCGGCCGTCCTCCCCGGGTCTAGTTTCCAAGGAGAGCGGAGAAAGAGAAGGGACGCTTTTCTCTTGCATAGCAGCACCCCTCCCTCTCATTCTTCTCCTATCATTGCAGCTTCCACTTTTATGCATGAAACAGAGAAAAAGATTGAAAGCATTCAGTGGCCATTCAGACAATGAAGAAAGGAGATCCTCAGAGCTTTATTAGATATGAAGATCTACAATAAAAATCAATTTCTTGCCTCTTTATGCAGTTTAAATGACAAAGCCTCAACCCTTTCAGCCATTGTGTGCAGGAAAGTAATTCAGCCGCACCGGCCGAGACAAGAGCGGCGTATACTTTCTGACCTGAGATTGCAGATTCTAATATGATACAGACCTTCTGAGATAATAGGAGGCACTTAATATCATCTGTTGAGAAGAAAAAAAAAGTTATCTCATATCTTTTGCTAGATAGATGGATGGGGGATGAGGTTTAAACCGTTTCATGGGCAGAATACTAATCAGGCTGAGATGGACAGCTGAGCTTTTCACTCTCACATAGCTCTCTGATGGGAAAGTTTGCAACACGAAGCAAGGCCTTCTCACAAATAGAGGTTCAGCTTGTTAGTATTCAACCAAAACAAATGTCATACCAGTATTTGAATGTTGATTATGAAGATTTTTTTACAAAGGAAAACAAAAAAAATCTGCCATTCATATTCTGCCACTCACAGTAGGAATGCACAACACTATTTCTGCTTATATATGCCAATACTGTCCACCTCATTTAGTCAATACTGATGCTATTCCCTGTATGTTCACAGATATTTTCCCACCAAGCTGAAGCGACCATCAAGGGCCATGTTATTAAGCTGAATCATATTGTGATGGCCTTAACAGAGACGTTGTCTCTCCTGTCCTACAGGTACTACAGATATACATTAGCTTATAGCTAACTCTGGTACAGCTAAGTGGCTGTAACACTGTCCCTTTAAAAATAAACAAACACATAAATAATTAAATAAATGACCCAAAGACAGTTGCAGTCATAAGATACAGTGTATAAGTGAATAAAATAAAGTACTTTAACTATAGGTAATATAGCATGTATGCCATACATTTATTTAAATGTAACATTTTAAAGGTTAATACTACCAACTGTATCAGAGTGTGTGGTTTATGGCAGTAAATCTTTTTAAGAAACCTAAGTTATGTGCTTCTTACTAACATGTCATCTTATTGGTCTAATATCAGCTGAAATGGTTATTGGGGGCCGATGCCAATATATTCAATTAAAATGATAATGTCCACATATCAATATTATTGTGATCTGAATCCCAGCTCAAGAGTCAAATAAATGTTTTCAGTTTTTTCAAAAGATGCCTTTATTAGATAGGACAGCTGAAGAGAGACATTTTGTAAGGAGAGAGTAGGGCATGACATGCAGAACAGGGCCAAGGTAGGATTCTAACCCTCGATCGGTGCGATAAGGACTATAGCGTCTGTACGTGGGGCACGCAACATAACTGCTAGACTCTCTGGTGCCCCAGAAATGTATTTAAATATATTTTTAATACCCTTACCATTCTTTTTGGTTCTGGAGAATTGTAATGAGAATTTTAATTGTATAGTCTCATTCAATAGTCAGGAATCCAGAAAAAAAATAAATCAATTATCAAAGTTACCTGACGCATTCTAACTTGTTTGAGGAACATTTCTAATATGAAGCTGAGAGCCCCTGCTGTTAGTGATGATGTTCAATAACTGATCAAATCTGTTTATGTTGGGTTTGAGGGTGAGTGAAGGATTTGTTAAAGAAATGCAGGACTCTAATACAGGAGATCAATGTAGTCTACTAAACGGCGTAAATGTCACCACCCTCGTTGGTAGGCACAAGGATTACTAGTGGGCTCGATGAAATTAATATTTTGGCCTGTGATGCAGGTGCAGCACA
Source organism: Labrus mixtus (assembly GCF_963584025.1). Lineage (NCBI taxonomy): Eukaryota > Metazoa > Chordata > Actinopteri > Labriformes > Labridae > Labrus > Labrus mixtus. The sequence continues at coordinate 8,482,372 of NC_083614.1, forward strand.
GCCAACCGCAACTAGACGGCGCTATATGCATAGACTGGCTGGTGCTCCGGTTAATGAGCCTGCTCTCCTCGCTCTACAACCCGGATGTAAACAAGCACAGTGAAGGAATATCATCTCCTAAGAGCAGCACCATTTGGCAGTACTTGGAGAAACAGTTAAATGTAGGCTGTGTTAGGTTAAACTGGCATAGCAACCGGCAATGCGTAATCACATTTAGCATTGGCATGTGTTTAGCTGCAGGGAGGACCAAAGGCTGCTAACATTAGCCACACTCAGCAAACCAAATTACACTGTTTACGAGCTGAGAATACTGAATAAATTGTGCTCAATTTTGACTCTTTTATTAACTTAAGACGAGTTGGTTAAATAGAATTGCAATTTCTGTTTAAACAACTAGGAAATTAGTTGGCTGCGAACATCCCTAGTTTAAGTTCTGTGTTGAAACCAAAATCAATGTTGAGTTATTTGTCTAATCTCCACCATGATTTGTTAAACAAACTTAACCATTGTTTCTTGGTCATGAAGTTAAGTCTTTTAGTCTAAGCCTAACCAAATTGACTGTTTTGTTTCAACCTGGAGTAAAGGAAGAAAACAGACATTTAAACACAGCTGTAGATTGAAACAGACAGTAAACTAAGATGCTGCCTTGTCTGTCTGTATGAGAGGCTAAGTAGAGGCCATGAAAAAACTTCAGTATTAGATCACCTGGGATAAAAACGTGTTACTTAAGCTAGTTTCTTTGTATCTGCTGTTTGATGGAGGGAGAACAGTTAACTCATAACTGCTACCTGTGTTGCTGACCAAAACTCCCCAATGTATACTGAAGTGCAAATTTGTGCCCACAGATGACACTCTACATTTAGGTGTTGTCTTGAAATCCTTCTTTTGACATCTTAAAGTTTTTTAATGCAATACTGCATCACTGCATTGTCATATCCTGAAAGTCAAGGGAATCGATATCTTCTCACAGCCCTGATGTGAACATGGCAAAGCGTCTCATCTGTCCTCTCCACAGTTTGAATGACGAGTTGTTGTGTTGGACCTTCCTACATGAGACCTGAACCCTGCTGTTCCTCTGTTTCAGGAAACTCTTGTAATCGATGACATGCGATCAAGCAAACTCAACAAGATGAATGATCCATGTTGCTGTAATGAAACTGTTTTTTGTGGCCAAGCTTTCATTCCTCTCTGATGGAGACGTGGATGAATTGGATGAGCGTCGCACATCTCCAGGGGCGGGGAGATAAATATTAGTCCTGACTTCTCCTCCACCATGTCTGCTTACCGGGCTGAAAAGCGATTGTTTCACTCCGCCGTCTCGACTGCAAGACATGTGCTATTTCAAATTAAACCTTCAAGGTCCCAAAGTCATTTATATGTGTCAAAACAGAGGCAGAAAGAGACAACAATAAATTCACTGTGGATGTAAGAAATCACAATAAATTCTCAGTGTCTTAGCGGGGAGTGCTGTTTGCTTGTGGAGCAGAATAATATCCAGGATGCAGCACTCCATTCAACAGCCTAAAATGTGGAACTAATCTGCCTAAAAAGACTACTATTTGGCTTCATTGTATTTCATACAGCCCTTCCCCAAGTGTTAGCATGTGTCCATGGGGAAAGTCATTGAATGTGAGTAGCCTTCTCCACCTCGGTTACTGTGAGAGTGTAAGTGGATCCTGATTCACTGATAGCACACACAGAAGCCTCCTTGAGTGTTTGCAAAGTGTGGACCTTGAGAAGAACAGCTTTGCCAAAAATCCTCTTGTGGCCCCTGAGACCGCTGCACAGTGCTCAGTGAAAACAAAGATGTTATAAGCTAGCTTAGCTATTATCGCGCCTTTGCACTACATCTCCCCTGACACTGCATTCAAATCACTCTCTATTTATTTGGGGTTTTATTTATTTGTTAGCACATTTTTCTCCCATTTTCCAGGGAAAAATTACTAAAAGGATTATTTTTTGAAAAACTACAATAATTAGCAATGCTTGTGCCTCTTTAATTCAAACCCATATTTTCCTTGAAGCCAGGCCTCAGTGTTAGCATACTGTTATTTAGGCTTGAGGCACAAAGGTTTGTAAGACATTAACAAAGGCTACAGTACATCAATCAACAATGGATTGATCAAACAACGCAACACTTTTACGTCTCTTTACTGGAGAGGGGTTTGAGATTTATTTTGGAGCCTTTATTGGAGAGATAGGACAGTGGATAGAGTCAGAAAACAGGGAGAGAGAAAGTAGGGAATGACATGCAGGAAAGGAGCCACAGATCAGACTCGAACCTGGGCCGGCCATTTGGAGAGCTATAGCCTCCGTACATGGGGCTCACGTACTATGCTACTGGCGCCCCGTGTCCCGTGTTAACTTAAAAGTAAACACTAAGACAGTGTTCAGGATTTTTTTGCAATTTAAAACAAGAAATGACCCAATATTGTGAGCCTATAGGACTTCTTTTGTTGCATTCGTTTAGAAACAGCTATTGATATCTTTGATTTTAACTTCAGTCATTGGGATTTAAATCCTGGTACCGTGACAGCCCTAATTGACAACTATCCTTTTCTTCTTTTTTTTTTTTTTTTTTTACAAAAATGTAGGCCTAAGTCTCTGATGTCTCTGCTCACACTCATCTCAGTGACATAAGGCTTTCTCACAGTGCTTGGTTCGAATAAAATCAAAAGTTAATCCCAGTTTACTTTCCTCCAGTTAGCGCAGCTGCTTCACAATTACATCAGCAATGTTTTCTCAAACTGCTTTCTCAATGCATCACAATTGCCATGTTGGTGACGTGTCCCTGAAGGGAGCTGCCACCTGTCTTTGTATACAAGAGACTGTTTATACAAATAATACTCTGATAGAATGATGAATAATGAGATATAATAAGAAATGAAAGATTAAAAAAATGTTGAGATAAACTGGTCCCTCAGAGGACTGTATGTATAAAAGATGAGACTAAATTAATGTTCACATATCAAAGATTAAGAATACACATTGATCATACAGTTTATACTGTATGTTCATTAATGCAGTACATGGGAATATATGCACATGCATGCAGAACAAAGCTGAAATGATATGGTGGTAGAAAATACAGCCATGGGTTAACCCTTAACAAGCATGTTGTGCTTGAATCAGGATGTGAGGATAAACCACATCGTTCCAGCTTTACAGATTACATTTGAGTTATAATTTGATTTCCTTCAGATCAAGGAAACCCTGCTTATTTAAAAATGCTTTTTGAAAATAATCATGCTGTATTGCTGTGATTTTTAGACAGTTGTTTAAATGAACCAATGCATCCTCATGTTATCTTGAACAAAGAGCGTGATCCTGCTATCAGACATTTCATTCATGTGCGCTCAATGCCTGAAAGACAAAGTGGGTAGCACAACAAATTCATTTAGAGCAGTTCTAAAACATGATCGGCATCTGTATAGGCGTGGGGTCTTATTGCCAAGATTAATTATATTCATTATACAGCGCACTGCATACAAATGACCTTGATTCCTGTTCAATACAGACGCTGATTTCAAACATTGTGTGCTGATAACAATTTGCTAAGAAATACTGAGTACTAACATTTACTGTATGACATCACTGGTTTGCTGTAAGTGTTTTTGGGAAGGTCTTAGGCCCCTATTACTGCAGCTCCTCTGTCTGTGCCTGTGGGTACCTTGTGTATTCATTGATCCAAGACAATTAGCAGTGGCAGAGTGTAACAGAGTGTACCTTTTAGTACTGTTTATTTCCAAACAGGTGTTTGTAATGCCTCTAACCGTTAACATTGGGTGATGACAAAGTGATTTACAGCACGCTGAAAGCATAGCATTTTTTCAAAGCAGATATTTACAATGAGTGATAGATCTGATTTTTAAAAGAAAGCCAGACAAGGTTTTTCAGTTAAAAAAATAACTTGTACACAACTGATTAGCCAATAGATACCAGATTTGTCCACAGGTGGCGCTAAAGTGACATCTCCACCTCCCGGGAAAAAAAGTTCCTCACAGCAGCTTTGAAGGAAGAATGTGCAACATTTTACACATAAATATATCAGAACTCAAGTATTCTCTGTAAATGTCTCTCTGAGTCATGACTGTCTACAATGAGTGAGAAGTGCGAGTCCTGCTGGCTGTGTTGTTGTCGGAGCAGTGTTTACATCGTGTTTACACGGGAGGGACAGCCGACTCCTCACCTTGACTATAGAAGCTTTTTTAGTCAAGGACTAGAGAAAAGAAGAATAACATACTCACTGCTTATTCGGATGTCATGTAAGCGTTTTAGATCACGGTCATTCCATGTAACTGTACATGCAATGTGAAGCTACAAGATAATTAAAGTGTGCTAACATTACCCTGCTTACACAGCAATCACAGGTGATAGCAGCTCGCGCCAAGGATCATTTTGGCTGCCCCTTGCGCTTAATGGTGCTTAATTATGGTGCATTCCATTTGATTACTCCTTTGTGCGAACACACGTGGAGGGGGGTTGGAGGTGTGTCGCTGGAGGAGAGCGGAGGCTTCAGAATAACGGAGGTGTATCCAAACAGCAGTTTGTTTTTATTTCATGCTGGTGCTCAAGGGCGACATCTACTGGATCAAAAAGTTGCACATTCTTCCTTTTAAGTATTTTATTTGATACTAATTTATTCTTATAACCAACTGTATTTTATAGCCAATTACTTTTAATTCTGTTAAATAGACTGGACCACTTCAGGCAAGGCAAGTTTATTAATGGTCTGGTTTCAGAGTGATTTACAGAGTTAAAAACTGAACATTTATAACATTAAGAGCTTTGAAAGACATCACAATGAGCATATTTAATATATTACAATACAAATAAATACAAAAGATAAAAAGAAACACAAAAGTGACATAAGGCAGAGATAAGAACTTTTCATATACTGCTAAATATATAAAAATATCTTCAAACTGGGTATCACTTACTGGTGGTCACGTCCGGTTGAGTGAACGCTGGCACGTCTAGCTGCCGCTGCTCTCCGGTTCCTCTGACTGTTTTTTAATGTTTTTACTGATCTACGGACTTTTTGCATTTGTTGTATTCTCACCTGGACATACTTCAAAAAAGATCAGATTACGCGGTGAGTTCATTTGGACTGGTAGCCTATTAGCTTACTTGTTGCGTGTAGGGCTCCCACTCCTCACCTGGGCTGCTTCTGCTGCCGGAGCCCTTATCTAGTCCATCATCGGCAACAATGTGGATTAATAAAATGTTTGTATGGTCCATGCTCGTCTGGACTGCCCTGTCCTTGGTCTTCAACCCAATGGCAGCGGTACTCCATTACACAGCCGCTGAGCTCCTCCAACTACGCTTCCACCTGTCCGATCCTCCACCGGCTTTGCTTCTCTACCTGGACATCGCTTGTCATGCCCGTCGGAAATATATCCACCGTGGTTCCTGACGGGGCTTTCAAATTGACGACTCCACACCAATACAAACCATCTGGTCCTCATCTCGTCAACCCCGAAGAAACTCCAGCCGGAAAGTTGACTGCACTGTCCTAGCCAGCCTAGCCAGGTCGGCTAACGTCAGCGTCAAACACGACCACAACGATGTCAACTTCGGATTATTCAACACCCGCTCTCTTACCAGCAAAGGTCCTCTCCTCCAGGAGCTCCTGGTTGACCGTAAGATTGATTTTTTGTGTTTAACCGAAACATGGCAACAACCTAATGACTTTTCACAGCTGAATGAATGTACCCCTCCTGGGTTTGTTTACATCTGTCAACCCCGTGCCTCTGGCAGAGGGGGAGGTCTCGCAATAGTTTACCGCAAGAATTGGAAAGTGTCGCCTGTTTCTGTCCCTGTTCAGTTGTCTTTTGAATCTATTGCCTTACAACTGAATGGGACCTACACCTACCATAGTGGCCACTGTCTATTGTCCACCAAAGCCCAATACTGATTTTTTGAATGAATTTGCTTCCTTTTTAACTCATCTGTGCTCACGCTCCCCTAACATAATATTGCTGGGAGATTTTAATATACATATGGATAAAACTAACAATGCCTTGACTAAGGACTTTACATCCTGCCTTGACAGCTTTGGATTGCAGCAACATATTGATTTTCCTACACACTCCAAAGGACATATCTTGGACTTAATTTGCTGCTCTGGTGTCACTCCTCTTGACTGCACTGCAGATGTCCTTCCCATTTCTGATCACATGTTAATATCTTTCAATGTCAAACTTACACTATCCAAAAAATATCTGCCACGTGTCATATTGCAACATCAAGGACATTAACTTAACTGCTCTCTCCAGTGGCATTGACAGCCTCCCCAGCATAAACTGTTTATCCACCCCCGATGAACTGGTTTCTCATTACAATTATGGTCTTCATAGCCTCTTAAATACCCTGGTTCCTTTAAAAACCAGGACTGTTTCATTCAACCACTCTGCTCCATGGTTTACGCCTGAACTTCGCCAACTCAAAACAAAAGGCCGTCGCCTGGAACATCTCTCCAAGAAAACTGGACTTCTTATTCACAGAGAAATGTACAATAACCACATTCTCCACTACAAGGACAGTCTCTCTACAGCAAAATCAACTCACTACGCAGGTATTATCAGCTCAGGTGAAGGGAATACAAGAACACTGTTCTCCATTGTCAACAACATACTACATCCACTGGACTCTCTTGCTTCTCATCTGTATTCCACCGCCTATTGTAACTCTTTAATGTCATTTTTCACTGCCAAAGTAGACAAGATTCACCAGCAACTGACTCCTAACATTTCATCTGTCCCAGTCTTCTTACCCCCTCTCTCTCACTCACTTTCAAGTTTCAAACTTCCTGCTGTTGCTGAAATATCTGACCTCATTCGGAAATCAAAACCATCTACCTGTCCATTAGACCCTCTTCCTACTGTCCTGGTAAAAGCTTGCCTACCCCCTCTGTCTTCCCTAATAATGGCCATCATACATTCCTCCCTCACCTCTGGTCTTGTTCCCATTTCTTTCAAGTCAGCTTCAATAACCCCTATACTTAAGAAACCTAGTGCAGACCCAAATGACTTAAATAACTTTCGCCCTATTTCTAATCTACCCTTCCTTTCCAAAATTCTTGAAAAAACAGTTGCATCTCAGGTTCACACTCATTTGTCTGACAATAACCTCTACGAACAGTTCCAGTCTGGTTTCCACCCCCTCCATAGCACAGAGACAGCACTGGTAAAAATCACCAATGACCTCCTCATGGCAGCTGACTCCGGACTTCTAACCATCCTCATCCTCCTTGATCTAAGTGCAGCCTTCGACACCATCTCCCATCACACACTCCTTGACAGACTTGTCTCCATTGGAATCACTGACACACCCTTGCACTGGTTTTCATCCTATCTCTCTGGTCGCACTCAGTTCACTCAACTCGGAACCTTCAAATCCCAGCCATTTCCAGTCACTACCGGTGTTCCCCAGGGTTCTGTCCTGGGCCCCCTTCTGTTCATCATCTATCTTGTTCCTCTTGGCCATATCTTCCGTAAGTATAACATCCAGTTCCACTGCTATGCGGATGACACCCAGCTCTACCTATGCACCAATAGGTGGATAGGTCTCCGCCCGTCCTTCACTCCCAGCAGTACTGCCATCCTCGTCAACACCCTGGTTACATCCCGCATTGACTACTGCAACTCCCTTCTCTTTGGTCTCCCTCTCAAGTCCATCCACAAACTTCAACTGGTCCAGAACTCTGCCGCTCGCATCATCACCAGAACGCCCTCTGTTAATCACATCACTCCTGTCCTACAGCAGCTTCATTGGCTCTCGGTTAAACATCGCATCACCTTCTGCTCCTCACCTTCAAGGCCATCCACAACCTCGCTCCGCTTTACCTCTCTGAACTCCTGCACATCAACACACCTACTCGCACTCTCAGGTCTTCTTCTTCCATTCAACTCACTGCACCAACCGCCCGCCTGTCCACCATGGGGTCCAGGGCCTTCAGCCGCTCTGCCCCCCACCTCTGGAACTCCCTCCCACCACAAATCCGTAATATCGACTCTCTCTCCATTTTCAAATCTCATCTCAAAACACATCTTTTTAAACTGGCTTATTCAGTCTGATCATTCTCCACCCGTTCTCATAACTCCTTTTACATCCTGTACATTTGTGTTTTTTGAGTTTTTAATGTTAATTTGTTGTTTTTATCTCTGCTCTGTAAGGTGACCTTGAGAGTTTTGAAAGGCGCCTTTAAATAAAATGTATTATTATTATTATTATTATTATTATTATCTCCTCTGTGCGCCTGACTACAGAGTCCGACTTCCCGATGGACACAGATCAGCCTACTGGTCTCGCCTAAATCGAAAACACATTCTGTTATGGATGAGTAACGAGCTTCTTTGTAGATTGAGATTATTAATACAAAATAAAATATGGATTTAAGAATTGTGATGTGCAGCTAAATGCTGCTTTATAAATAAAACCAACAGCATCTCAACTGCTCGAGCCGACTGTATAAAATTGAATTTGGCAACATGATGTTGAAACGTCTCTTTCAAACGATAATAAAGTCCAGCGTCTGAAAACCTGATATCCTGAAATTGTCCACTCTGCACGATGAGAACTTTTACTTTTGTTGCTTTACGTGTATTTGGATGTGAATAAAGTTGCAGTTTTACAGAAAATAACAATATCCTGTTTTTTAAAAGTGGTATTAACAGATTTGTTTTGGAACATTTTTCTTCATGTGAATGTAGAAATGTTTCTTTCTTTAGATGTGGATTTTATTTCATGGTTTCTTTACCTGAAGATATAAATCTTTGCTTTCTTTCTTTGTTCATAGTTTCCCTTTTCTTGGAACTTGGAGTTGACCAGTGAAAACAGCACAGAGTGTCTTCCTTTTCCACAACACAGACCAACCATAGCCGTGTGATGGATACTGCTTTTCAGTTTTCCAGTAAACATCCACCTGACACACAAAGGAATACTTAAAAATGTAAGTGGTATTTCTATGTTTACTTGTATTAAAGAGCTGAGTTTCTCTTCTCCAATTTCATCAACATGGATAAAATGATTTCCTTTTAACTGGAAACATTTAAAAAAAAATGTATACCTTATTTTGTGCACAAACATATAAACAACAACACACAGATATAACAAACAGTTGGTCACCTTCACATCCTAGATATCTATACTGATGGAAATACGTCAATTCATACGATAGTGGCTTATCACATCGTTCGATATGAGAAACACAATCCATTTATCCCAATACTGCAAGAATTTCCCAGTCTTCAGATTCAGTGAGAAAGTCCTTCTCTCCATGCTTTCTCTTACAGTCACAATATTTATCTAGTCAGTCTTTGTTGGAGGTTTGGACTGTAACCATTTTTGTGTTACTGCTTTTTTGCTGGCCGCTAATAGTATCTTTATTAGATATTTATCCTGTTCTCACTTAAAAGTGAACTGTGAACATTTCTATGTGCATAATAACACACACTTAATAATAATAATTTATACTTTATTAATCCCGCGAGGGGAAATTCAGTTTTTTACACTCTGTTAAATGGACATGCTACACAAACATAGGCCGAAATATACTTGGCTACTGCTATCTATGATATTGTACTACAGTGTGTATTAAAGCTTTGAAGGAGGGATCATGGAAACCTTAAGCTCACTGTTAGGGAACACTAGACTTATATTTTGTTAGATCACAGTATACAGATCATCATTTGAGGAGTATTAATTGACAGTTACCCCCTACTTTGTTTTCCATGATATGAGCTGGATCTCTGCCACATATGAGTATAATTATGAAGATAAATCAGTGTAATACAAATATTATCTGACAACCAGTTTGAATTAAACAAAATCTAATATTTGCACAGTAGATGTTATCTGAATTAAAGTACATTGTATTATGTTACTGGAGTCCAGCTGATTTGAACACGTTATTTAACGAAGGAGGTAACTGTCACTTTACTTCCTTTAACTGATGCTGATTAACTTTGACGAATCACATTAACTCAGTCACTGGATCATTTGTGAGCATTAATTCATTCATTAAATGATCATGAGTTATGCGTTGATTCATGCACTACTCAAGTAAATTACTTGTACCCTTATTATGTTACAACATTACTTTCCACTCTGTGATGTGTCCCTCCCTTTGTCCATGTTGACTCACTGGGCTGTGCTTATGCTGCACTTTAACCGATTGGTGCCTTCATGAAGATGATTAATTACACCTGTGGTTTACCTGCTGTGACAAGTGAAGGTGTTAGAGTTGATCTTCTGGCTTTGCCGGTTTGATTCTATGAGCTGGTTTTAAAACTAATCATGTGAATTTCTCTTTATGTTTTCATACAACCTTTAATTAAACTCTGTTAAGACAACAGGATAATAAAACAGAGGCTTGTTCAGTTCAAACGGCTGAAAAGGACGCCATCAGGATTCTGTTACAGTAGCCAACATGTTTTTTTCACATCGTATTTTCTTCTTTTTTTATTCCTTGATATTGAGCAGCCAGACACACTGTCCTTGAATAATTTAAAAGCATGAATTGTGGTGCATTTTACAGCATTTTGGGTAAAATTCCCACATATTCACAGTCTACTTCTCAGCACTACCTGTCCTTCCTCATATGCCTCCTGCAACTTTGCAGCATTTACATTGAAAGGATGGGTTGATGTGACCGTAACTTTCAGCATTCTTATCCATCCATAACTATTACCACACCAGTCCTCTGCCTCGCCTCTCCACACTAGAGAAAAAAAAAATCAAAGAGGGTATTAGGCAGCAGGGTTATTCCCGACACTTTGCTGGAGGCTGGCGTTAATCTGTGCGTTTTGGAGAAACGAGGTTAGTTAAGCATTTTAATGGCCCTAGCCCTGTGATAATTAGGCCTGCCCTGGAGGGAGCTCCAGTTGAGCCACTTGGGCCTTGAAATGGAGCCAGGGAACTAAAGCCCTGCACGCACACAATGATCCTGAACTAATTCCCTGAGTAAATATTTTCTCCCGTTCACTCCACAGCCTCTTTCTCTTTAAAGTTGTAAAAGGCCTGTTTCCTTTTTCTCCCTTTCACACTTTCTCTTTTTTCTATCCTCTCTCTGCAGATATTTTTAGACGGAAGCACTTGGAGCGGTTTTATAGAGATTTTATTCTTTTCTTTTATTTCTTTCTTCTTGTCATTGTGCCTAGTTTCAATGTGTGATAAAGCTCAAACAAGGCAGCTTTTAAACGTTCTTCTGCATGCATTTTTACACAATCCCTTGCACGTAGAGACAGGGCCCTCTGTTGTGTCTTCTTTGACTGGCGTGGCCCTTGACCCAGGGACCCTCTGAGGGGCCCTCTGACTGACTGATCCGAGCCTCCTAAAGGGGATAGGTCTCTGTATAGTCTTCTCTTCCCGTCTGTGTATCGATGCTCCTGAAACACGGAGAAGCCCCTGAGCTACAGCTGCTTTTGTTTCTCCGCACAAAAGACAGACTCCACATTAAAAGTCTTCTGTATCGCGTTGAACTCGCATCAGTCTTTGTCGACAGAAGAATCAAAGGCAAGCATTGGCTCTGATAATTAAATTAAAAAAATCTATATTCATGAATATCAGACATGTGGTAATTAGTCCATTGATGTGGAATAAATGCACAATTTCTGATTTGTTTGTGAATGAAGGTGGCTGTGTTTTCACATCTCCATTAGAACTCCTGATACAGACTGAAGACTTCCTGCCATTAAGTTGTCAATCTACAAGTTTGTGTCTGGCTGATAAAGTTCGTCAGCTTTCAAAGTGGTTGTTTGGAGGATGTTTTGAGTGACAACCGGCCCTCGAGCTACAGGAGTCAGCGTCCAGGTTTCCCAGGGACTCTACTTGTTTGGTTCAGGGAACCTTTGTGAGAAGTATCTTCATCTCACCGCTGCTCCGTCAGCCCATTTCTCCAGGCCACGGTGTCAGGCATCATTTATCTCTGACAGTGACGCTGTCTAGTGTGTGTGAGTCTGTCTGTCTGCGTGTGTTTTTTGTATATGTGGGTCCGCCCTTGTCTCTGGCTGCATGTCGCCCGTGTGTCATATGGGTGTCCCAAGGACGATCGTCTGAGCGGGCTTCAGGGGAATGAACAGGGAAGATGAATGTTTTGTGAACACGGGAGAGTATCATTAAATCTACCTGCGCCGCACTTGATTGATTTGCTGAATCACAGTCGCTGGATGTTAACATAAAACCTGCAAATGGTTTCAATTTAAATATGTTACTTATCAACACTCCACAGTCCATCAAAGTAAAAATCCTCTAGAAGCTTTCATTTCAAGGGAAGAGTGTCATTTTTCATTATACAGTAATTAGACGATATTAATTACAAAACATCCGTTATTTTAGCTGACATGTGGCGGCTGCCAGATTGAATAATGTACACGTGAGTTTTCACGATGTAGGACACTTTTCCCTTTTAATGTGGAGTTTTTCAAACTGCAAGTTTGGAAGGGAAGTTTGTTTTTTGTAATGAAGCCTGTAGTTACAGCTAGTGAAGAAAAATAAATATCTCTAGCAAAATTCTGAAATTTCTATTAAGAATTGCACTTCTTCTGGGAGTCAACACTCAGCCAGATCTGAAAACACTGACATGGTATACTTACCTTAAGGGCGCACTCACACTAGAAAAGTTGTCCCGTTCAGTGCTTAAGCACGATTGGTACATTGTAAACGACTGTGTATAGCTGATTCTAAAATCTTGTAATGGGTGTTAAAAGTTTTCCTCCCTGAGGTCCAAATTTTAGTGAGACTTTTAGTGAGACTTCTGAATTTGGCTAGAGAGATATTTATTTTTCTCCACTAGCTATAACTACAGGCTTCATTACAAAAGACAAACTTCCCTTCCAAACTTGCAGTTTGAAAAACTCCACCTTAAAAACGAAAAGTGTCATACAAAGTGAAAACTCACGTGTACATTATTTCTCAGAAATGTTAAATCTCACATTATTATCACTGATTTCCATTACAAATAATTGTTATATCTGGTGAGGAAACATCATGCGTCTTACAGCACTATAGAAGCACCAACTACTTTAGTAGTAGCACTGACTTCCATTGTAAATAGACGTTTATGAATTTGCTCAGAAATCACACTAAAAAGATGCACCTTGTGACAACAGACCACCCAAAAAAAAAAAAGTAATTAAGCGATGTGTGTACGTCCATTGAGACATTGCAAACAGGAACTGCTACTAGCCAATTTGCCGATGCCATAGATGGTGTAATAGATTTCTCTCCGTCTCTGAGGCTTGAGTCCTAAAATGTGTCTCAGAGTAGTTTCAGGTTCCTTTGAGGATCTTTGAGGTTGTGTCTGTTTTGGTAACCACTGTGGACAAAGCAGTTTATCTCTCTGTTACATGTCTCAGTACTGTTTCTATTTAGCATGCAACCAACAATGACTATTGGGCATGAAAATATTTCACAAAGGCAGTTTTGTCAGTAGACTAACTACATTGAAATAATCTGTCTTCTCACTGATGGTTTGGTTTACTGTTGTAGCTCATGAAGAAGTATCTGTTTATATTCAATCTGTTTCATAACCAGTTAAAAACTACTCAGAGAGGCTTTATGTACAGACGTTGAGAGACTCTTTGTTGTATTGTAAACATGAACTGCAAATAGTTGATGCTGCATATTTATAATGCTAACTAACCAAAGTCTGAAAACAGTGATGCAGAAAACATGGTATTAAATGTGTCTGAATGGAAGGAAACATTCCATGTGGAAACAGGAAGTGTTTGACTTTGAAAGTCTTTGCTTTCATGCATTCAGTTTTATTAAAAACATGGAATACTCAAGATAACATTTTGTGAACATACATGCTACATTTGTATCTCAGTCTATTATTAGCCTAACCTTTGCTGTGCACATCTTCTCTTTGTCCATCACTTCCTCTTCAATCCCTCTATCACCCTGCACGTCCCCTGCACCCCACCTTTTTGTCCCGTCTCAAGGCCATGGCCAGTCACCGGCTCAGGCCTCTGCTCCTAGCAGCTACTGACCCTTTGTGCCACCTTTATCACACACTTCTTTACCGTGGGCTACTTAACCACAGCGCTAACTGCAGGTCCTGCGGGTCTCTGTGATTGTGCTCTGCATTGAGCAGAGAGATGAGGATTAACACCGACACTCGATAAAGGGGTCAGAGGTGTGCAGTGATTATTTGTGTGTGTGTATTATGGGACCACAGAGAGACAGAGAGAGAGAGAGAGAGAGTGTGTGTTTAAGGTAAGCCTGTGTGTGTGTGTGTGTGTGTGTGTGTATGTGTGTGTGTGTGTGTGTGTGTGTGTGTGTGTGTGTGTGTGCGTGTGTTGGGGGCTCTCACAGGGCAGAGGATGAAGCAGGTGGAAGGGGGTTGGGGACATGGCTGCAAGGTTGAGGTGAAATAGATGGATAAGGTTAGCTGAGTTATCAGACAGGAGCATCACAATCAAGCTGTCAGCTCAATGCCTCCCTCTCTCTGCTCTCTCCCTCTTTTTGATAAACAGAGGAATAGGATTACAATTTGGACTGGTCCCGGGGCAGCGAGGAAGCCTGCCCTGCCTTTCAGACGCATTCTCTGCTCGAAGAAAGGAGCACAAGAAAGGCACAAATCTGCCAGACAGAGCTTTCTGGGTGGGGAGTTCTGGTGGAGGAGGAAAAAGAAGGGCATTTTGCCAAAGAACAAGGTGTGGAGGTTGGATCATAATGAAAAATTAAAATCTTATTTTCAATTTACATCATAATTTCCCCCTCAAATAAAAAGGTAAACTTTGTGCTGGGGATGTCAAAATGCCACTGGAGCATTTTGACATCCCCAGCATAAAGTTTACCTTTTTATTTGCTCCGCTAAAAAGAAGTGAAAGAAAATACATGAAATAAAAAGCTTCTTCAAACTCCAAAACTTGCCGGAGAAAAATCACATCAGAGATTTCTCTTATATAAAAGTATTTTAGTGATTTTTGTCTCTGATGTGTATTGTAGACCTAACACTATGAAACATTTAATACATCCAGCAATGTCAAGATTTAAAAGACAACTTCAAAAACTGAAAATTGAATTTTCTGAACAGGAAAAAGGTCAAAGAACAAGAAATGGATCATAATAGAAAACAAAATGCAAACAGGAAAACTTCAATTCAGTTACCAAATCTATATCAAACTTCTCCGTCACGTCCGGCAGCATTTGGCATATCATCCACAGATTTTGAGTTTGTATTTAATGAAGTTTTCTGCTGCCGTGTTGATCAATAAGATTTAAAATATTTACTTAATTTTTTTTTAGCTTATTAATTTATACTTCTATTCCACTTATAGAGATGTTTTCTCATACGAAGGCAGCTTAATTTATTGATCTTTTACGTAACAGATAATACTTCATGTATCATTTTCCTATAACATCCATTGTTTGAAACCAAACTGTAATATGTGCACAGTAAGAATAAGCTTCCAACATTTAAACCTGAAACATTCAAATCCTGATTACAAATAGCACATTAATTACTGTAATCCCATAATGTTCGTGAATAATAAAGGCCTCCGATTTTGCTTATTGAATGTTTGGTAAACTCACTTGTTCTATCTCTGAATTATCTGTAGAGTTTCTCCTCAGACAGTTCCTGAACTCATGAAGTGATATTATACGTGTACTATATTCTGAATGTAGGACTTTGTTGTAATAGAGAATTGGTACATGTTAGTATCATTATTATTCAGCAGCAGCTTTTTATACAAAGTAAAATATTTTTTTTACGTGGATACGAAATTACAAACCATCTCAATAAAATAAAAAAAAACACTGTAACAAAGATTACTATTATTATTAGAAAGAGGACTGTTTTTCACACATTAAATATTATAATACTCTAGTATAAATTAGACTTTTCTTAGAGTTGTAAACATTATT
This sequence comes from Labrus mixtus, assembly GCF_963584025.1. NCBI lineage: Eukaryota > Metazoa > Chordata > Actinopteri > Labriformes > Labridae > Labrus > Labrus mixtus. Next base: position 8,498,248 of record NC_083614.1, read on the forward strand.
CCTGTGATCACTACACAAAAGGCCACGTTGTGGTTGTTTTGTCGACTTTGTTCAGGACACAAAAGGCTCGCTGTTCTTCCCGTCCCCCTGCCGACTTATCGTAGACATTTTTTGAAACGTTAAATCTGCAGAGAGAGGAGAAAGAATGTTGGGACAGCGACCAGAGCAGCAGGGCAATTAAGACAAATTAATTATGGCGGGGGCGTGCAGGAAGAGCCCGGCTAACATGTGAACCCACAGAGGTGTTAGAGCCACATATATCAGAGCTCTTCAAGGAAAAGGGGGTTGTGGCATTTGCTCATTTTCTATTTCATTATCTACAAGAAGAGAAAACCCCTCTTCCTGACCCTGATGTGAAGAAAGATCGTGGGTCTTTAAGTGTAGTCACAGTGAGAGCAGCCGTGTGTTCTGCCTGCTGAGAGCACGGCTGAGAAGAAATGAACCGTGTGCTCCCGTTCCCTCAGCCTGGCTTCTGCTCCAAAAAAGATGGTCCATCGCAGTCACTGACCCGTTTTCTTCTTTCTCATCTACATGTACATAAATTCCCTTCTCCTGCTCACTGAAATATCTTTTATTCTTCTCGGGTCCCCTCGACATTTCTCTGGCTGAGGTGTCCGGGGAGCGGGGTGACCTTCTTCTTTGACTAAGTCTTGTCTGGAGTGTAGCAGAAATATTATACAGACACCTTCTCTTTTTGGGACAGGGAAACTTGCTTAAAGTTAGAGAAGCTATCATAAATGTTTTTACATATTCAAATATATATATATATTTAATACTGTCTGACATGTAGCGGATTTATTGGATATTGGTTTCAATAAACCCAACACGTTAGTGCTTACAGTTTGTCTGTATGTAAAGCTAATCATTCTTGCATGCTAATTTACAGTTTTTAATAATAACTCGACAGGTTTTCCTTCTATAAAGAATAAATCAATGATATCACACAGTGGTTCTCGAAAGCAGACTTCTCATTTCTTAACATCAAATATAATTTTTTTAAGCAGAAATTACTGTCAACTTTTCTTTAACGTCCTTGATGAAGACGTGCATTATATCAATGTACACAAAGACTGAGGCTAAAGCTAAGTGAAGTGAAGTTACATAAAACAATCATAGTCACCATTTAATGATCAATGCAGATGACTCAAAGGAAAATGAATCAGTGGAAAAATACTTACAAAATGAATGATTTTTTATTTAGAGCACCCATTAGCTTTTGCATAGCAGCAGTTATTCTTCCTGTCGTCAACATGACAATGTACAAAAAATACACTTAACATCCCAATGTGTGATTTGAAAACAAGGCTTGTATCAAAATTTAAAAAAACAATGTAACACCAAAGATGATGTTTTTTTTGTTGTTGGATGCAAACCTTAACCAGAAAGCTAGCTAGCTAAAGATGCTAAAGATTGTAGCTTAAGTCAAAGCAAATAATCACAATGTTTGAATTCCTTACACTCTTTTTTATTTTTATTTTTTTGTTTGTTTGTTTATGAAGCTAAGGTAAAAAGTGTCAAGGATCGTCTTGAACAGGATACTTCTCCTGGAGCCCAATAAGCACACTACAGCAGCATGTTGAAAATGATAGGGTTAAGCTGATCTGTTCTTAGTTATTCTTGTTGATGCTGGGATTGGACAAACGCTGCTTGGAGGAGTGTAGGGTCAATTAAAATGTTGGAGATCAAATGGCACACATTTTGTACACTTGTTCTGTACCCTCAAGAGTCAAAGCGTTGAATGAGCATTGTTGTAGTAGCTTTAGATTGTAACATGCATGTTCTCTTTTGTTCCTGGAAGTGGAAACTTGTTTGGCAGCGCTAACTCGGAGCAGCGACAATCGTTTTTGTTTAAATAGGATCAGGAAGAGGAAGAGAATCATGAACATCTCATCATAAGCTCAGGCAACAAGTGAAAACATCCCCAAGACCTGAATGAGCAGAGACTCTGACACAGATCCCTGCTCTATTCTTTTGTAAAAACCAAATCCCTCCTTTCCTCCTTTCTCAGCCATAATATGGCTTCCAAGCGAGGTCCAGCCAGAAATCTTGCCGCATGGCCGTGAAATAAAGGAAGTGCTGCCATGCCTGACTATGCCAGTGAATAAAGCCAAAGCAAATTGCTTAGGGAGAGTTTGGTCCAATTGGATGCCATCCCTTGGTATGTAATTCCCATGGCACGGCGTTGGCAATGGCGTTGCACGCCTCAATCAGGTGTGGGGGCCTGGAGGAGGCCCTGCTCATTTGCATGTCCAAGTATGAGGGGAATTCCTCTTAGGAAGGAGCCAGCCTTTGATGTGGGCATTCCCACTTGGATTACAGGACTAAAATAGACAGTAATGGATCAGTGAAGTCATTCATCACCAGTGTGCCGTTTGCCCAGTCCTCCTTCACCTCCTAAACCGCGCTCTGCTTCAAAGACACTGTCCACTGAGCAGCTTCTGCCAGGACACCTCCTGTAGCTGAGACTGATGTCACCGAGCCAGGGAGGGATTGTATTAATTCATGATTGGTTAAATGATCTATCATGGTCACAAGGTCACTTCCACGGGTTGTAGGCCGAAACGGGACACGGGGCTGATATTTCTTACTGAAAAGTGCAATTTTTAGGTTTGACATATGTATCATGATGTTGAATACTTATTATTTTATACTATAAACTTTGTCATGATTATATATTAAATAAGGAAATGTACTTGTATTAGCAGGCAAATTTAGCGAGAGTGAAACTAAGTTTCAGGCTCGCTTACAGATAATTCACTTCATATCACATTGACATTGGTTACTAAGTGCTAATGCTCACAAAATAATAAAACACATCTAGTTTAGTGGCCTAGACGGCACATCATTTCCTGCGTTGGTGCAGGTTCAGATACAGTTATTCATGTTCTCACCTGAATAGTTGCAGGTTTCAGTTTCAGGAGCCTTACAGCTATGAAAACGACAAGATGGGCTGGCCACAGTGATGACATCACATTATAGCTAACGCTTTCATCCAAAGCAGCTTACAATAAATGCAATGAATTAAGTAGATATCACTCTAAAGTCAAGAATCAAGTTAGTATTGACTTCCATCAGACAAACAGACTGATTCCAGGTCTGTTGGAATAATAATAATAAACTGCTATCAGTTATGTTCAAGCTGCCATGGAAACATTTAGTGAGAGCTGCCCGTTTCTGAATGTGAACAGATTTTTGCATACATTTGTTTAATCATGATAAGTTTAAATTCAGGTGAAGGACATGCTGAAGTATCCATATTTTATAAAGGTATAGGTAAGGTACCCCAAGGTTCAGAAATATTGATAGGAACTGTCACTGATAGATACGTCTTAATCACTGAAACTTAAAGCAGCTTTTATTGGATGTTTATTTCCCTTTGAGGAAGCATTACATTGTTAAAAAGATGTTACATTATTATAGCCTTAGTTTAAATATGGTGAAGGTGTTCTCAAAAAGAAACCTGTAGTTTCAGTAGACACAGAAAATATTACTACTCGCATAAGTATTGAGCCCATGAATCCCAGAGAAACATGTCTGTTATTTGCTAACTGTCTGCTCTTTCGTGCTCTGTATGCAAATACAGCACAAACTGGGGTGCCGATGGCTTAGTGGTTAGTGCGTGCACCCCATGTACAGAGTCTATAGTCCTCCAAGCGGTCGGACAGGGCTCACATCTGACTTTCCCGCATGTCGTTCCCCACTCTATCTCTCTCTCTCTCTCCCAGATGTCTGACTCTATCCAATGTCCTGTCTCTACAAAAAAAATAAACCTTTAAAAAAATAAACAACAGTACAAACCTTAACAGGACGTATTGAAAACTAAAATTAGCTAATGTGTCAATGATCAAATATACCACAAATAAATGTAAATTCAAGTATAGGAACAGAAGAAATCCCATTTAGACGCAGTTTATGATGAGTTCACAGTCATTTGAAATATCATTATTAGTACACATTTCCTTGACAGTGAAAAATAACTTAAATCCACAACTTGAACCCCTTTGCCTCTTCAAGTGTCTTGTGTCTTCTGCCCCCTGCAGAGTTTGTATGCAGGGTCATGACTGCTGACATGTAGACAGAGAGCTGCTTGTTAAACAATGCTCAGTCATCCACGACAAAATGAAAGCTTTATCTCAGAGGAGCTGCTCTCCGTGTGATGCTCAGGACACAGAGGAGGGAAACACTTGTGTATGTGACATTTCACTCACTGTTGTTTTAATGAATGAGGGGGAGAGACGTTGACAGCCTGTTTCTCTCCTTGGTGTCTTTGTTTGATAAGCTAATGTATATGTTAGCATGTTAAACTCGCTGTCAGAGCAAAGCCTGACATGGAGGTGAGAATTTAAAATGTGTGTTAATTAAGAATACCTTTAACCAACTAATGAATTTGAATATCTAAAGAAACTAATTATTCACTATCCTTAACTGTATTGTATTGGTTACAACCTGCTGGTTTGATCTTCCACTGAATATCTGTGCACATAAATCCACCAGCTTCCCCTTCAGTAACAGCAACCAAAAGCGTTTTAGTACTGCAGCTGTGTATCTCTCCACAACAGGTAAACTGAGTGAGAGGACAGTTGCAGAAGAATGAAGGAGAGGGAGAGACATGGGAATAAAAAGATAAACAGTTTGACCTTCTGTTTCTGCCAATTTCCAGTGGTCGCCCCCCTCCTTAGCCTTCTCTTTCCCTCTTTCGCCCTCAGCCCTGTGTCGGACGAATCCTTTTTGGAGGGATAAATAGCACTGCTGCGCTTTGATAGCCCCAGTCCCAAACAGCAGCTACCGATAAATAAAAGGAACTTTCTCCATTTATCTCTGTGAGAAAGAAGTTCCTATTAGGGTCCCCATAGCCACGGGGCCTTTCCCTCCTTCACTGCACAGCTTTGTAGATTGCCTGCTTGGTTTAAGGTGCTATTGAGTGCTCACCAGGACAATTACATGCCAGGACCCCCCTCCGGAAATGTCCCTCCCCTCCACTTCCCTCACCCGTCCTGTACCTCTGTGCCAGTGTTGCACGAGATGCTATCCACGATAGTGCTGGATGGGAATAGTGTGTGCGGCGCGACGTGTAATTGCGTGTGCATGTGTGTGTGTGTGAGCTCCCTGCTGGAAGAGGGGACAGAGGGGGGAGAGTGATAATGGCCCTCTGAATGGTATGGAATAAAGTATCATTGCTTAGTGCCTGGAGTCAGACAGTGATGCTAATGCAAATGGTTTCCCCCCCACCTTTCTGTCTGGTATAATGATAGCCCCACAAACAGTATGTATGAAGAAACAGAGCGAGGAGGTATATAAATAAAAATAGCGCACACCTCAGAGAAAATGACTTTTTGTTGCCTTCAGGGAACTTAAGACACACCTTTATACTTCTCCTCCGGGCCTCCTCTATTTCCTACTTCTCTTGATATTTTTTTGTATCATTTGATAACGTATAAAGTAGAGATTTCTGTGAGGAGCAATATAGCAGTGGGGGAAAAAAAAAGAATCATTCTGGGTTTTAGAAAGACATGGCCCTCGACCGGGCATGTCAATCTCATTTCAAACAGCCTCACAAAATCAAGGTGTTTTCAGCACATAAAACGAGATGTGTGTGTTGGTTATAGGGAGCACAAGTCCAAGGCTTCACCTTGAGGAGAAGATACTGATATTTTCCAGCATATTGTTAAACCAGCCAATCCAATGACACTGGTGTGCTTTTCAAACTCTGCAGCAGGCTAAATGAATGGTTGGAGAAGAAAATACGAAGACGCTATTGTTTGTCTTTCAGTGTGAATCTCGGGGGGAAAGTATCGTCACAATTGCAAAGTGTGGGCAGTTTGAGCCGCAGCGTATGCAGAAGAAAGGAGAAAAAACGATGCCATAAATCTCCGACCACAGAGGAGAGAGCGGGGAAGGCTGATCCAGGATCGAGCTGAGGATCTTAGATTGCTACAAAAGGCGTCTATCAGAGCAAGGACAGCCTCCGCGTTCATCTCTGCAGATGCATCTTTGGGATGCGGAGGGCAACAGCGTGTCGGCTGTAGCTGCTTCCTGCCCCAAAGCACCACCAGGGGAGACGGAGTCCACGGACACGGAGGGGGAGACCTGCTGCTGAGAGGTTTCTGAAGACGGGCAGTCTGAGCACAGATAGAGAGGGCAGAGCTAATCAAGAAGCCTGCAGGCCTGCAGTGCTCCAGCTCAGGCCTGCTACTATATGTCTGCTCTGTCTACTCAGTTTTACTCCCGGAGCCTAAGCTCCTTTTATTTCATGGTGTCACTTTTCAAAGGCTCGTCTTTTGTCTTGTGAAAAGCCGTACGACTTAGCCGTCCATTTGTGGAGTGGAATTGTCTCTTGTACAGAAACACTGGCTTAATCTGAAATGAAACAAAACTCTTTCTGATATAATTCATTTTCAGAAGATACTGTGCTTCCATGTTTTATATCAGCACAGTAAGAAGTCGGTTACTTGGCAAACAAATCAAATTCCCACCTTTCTATTTCTGTTAAAGGCTAAAATAGTAACTCTCCCGACAGCTGGGCAGCCTTATATAAATACTATAAATGGTCACCCCCTTTACACAATGCCTTTGTAATATATCATTTGGCTTCACAGTGCCCTAATATCTGGGTAAAGTTTCATAAGGGTGCCTTTTGGCGGCCTGAGCTAAGTGGTCTTAGCTGCCTGTGATAGGCCTGTGTGCTGAGCAGGTTCTGGAGATAGCAGCTCTCTGGTGGCATGGCTTCTCTCATAGGTCCCTCCCTGGCAGAAAGCAAAAGAAAGGGAATAAAGAGGGGCTGGGAGAGAAAGGGAAGGAGGCAGGAGGGAATTGACACAGAGCTTGGCGAGGAGCCAGAGCCGGCCTCCTCGCGTCTAATGTACGAACGGGGATTTATTTAAACAGTGAGAAGAGAGGACAGCTTCACAGTGCCAGATTAATTCCGCTTTTTATTCAGAAAATAAAAGAGACTTTGAATTATTAAGAGATAGCGGGATTAGAGGCCTCTCTTTCCAACCCCAATCTACGCTCCTTTTAATTTCCACTTTATTAGAATTCTTTTTGAAGTATTTTAATGTGGACAAAAGGAGAAGAAGAGAGAGAAAGCAGAAAATATTAAATATCAGTTAAACTGCATTAAACATAAGCCCAAGCCTCCATTTTTTCACAGTCATATTGATCCCACTCTTTCACTTCTCAATTATCAACTTTTATTGTAGGTTCAGCCAAGTGCAGAGGCCGATTTTTTGAAATGAAACGGCTTCTATCTTCTATTCATCCTCGGGGCTGCGGGGCTGCGGCGGGGTTTCTCGCTCCCTCACACTCTCTCTTCACTTCACTTCCTTAAACCCCACTCAAAATGTGTCAGCTAGGGCGATTGTGTAGCGCTCCGAGGAGGAGGTGGAGGCTGCGGTTCTCACGTCTTTGCGGCTCAGGTCAGCGCGGAGGGTCGGTGGGGATCAACAGGAGAGGACGGGCGCAGGTCAAACTGTCTTGGTGAAGTGCACTCCAGTGGACAGCAGCTGCCATCTTCCTTTAAAGAAAAAAAAACGACATTCTCCTGCTATATTTTTATCCACCATTTGTTTACTTTACATGCAGTTCATGCTATATTTGCGTCTCAGCTCTCCATCGAGGGAGCAGCTCGCCCTCACATTACTGGCGAGCCGAGCAGTACAGCATTGTGCCCTGTACAAATCTCAGCAGCCATAGGAATTTGATTGTGCCGGAGGATTCTCTCTGTCAGACAACCGGTCCATAATCTCTAGCAATTCTTTGTGCAGGAGGATTACCAGTGAAAGTGTTACCACATATTTACAACTACTCCACTAACTCTCAACAGGCTCTCCTGCATCCAGCCCCAGCCAAAAGCTAAGCCACGGTTAACATAGGAAATCAAGCTGAGATTTAGGACATCTCCCCCTGAATCTAAGTGTGTGCTCTGTATCTGTACAAATAAGAAGGCGCAGGGTCTTTTTCACTGGTGAGTTTAGCACAGATTTAACCCTCAAGGATTACCTGGGTTAGGAGAAAGGATCTGTTTATGTGTAAAGCACTTGACATAGCCCTCCCTGGGGATAGATCATTTGTCCCCACAGTAAACACAGAGGCATTCATGTGAAAATTATCACCCTGTAATTAACATTTTAGGTTTACACAGGGGTGAAGTGGTAGAGAGGGTGCAGTCATTTTTTATACCCTGATTAAAATACTAAATTCCTAAAAACATAACCATATATGATGAAAAAATGCTTGAAGTCAAGTTTAACCCGGTTCTCAAGACTATTTACTTTGTTTGCTGTGTTTCTCTAAAGCAAATCAAGGGTCAAGCGGGCGTTTTCGCCCGTCCTCCTTTTTAGCATCTGTGTCTTATCGCTCCATCAGAGCCCAAGTGTTTCATTCAGAGTCTGACTAGATAGGCCTTGTGTCTGGCTGTTGTTATTGAAATAAACTGGGCCTGTGCTGCCACCCCGGCCTACCCCCCTCTTACCCCCCTGTCTATTCTGAACAAGTGTATCTTCAGAAACACGCCAGCTTGTTATGGTAATGACCTGAATGCCCCCCACTCCCCAATTCAGTGTGTGTGTGTGTGTTTGCATGTGTGTGTGTGTGTGGTGGGGGTGAGGCTTTGCTTTTAGGGTTTTTTTTACGGAGGAGGGGGGGATATAAAAAGAAGCTTTTCATGACAAAGCAACGCTTGATTTGTACATACCAAAATAAACATCCAATTATTGCACATATACGGTGAATTATAAAAAGGCTACAACAACTCATGATTATTTTCATCAAGATCTAGTCTGCAGATTATTTTCAGGGTAAACGGAAAATTCTTGTCAAAATAGTTTCAAATAACTAAAAGCAGAACATTTTTTTCAAATGGACTCCTGTGTCTGTAAATAAAGATGATGATGATGATGATGATAGTTTAACTGACTTTAAAAAACCATTGACATGATTAATCTAATTATCTAAAACGTTAACTGTTATTTTATTAATGCAGCTTTTTATGTATTTTCTTCTGAGGTTCTGATGTGATTTTATTTATCCTTTATTTCAACAGGGATGACCATCTGTGACCAACATCTGTTTTCAAGATGTGACATGCAACAATAGCAGTAAGTAAGCTATGATATGTTAACATTTTGAAATGCTTTACACTGTTTTATACACATTGACATAAATAAAGATATACTTTTAGGTCCATACCCCTACCTGTTTGTGCATGCTTAAAGACAAATATCAGAATTAATATGTAACTTGTACAAATACAGCCTTTGTCTGCCTTTAAATAAGAATTTAAAGTAAAATTTAAGTAAAAATAAGAATGTTGTTACATAAATATTAAGACGTCTCCTAATGTGTTTCTGTTGCTGCGTATACTTCTTCCATCTCTCCCTCACACACGCACAGACACAAACCAAACTATTATGTCAGCCAGACTCGTGGCATATGTAAGATCTTATTTCCATCATTACAAAAATGCTGGGCACAAACTGACAAGCATAACCTGAGCACTAAATGGAAATCATCCAATATCTGATGCTAACAACAGCCAACAGTAGGGGGAATAGTGTCGCTTCTTTGACAAGAGAAATCCCTGGCAAATAATCCGCTGCTGGAATGTTGACTGGATGGGTTTAGGAGGGAAAGAAGAAGTACAACTGAAATATTTCTCTCTCACACACACACAGTCTGTCCTGCTGTACTGAGCAGATATAATTAAAATAGCAATGAATTCAACCCCTGGACAGGAGCCTCTCTAAAAGCCAATAGTGGGGCTAGATAGCATTTAAAAAAGAATTGTGTGCAAAGAAAAATAAACAGAGAACAATGTCAAAACTGTGTTGAAAGAATAGTGATAAGGATCATCTATTTAAACAAACCTAATGCTTGACTGCTTGTTGTGAGCTACATTTCATACATAAAATATGTTCTGTCACTGATATTGGCCCTTATCTAAAGCGAGAGAGGCAGGCGAAATTTGCAGCCTGTGTGCAAGCAATGGGCTGTTTGTGGAGAGTGATAGAGGCCCAGAGCTGGAGATGCTCGCAGAGATAGCATCTGTCTGTCTGTCAGGCGTGCAGGCGGGCTGGAGCAGTGGGGAAACACAGGGAGACAGAGACGGAGGAGGGGGGGGCAGGAGGCTGAGTGGATGGAGGCGAGGGGGGGGGGGGGGGGGGACGCAGCGTGGACCAACAGACCAAAAGGCCTGGCCTCCTGAGGAAATAGGTGACTCCCGACACACAGCAACACCCCCTTCCTCCCACATCATACAAACGCTGTCAAATGCCAGTTCACTTGTAGGATGTTCCCCAGGGGACCATGACAACAAAGAGAGCAGTGTAAACAATACACAAGCTGCCGACGCTGCGGTGGGTGTTGCAATGAATGTTGGGAACATAACATCAACAGTGGAGGGACTGTGGGTCATGTTCAGTCAAGTCGCAGGGGTTCGAGGGTTAATGTTGGACTGTAAGGTGGTCATGTCTGGACCTTTGCCGCGATCCAATCAGAGCTTTGCCTTTTATCACACTGACCCCCCTCATTATGTAGCCGACCTTGGTGTTAGAGGAGCACTCATGATGAATTAGCCGGGTGAACTGAGAATAGACGAGCACAGCAAAGTCAAGGCTGCAGCAGCCCAGAGGCAGATACTGTTAGTGTGGAGGACATTTTATATTACAGACGCAGAGAGGTCAGGTAAACCAATGAGCCCTGAACGCCTCAGCAAATACAGCAAGAATCATCTGTTTGTTACCCTATAAAGAAATTGGGCCACAAAATCTATTATGGGATGTTTTGCTTTACTTTGTGCAGATGTGTGCAGTCTGTTTGCCTTCCTAACATGTCACATACATCAATCCTGATCAGTCCGAACGCGCACATGACACGTTAGTGCGAGTTAAACTGGACTTTTAAAATACATGTAAACATGTTACATAAAACTGAAATTGTACGAAGTTGAATTTCTTGAAGTCGGACTTACACACCTCGATGACGCCATTTAGGACCAATTTACACCTCAGACAGCCCGGAACCAGCCGAGGTGTTCTGCGCTTGCTCCACAGCTTATGTACCAGGCCTTGACCAAGAGGTTGAACTGAATAGATTAGTAGAAAAAAGCCAGGAAGAAAACAAGACGAGGGTATCAACGTGGAGACAACAAGAGTGAGAATCATACATTGTTGGACAGACGTACATTGAGTCAGCTGAAGGAGTTGATTGATTTTCAACTGTTTGCTATGTGAAATATTGTCAGTGTGGCAATGAGAGTAGTCCAGCTTAAAGGCCGAATGAAGTTATAACTGTAGCTGAACTTAACTGCATATAAATGTACAAAATCTGATTCAGTGGTTGCACCTCCAGCATCATTACTTAAAGCTGTTTTTAGTTTGAATCGATGTTGAAGTTTTGTGAAGTAGCGTAAGAAACTCTGCTGAGTTTGGCGGTCAAGGAGAGTACAAACAATAACTATGAATGTATGGTGAACCTGCAGTTAATCAGATATCTAAAAGTTTATTTATATGATTGTCTCACAATAAATCAATAATCACAGAATCATTATATCGTTATATATGAATATTGTGCGTCCACATGTTGTTTATCTTATTGTGGGTTACCCCGTGAGCCCAATGCCCAGTTAATACTATGTTAGTTGCATTTATTTTATAATGTATATATCAGAATCAGATTTATTGGCCAGGTATGCTTACACACACAAGGAATTTAACTTCGGTGAACTGTGCTCTCTTATGTACAGGTACAACATTAAATATCCACAATAAACATAATAAGAAAATATATGTGAACACATGGGCCTTTGAATTTGGAAACAACCGTTTAATTGAAATAGCCAGTATTGACTAATGTTGTTAACCAGACATTGTATATTAATTATTGCTTATTTTACTGCAGAACCCTGGAGGTGCACATCTTATGCTAGTGGGGTACAAAAAATGTGAAATTTCAGAGTCCAGGGTAACTTTCTCAGCATCCATATTTAATTAGTTGGGAATTGAGAACATGTTGATATGTCAGAGTGTTAGGATGCACACATGCAAAAGTATGCATGTATAAGCATTCAAATGCAATAGCTGATCTTTCCCCCACCTGGGCTGTGTAAAGCAGGCCGGATATTTAAACAGGATTATCTGCTGGAATAAGGTCTGAGATGCAAGATGCTGCCGTGCTGAAAAATTCCATTTGTCAGATCACTGGCTTCCATGAATACTTAAGAATGAAAATCAAGTGCTGAGTATCCCCGACTAATTACACTTGTAGAACACAGTGAGGCATATGAAAAATAAATATGTGCTCTTAATTTAAAGAAAGAGAAGCTCTTCTCAAGTCCAATATGGTATACATTTGGAGGATTGTAGCTACTCTTGCTAACCACAGAGGTGAACGATGGAGCAGGAGGGATTACCAGGCAGATGCGTTGCAGATGATTGACCTGCAGATGAACAGTGCTCCACTTGCTTCAACGTATTAGCACATAAATATAAGCAGAAACTCTGCTTAGGTATACCGATCACAATTTGTTTTTGAACAAGTGGAGTGGGAAAAAATGGTGTTTATTGATTTGTGAAACCTTTCTGGCTATTGTGCTGCTATTGTCCAGTTAATTTGAGTTTGCTGGAGAAAATGCACTATTGTTTATCCAACACGTAGGTAAACCTGATCAATATTCACCTTCTCTCTTATTTAAAATCATTTTTGTCCCAAGTCCAAGCATGGAAACACAGCCGTGCACATGAAAGTGACTTTGGCTGGTGCTCAGTACATCAGTACTCATTGATTAGACCTTGCAATGACATTCATACATTTTACACAACACGGTTGAGGACCTGAAACTTCAAGGGGAAAAAACCCTTTAAGATTATTAAGATCAGATATGACAGTAATGCAAACAACTGCCTTAAAAATCAATGGCATACCTAAGCTCCAGTGAGTAATTATTTCTGTGATTAGTATTGATCAACGACCGCAGCGATGTCAACTTTCCATTTTCATAGGTAGAACAGTGCAGAGACAGCTGACAAGCTGCTGGAGACACGCGTTTGTCTACAACTCAAGTTCAATGATCGTTCTTCTGTATGTGTGTTTTTTGTTTGTGTTTTAGTCCAAGTAATTCTTCTCCAAGTTTGATTTCTTCTCTTCTACATTCGACACATTTTTCTCACAAGCTTTTACTGGAACACCAGCCCGTCTACTTGAGGTTACATTTATGTACGACTATTTTACAGCAGGAAATCTGATTTAAAGGAAACAAATGTCGACCAAATAAGATTTTCTGTCAACATGAGAGGTGGTCACCATTGTCCCAAGTTCATCATTTGATTTGACTTTAAGTATTAGGTCACAATTTAATCGAAAAAAAATGTAAGCATAGGTAGCTAATCCAGGAAATAAATAAATGAATAATTGACCAGGTACTGTAAATGTGTAGTTTACAAAGTAACAAAGTGTGAAACAATAAGTCCTTTTCAGGGCAGTAACTAAGCTCATCACGTCTTTGTACATTCATATAGATTCCTGGACAGCGTAATATCGTTGTCCCAGTATGTGAATTCACATTGTGTTTCGACTTTGCGGAAGCACAGCACAGCGGGAGCTCGACATAGACACACAGTCAGCCATGCACGCACACACACAGCGCTGAGCTCCCCTGCTGGTTCATCTGAAACCGTCTCACCTCTGTAACGCCTCTGTTACTACCTCAGATGACAGTACAGAGTGGGGATCTCTTCGTCCCCCCAATTTTCCGGCACAAAATTCAGATTGAAGCCGAAAACTTCACAGGGGCGTAAATATTGCATCCTGAAACAGCAGTCTGAATAGGGCTAATACTAATGTCATACAGAACACAGGCAGAGGTAATATTAAAGAAGACACCATGTTGTATAAACCAGCTTTACGTGTAGCATTTTCTGATTCAGACAGCTGTACTAATTGTTTAGCTTTCATCAAGCCTGCTTTTGATTCTGAACATCAGATTTTAAGGTCTTGGATCAAAATGCTGATGAACGCATTCAGAAGGAGATATAAACTGTGCTTGGCATGATGGTCTTTAAAGAATAAGTGAAATGTTAAACCACATTGTTCCTTTCTAACCAAACAGGAGCTGATCCTATTTACTATCCAGTTGCAGGTATGATAAATTGAATGTTGTTTGTATTCTTTAAAAAGACCACAATGACTTTATATGACATCCTGCTATTTAGTGCTATTATAGTTTGACATCGTCAAAGAAATGTCAAATCCAGATTGCAAATACAGACTCAATATAAAGTAGGAAAGCTGTGAAGTAGTATACTAACATAACTTCTAGACCATTGATTGCTTGCCCCCCCCCCCCCAACAAGTTGATTAACCAGCATCTTAACGTTGTGTCTTTGTAAATTACGGGGTTGCATTATTTTCATCTTTCACACTTTGTGCGTACTTTTAGTCACACAAGCACATGTCTGTCCTCCACCGTTTTCCTCTGTGGTTACACACTGAAGAGAGAATGGTCTGAGATCAGTAAGACAAGTGGGTGATCTATAGTTTTTTTTCCTGAGACAGATTGTCGGGAAGGTTGCAGAGATTAGTCACATCTGGGGCTTTTAAGAATGCTGCAAATTGTGGCCTTTCTTTAACGCGGCCGATAAGGCATTAAATGAAGGGAGCCGCCTTATCAGCCCGCTGCTACCCATAAATCACAATTGCCTGCTCCCCTGCTGTACCCCTGGTGGTTTCTATCTGCATCATGGGGCCTGCAAGATCCCACCATCACTGCCACTATACCACGAGCACATCCAACAATAATCACACTATTTGCCTCCTAATTCACCCTCTACAGGCAGTGCATTAGAAGCATTCTTCCATTATGTTTGCCACTCATCTGCTCGCTCTCCGTCTCTCTTTCTGCCTGTTCTCCTCAGCCATTCGCCGTCTGTCTTTCCTTGTGTGTATTCACAAGTCTTCAAACGGGGGAATCATTCTTCCTGTGAGTGCTATCAGACTTTAATCCACAGAAAAACACTGACACTTCAGCACCAATTCAAATGAATAGAATGTGGAAACAGCCTTTAATGGGATATTGTTCTCCTTTTGTCTCATTCAAACCAAAAGGAAAATAGAGTGGATAGCATAAGCTTTAATGAGCTTGTGTAAGTGAGTCACATTTAATTATTTCTTTCTTTCTTTACTCAATAATTGTATGGCACTGACAGTGATGTTGTTGTGCTTTCCTGACAGTTTAAATTGGCTGAGCTCAGGAGTAGAAAAGAAATACTGACAATCCACCACAGAAACGATTTAAGAAGAAATTCTGATACAATATTTATCTTAGAAGGGACAGATACCGAATAGAAAACTCAGCAATATATTTTTGTAATTGATTCAACAGTTACAGAAATAGTTTTGCCTTTCTTAATTTTTTTATTATTCTGGGGGGTAAATAAAAGTTTATTCACATTGAATAATACTGGACCAAGAACCGCGTTTATACAGAGTGTATCCCGTAGTCCTAACCACTGAATAGACAACAGTGACTGATTGCTGAGCCACGGGTCCACCTTAAGCTTGAGTTGTGAAAGCAATAAACCCATGTGTCTTTTCCCAAGATCTGGTCAATTGAGTTGAGCATCCTACGTCTTTACAATACCTCTACCTATGTATATGTACCTGCTGGACTACCCTATCTCAGTTGTAGTTCTTTACGATATGCAACATTTTAAAAATACTTTTGCCTTTTCAAATTTAGATGAGGCAGTTAGTGCATCTTAGCATCTAGTCTTCAAGCAGGGGCTGAGCTAGCCTGGCTTTAAAGCTAACCAATAAAATCTCTGGAAGGCATCTTTAGAGAAACCAGTAGGTTTGAACTACGAGCAGTGTGTCAGTCACGAATGAGTCGGCTCTATGTGCCGGCTCTTTTATGTGAACAATGGGATCTGGCCCCCGTTTCAGAACTGGGGATGGAAAAGATGATCTTTTCTCTACACTGCTCGGCCCACCTAGTACTCAATACTGTTCTATACCAAAAATCAAGTGAAACAGTGAAGTTCTGTGAATTTTAAGGTTTAGTATAATTACAATGATTAATTTCAATTAAATACATGAACACATATCTGTCATACATGAAAACATTACACACAGCCTGTATGATCTCCTATCACTATGAGCTACATTTCAAAAGTAACCAGAAAACAAAAAAACAAAACAAAACCACTTCTCTTAAACAACAGCAATGCCTTATTACTGTATCAGATCAAGTCCCAAGTAGAGTATTGGAAAAAAAAGTGCACATTGTTGTCATTAGAAACCGTGACCATCATGGGACCTCATTCTGCCCTTCCTGCATGGCTAACCTGCTATCATAAGCTTTAGTAGACTGTTCACAAGCATTGAGTGTATCTCAAATAGATTGCCTACCCTAGTGTATCGCCTTTTAATCAGTTCACAACACAGACTGTATAAAACATGGACGTAGTCTCAGCCATGTCACCCATAGGTGTTTTGAAGCCTAACAATGGCTTTTACCATAACAGAAATGCAATCTGAACCTCACTTTCAATCAATCTAGAAACAAGCAAAAGGGGGAGATGAGGCGGGCCTTAAGCCCCCTGGCAAAAAGCAACAACGCGTCCACCTGTCAGTCAAATCAAACACACCTATTATTATGCAAATATATGACTAACTCTTAGCCTTTATTAAACAAAACAGATTAGTAATTTCAAAAACATCAGCCCCTCAGAAGTGTGTACCAATAAAGACATGAGCCATTGATACCTAATTATAATTCTTTTTTTAACCAGGCTGTAAACCTGTTTATTTATGCTGTAGAAATGGGCATTTCTATGTGGGACTGTGGATTTTTTGGCTTTTTAAGCCAGCCTCAAGTGGACACTCGAGGAACTGCAGTTTGTTTACACTCTGCATTGGCTGAGATTTTCAACACCAGAGGTTGATGCTTGTTGCCTATTTTAGCTTTAACAACTTCTATCCCCTTTTTTAAATCAGTACACAAACAGAAGATTACACATTTTGAGTTATTAGGCAGGTTGAATGCTTGGAAGGTTTGCTGATATCAGTAATTTATTTGTTAAGAAGTTTTTCTGAATGTAACTCTGTATTTAACCATGTCCTTTGGCAAGACAATTTACCCCATGTTGCTCCAGCTGCTTTGTCGATGGCATGTGAATTTGCATGAGACTGATGGACACTTTATATTGCGTTCTCTTCCATCCTGTGTGTGAATGGGTAGGTGTGTACTGCGGTTTAAAAGCGTTTTGAGTTGTCAGAAGACTAGGAAAGCGCTATACGAGCTCAAGTCCATTAACTCAAGTCCAATTAAAAATTCTACAACTTTTTACATAATCCAAACTTTTACAAGGTTCACTGCTGTTTCAGGTGAGAGACACCTGTATGTTTTCACTATTTCAGTGAGCTTTGGGCTAGTTTGTTTTGTGAAATCAGCAGTCAAAGAAAACATACTTAGCCCTAGTAAAAAATGATAAATAATAATAGACAAAGAGAAGAAGCAAATATTCTCACCTGACATGCTCAACTCTTGGTAGTGCCTGTAGTCAAAAGAAAAACAAATATATAAATGAGCCTTTTCTACACAGAGAAATAATCTCAGACTGTGTCTTCAGCAGTGGTGAAATAATGGACGTGCACAAAGGCTCTTAAAATGTCATCCTAATTACGGTTAGACCTCTGCGTGGCTGTGTGTGTGCTTATCACTGCGTACCTGTGTGGCAGGTGATGGAGGTGAGGAAGAGGCAGCAGACATGGCAGCAGCAGAGCTGATGGAGCAGCTAAGCCTGAGGAGGAGTTAAAGGCGTGGGCCCGGCCTGTGCTGTGTTGCTGGAGACCTAACTGGAGACAGATTAAGGACTGTGCATTTATCTCTGCTTGTAAATGAGTGACTGGCCAGTGTTGTTACTGCCAGGCCAGGGTATTGGAACAAGAGGCTTAAGATGCTATCAGAGAATGCTGTGCCTGCAGGCACTCTGAAGATTATAAGGCATGGAAAAAGACAGTGGGAAAAGTGTTGACAAACAACCAGGGGTTATTTAACATTAATTATATGCTAAGCTAACTCTCTCCCTGACCCATCAACACAAAGCTTATGAGACCGGAGGGGTTCAGCGTCCCTTTATCAAGGTCAGAAGTCATCAGTTCACTTTGATTGGCTCTAGGCTGCGTGTGTTTAATAGACAAAGAGTATCATGATGGAGTTAAACAACAGAGATACAGAACGGCTCAGAACTGCAGGTTGGTTTTATATAAACTAGAATAGATGTGAATCTCTGTCCTGATTGGCTGATAGATTTTTACCAAATGTTCATTGAAGCATTGTGTGCACATTATTATACATGTAGAGACCAACTGTATCATTCTGTTGTGTTTATTGTGATGAGTCAAATCAGTTCAGAAGATTGTTTTAGACCTGCTGAGCCCTGTCTAAACAAAAGTCTGGAAAGTGATAGTTTAGCACTAGATTTATTTATTGGTGTTTGCACCAAAATTATACTTTTTATAAATATATATTTGTTTCCTATTCATTCTTAATCAATTCATTCTCTCCAAGAAGATTACCAGGAATTTGATGTGTTAAAACCTGTTCCTTCTTGAACATCTGATGAATCTCAAACTTAAAGGCCTAAACGATGGTCAGTCAAACATTTAGAGACGCTAATATAGTATTTGTAAAGCAGTTTAGTGTGCTGCTTATCTTTTTCGTTCTCTTCATTCATCAGATACTGTTACTGATCTAAAAGACTGTTTTGGCCTCTGACCTGTGAGATTAGTGCCGGGCAGCACGATGAACACCTTGGTAACTGGTTTTTGATGTTTTCTTATTACTGAGTCAAGGAACAGTAGTATACTATTATACAACAATACTATTATTAATATTAACAAGTGCTGGCTTGTTAACATGAGTTAAAGCATTAAAGACTGTTAGTAATGGTAGGACAGATCTACAGCTGTGACTGCTTTTTACAGAGTTAAAAATGGACCTCTATATATAACATTACAGTATTTAAAATGCCATGTTAAATGTAAAGACAATCCACAGGCAGCCACAGGAGATTTATGTTGTTTGCATAATGAAGTTACATCACAAGACAAACAAAACAATATGTTGCTGATTAAACTATCAAAGAGCACAACTGAAAACCTAAGTATAAACATTGCTAGAATAACTTAGTTTTATGCTGTGATTAGTGCTGGGCAATATGGACCAAAACTCATATCTCCATATTGTTTAGCTGAATGGCGATACTTGATTTACTATATATCGATATGTCTTTTATTAAAGGTGAAAACACATGAAAAATAAACTTGCTGTTTGTGAATTTAAGAAGTAATAATATAAAATAAAAATGTTCCTTAAATACAATAAAAGAGAGAGAGTGGAGGAGCAGGGTGAAGAGGGACAGACAGTCAGTCATCATCAGTGAGGTGAGAAAAAGGTGAACTGGCAGCTCTATAATTAAAAACTAAGTTATAACTACATTATTTTAATGCAACATAAACTATATTGATATTAACGATATTGTCTTACCCTATATCTTGTTTGAAAATATATCGCTATATCTTAAAAACTCAACATATTTCCCAGCCCTAGTTGTGATATTTGTGTTATTCTTCTTTCACTATCATTAAATAAATATACATATCCTTCAAGCTTGGGTTTGAAATAACCAAGGGATAGGACACATGTGAATGTTTTCCTTATGAAATGACATCTCATTGGGCATATTTATGCAGTCTCCCTTTCTTTTGCACCATTTCAGTTTGCTCAGTCAATGAAAGAGGCATCTAAGGCTCCCTGCTCCCACCTTACCTCCCACTTTCATTAACCAATTAGTGTAGTCTCACTGTGAGTAGGAGTGCATTCAGCTTCTTTGAATCTGTACCTCAACTGTTTGACTGTGAGGAAACGTTAACGTTAGTCCTTTGCACCTAAATAGATTTGCCCTAAGTTATTAGTGTGCTTCAGTACTTCCTTTGGCTCCTGCCTGAGAGAAGGAGTCCACTGGATTACTTTGAAAGGCACCTGAGGCCTTTAAGACAGAACATAGGAGTCAGTGAGGGGGGATGCAATGAACTTGTGCTTTTTTTGAGCTGTGAAAATGAATTCACAATGCATACATATTAATATTCCATATTCCTGTTAGTGGTAGTATACAGATAATGAAGCTCAGATCTGTCATGTTAAAATAGATGTTAAGGCTTGTGTCTTGCTCCTCTTCAGTGTCTTTATAAAAGACCTTAAACTGTTTCTTAGTACAGCTTTTACTCTTTGCACCAAATGTAGCATTTTTCATGTACAATTCAAGCATTTGGGTAAAATACTCAGGCTACAAACGCTTCTATGTTCTTAGTGATGATTCAGAGACGTGAAAATGCTACGTGCAGCACTGTAAGTCACAAATTAAAGGACCTACTCCACGCATAATATTAAATCAGAGTTTCGACTCAACTTGAATTTGAACGCCTGTGACTCATGACTCACTTTTGGCTCGACAGGCGCTCTGACACTTTGACACCTGTTCTGACAGTCTCCCTTTGCCTGGCAGATAAATAAAATACTGTTTTTTTGAGCTTCACATCCACACTGAACCAAAGCCACCAGCAGCCATTGAGAATGCGGTGTAAATGGAGATTACCTCCTGAAATCTCCTGTATCCCTTCAAGACACCACCCAGCTGCACAGACAGTTACAAATTGGTATTTGGAAGACATGCTTGTGCAGATAATTAGCTTTACTTTCCAGGATTACACTGTAAACAACAAAACAAGTATCGCAATTTGTGAGACCTGAGGGCTGCAGATTGCGGGCAGGAATACTACTCGTTAAACTTTGTCCCATTAGAGATCATGTAAAGAATTGTTAGACTGAAGGGCTTGTTACAAAGCCTTTCTGATGTAAAATAACAGATTTTAGCTGTACCTGTCTGTGGTTAAGGTGCCAACTAAGACTACAAGAGATCATGCACTGGTCCTGATGCCTCAGAAGGAGAAAAGGGTAAACACATTCAAGGTGAAATACACCACTTAAAGCCTGCCAGAGAGGTGGCCAGGAGTAACATGGGCCCCCATTGAAATCTGATTACTTACCCCAGGTCCCACCCCAAAATCCTAAACTATGATTGGATATGTGCCTTGTCAGAGGCAGGACTTGCTAGCAAACTCTTGCACACTGTACAACCGGCAATGAAATAACTTTTGTCATATTGCTGATAAATGTATTTTTGCAAGTTCTACATTGTAAAAATTGCATTTTTGGAATTTGCTTTCTTTAAAGTACTTTAAATTGTGACTTTGGACAAACATCTTCTTTTTGAGGCATTAAACAGTAAATTGAATTATATATCACTTTTCTAGTCTTCGGACTACTCAAAGCGCTTTTAAGCCGCATGTCACACCTACACATTCACACCCATTTACTCACTGATGGTAGAGGCTGCTGTGTGAAGTGAACATCAGTGTTAACTAATCCATTCATACACATTCTTACGCTGCCGAAGCAGCTGGAGCAATTCGGGGTTAAGTTTCTTGCCCGAGGACACATCGGACATGTTGCTGCAGGAGCTGGGGCTCAAACCCCAACCTTCCAGTGGAGTCCCCAGTCAAAAAAGTCTGGACATGCATGGCAATATTATTAGCAGTGAAACCACCGGCTCATGGACTAATATCAGTATAGTAAGTTATGCTACCAACACAGTTTCTGAATATACCTGCCACATAAGTTACGGTAAGTCAGAGACACACATCATGAGTGTAACATGCTTTATGTAACTTTTTTATTTAAAAAAAACTAACAACAGGATATCAGGTGAAGCTCTTCAGCAGCAGAATTTGTGAGACATGTTGCAGACGGAGGTTTGTCACAGGGATGGAGTGGTTACAGGGCAGGCGGTGTGTATCCTGTGTTGATGTTTTGGCGCTGTGCTTCTGTCATGACACCAGCTGACCTCTTACTGTGGGTAAGGACTCTGAGAATACAAGAGATGAAAGAAGCAACAGATGTAAAACCCAGGCTTTTGGCCATTCTGAGCAAGATTATGTTTGCCCTTCTCCCTGTGCCCTCCTCACTGCACTGTACTTCAAATAATCCTGCACACTCTGTGGACTGTGGGCTGCTTGTTAACTTTGCTGCTACTACTCTTAAAAAGAGGTTGTAAACTCTGGTTGTGTAAGGTGATAGTGCAGCTCGGTTGTGAATGTACTGGCTGACACTGAAATTTTCATTACAGATCATAGTAAAGCCGGAGAACATCGGTGTGAGATGTCATGTTTTGGTGTCGGCCCCTCATAGTCAAAGAACAAGGACTTCTTCCACTTACTGAAGGAATCGGACGTAGAGGAAGGAGACATACCTGCACCGTACCCTCAGTAGACCTCAGTGCAATGCAGCTACAAGACACTTTACCATTTCTTCACCCTGTGAGCAGTACCATGAATACAATGCTTTAACAGCGCATATAATACATTTAAACTATTTTACTCTTTCATTATCCTATGTTATTAATTTGATTTTATCCTTGGTGCCCAGTGGATGACTTTGATGATGAATTTTTTTTGGGTGTCATCTGTGAGTCAAAGTTATATCAATCCATTCGAATACCAGAAAGTGACATTATGCATCGCTATTCCAAGACATGTTCTTCTTCGACCTCTTGCTAGGTCCCAATCTCTCTTTTTCTTTACATCTTTATCCATCAACATCCTTAACAGTCCTTTCACCTCCGTCCTGATGACCATTCTGTGAATACTGCGCTAAGACTGGTAAAGAAAAAAGTTTGCCTTCAGGGCTTTTCCACTAGAAAGAAGAATCATACTGTGCTATGCAGAGCTGGAAAGACATCCTAATCCTTCTACCCAGGTTACATGGGAAGGACATGTTCCAGAGTGGGTATAGAGGAGGGCTGCACAATTTCATTGCAATTATATAAAATAATCCCCAACAAACATATTGCAAAAGTTTGAATTCATCCCAATAAATATGAATAACATATTTCATATAAACACACAATGCTTTTAATTTAGGTGGTGGAAAAAAAAACTATTTATTGATGTATATTAAACGTTAATTTGTTTTAATTTTATTAGTTCAGCAGGTAGACATAATAAATACGTTTAAAGCTAATATACACAAATTTGTATTTATTTATCACACTTAATATTTTTATCGCAACATTTTGCACATTGCCATTTTTTTCTCATACCATGCAGGTTCTAGTATGAAGGAGATGCCATTTCCCCTGTTACAGGTCAGTGTTTTTTCCACATGATTTTTAATCTGTAATTTTGAGGTAATATAGTAACTTAATAGTTAATGATTAACATTCACTGGACCAATTTGCATGCAATTGTTCAGAAACATGGTTCCCAAAGAATAATCTCTGAGGACTATTTCTAGAGCGCACTCTGAATGTTTAGTCTGTGGTTTTGAGTACAGGAGTATGGATTAACTGTAAACACAGAAAGGAAAGCATGATCTCGTCTATACTGAACATTTCTGTCACTTGTAGCTTGTCATGAGTGCAAATTGTTTCAATAGTTTATGCTAAACTTAGATGGTTAGCATGGTAAACATTATAACTTTCCAGAATGTTAGTAGTGTTATTTGAAGCAAAATCCCAATGAACAGGACTTCCCATGCACAGCCAACCTACATACTCAGGTGATGGTTGATTGCAGGAACATACAATTACAAACTCAAAATGACTTCACTGTGATTGTGAGTGAGCAGGACGTCTCTCCTGTGACAATAAGATCATTCTTTCTCTGGTCATCTGAAGCATGTTTGAATGTTGAAATAAGCATTAAGGACAGTCTAGCCTTGTCCATCAGAACTGCAATGTGGATGGAGACTATCTTTCTTGTTGTGGATTTGTGTCTGAATAGAGGTGTAGGAAGATGATTCATTGTATAATCAAAATCCAAACTAAAGTCAGGTTGGTTGCTCCCCTTTGCATTTTTTTTTTTTTTTTTTTTTTTAAATATTTTTTGGGGGGCTTTTGCCTTAACTTAGCTAGGGAAGTGGACAGAGTAGATTTCCTGGAGTCTTTCCTACCCTTTTATTGTAGAAAAGAGAGGAGGGGATTAACATGCAGGAAAGGACTTGAACCCGGGCCGCCTGCTAGGAGGACTATAACTATACATGGGGCGCAACCTAACTGCTTTGCCATCACTGTTTTTTCATGTCTGTGGGAGATTGAATTCTCCAGTTGTTCAGGTAACAAAACAAAAAAAATCATTGTGCATGTGGAAAATCTCACCATGTCCAATGTATACCACCAGTGATACGTTCCCCCTGTTTATTTGTCCCCATGCTCTCATTCATTCACACACTGAGATGTTTTTCTGTTGTCGATAGTCATAATGTGAAACATAGGAAATCACTAAGTGAAACAGGCCATTCAGGCTGAGGGCTCAGACATAACAAGGTAATGACAGGTGAGGGAGCACAGGACTGTGATCACAGTCACAGCCCCCGCTGTAAACACATGAGTTATGGGGACAATTCACAAATTAATTTCTGCTCAAAGATCTGTTGGGTTTGATTGATTTTTTAAAACTATGTCAAGTAATTTAACAGCAATTAATTTTCTGCTCACAAAATGCCCCTTCAGGAACTATAAACCTGTAACCCAGCTGTGATCTCTTTAAACTTTCATGTGTTGACAAAACCTTTTATGGCAGGCTTTCCCAACCTTTGGGTCCTGACCCCAGGTGTTGAAAGGAATTCAAATGGGGTCGCCTGAAATTTGTATTTATTGATCAATAAAAAATGTAATGTATATTAAAATATATTTAACACAGACTACTGTGGGCCATAACCAATACCAAAACAAGAAACGTTCAGTCTCTGTCTGTCATCCATTGTGCAGAAATATCATCCCAGCCTTTCTTCCTCTGTCCACAATTATACAAGTTATATTTTTGGGCCCTTTTTGCCTTTATCGGCTAGGACACCTGAAGATAGACAGCAAATGTTGGGATTAGAGATTGGGGGATGACATGCAGCAAAGGGCCGACGACAGATTTGAACCCACGGGCACTGCGACGAGGACTATTGAATCTGTACATGGGGCGCACATCATAACCAATAACCACTACGGCGCCCCAATCGAAAATGAATGTTAACTTCCAACACAGTAGAAAAATGATTGAATACAAGTTAGTTTGACCAAAAATCTTGATGTGTTTCGAATGTAGGTATGTGGTGGCCAGAGTTTTGTGAAGTAAAAGTGAGGTCACAAGCCAAAAATGGTCGTGAACCACTGCTTTATGGTTTCAAGTTACTTAATGTCATTGTTTTATGAAAAACAATCTCTTCATTTTAAGATGGTCACAGGAGTTCAGTTTCTTCAAAGTTTCTGTGCCATTACCTCAGTTGTCACTTTCTGTTTCCACTCTTCTTTTATCTCCTTTAAGAAGACTTTCTCTTTCTTCTGTATTACTCAATATTTAGCATTAACCGTGGGCGTATACTACGGCACCCCTGAAGTCCCAAAAAGTGAAAAATAATATATGCGCACAGGATAATTATATTGTGAGCACAAGATATTACCTTGTGTGCAAAACCCAATATCTTGTGGAAACCGTATAACTATTTCACTTTTTAACAAGATATTTACTTGTGCGCTCAAGATAATATCTTGTGTGCATAGCATAATTGTCTTTTTTGCACAAGATAATTATATTGTTCCCACAAGATTTATTTTTATTTTTTACTTTTTGAGACTTTTGGGGCTCCGTAGTAAACTCTTGTGTGTACTTAACGTGCAAACTAAAACCTGTAACTAAACTTGCTGTGATCACTATGAAGACTGATTAATCATCACACATTATTTCCCGACTTTTCCCAAATAGACTAACTTTAGAGTATCACTGAAATGAGAAAGTTGTGTTATGTCTCAGGTACATGACGAGACATTTTTCACAGAACTTGTTGAATTAGCTGCGTTTACTAAACATTTTGTTAATTACAGTAATTTACAACAAACAAACTAAGCAGGAGTTCATGTGGCTCTTGAAATACTTTACCCAGCCATGGCCTGGTTGATGGTGAGGTAGCCTGAACGACCTCTTTATTTGACATGTTATGTTCAGACATGTTAAAAACAAAAGAAAAGAAAAGGGGGATAATGGCTGATTTTGGTGATGGGTATTATTTCCTTCCTCATAAAAAGACTCTTAGACTTTGGTCTAAAAGATTGTTTTCATTATCATGACTTCTTAATAAATCCCAAAATCTAGACAGATCACCCAGTATAACATTTGCTCTGGTCTTTCAAAGGGCCGCTGTACACTTGTAAAGGTTAAAGGATGTTATCAAGTCCTTTCTCTCCCCTCAGGCTCAATCCAAAATTCATTTCAGCCTTTTGCAACCTTCAGCAACGCTTAGCCGCACTTCCCTCACCCCCTTTTTTCTCCAAAGCAACATGAAACAAACCAGAGAGCAAGCAATTTTATTGTTCAGTGGTATCTTTAATTGTGATGAAAAAGGATTATGTAGATTTCTGTAAGCCTCCCTGACAAGACATATTTTAAAGTGAATAGGCCATAGAACAGGAATATGTGTCAGTGGTTGGAGGCTTAGTGGAACGTCTTCTCAATAAACGGGTAATCCTGGAGTCTAGGGATCCCTCATTTACCCTCTCAGCTGAGAGACGATGAGCACTGGTCTCCAATTATAGCCCATGGTCTCATTGAAGACAAAGAGGGGACTCAGACTGTGTGACTAAGTGTCATAAAGATATGGCTTTTATCTTTATTACTTCTTCCAGTATAGAGCACTATGGAGCCGCAGTGACAGACTAGACAATAGAAAAATGTGCTTATTCCATAAAAACAGAGAAAAACAAAGAAGCAATAATGCAGCTCTACTCTGTTGTGAAGCTTTTATTAAGCCTAATAAGAAGTAGGACTTGGTGCCAAACCTCACAGTCTTAATTGTTATTTATCATTAAGGTAATTTATCTTGTGTGAACTAAATGTGTACTTTGATTCGACCAGTTGTTAGACGCTGGGTGTAAGTCGCTCCTTAAGTCAAACCTTGTTATGGATGAGTTTCCTGTGTACGATTGTGAATGTATTAAGGTTTTAACTTTAGTGTCATGATGACTAAACTAAAATATGGCCAAGTGGGGCATCCTGTGTCCTAGTGGTTATGTTGCTTGCTCATGTATGGAGGCTCCTGGTTGCAGCAGCTGTGGGTTTGACTCCGACCTCGGCCCTTTGCTGCATGACGTCCCTCCCAGCGTTTCCTGTTGATCTTCAGCTGTCCTATCTAATAAAGGCAAAAAGGCTGGAAAATAACTTTAAAAAAAACAAAAAAAACATGACCAAGCATCCTCCTGGAAACTTTGTGTGCACATTTGTGTGTGCTCCCTGTTTGTGCATCTAAAGATGTCCATCGTCTATTAAGTTAGGTATATGAGAGATAAGATGAGATCAGATATCTTTATTGTCACTGTACAAGTACAACAAAATACTGCTGGAGCATGCCTGTAGATGCCTAACATCAGTAAATATATACAAATACCCAAATATACAAATACTAACCCTTACCTATATACAGATTTATAAATATTTATAAGAAAATTCAGTTAAATAGAACAATATAATATACAATGAAGTTTGAAAGTGACAGGTGCTGAGACTTTGGATACACTTTCAAACTGTATGAAGTATGTTTGAAGACTTTTTTGCCTCTTTCACCTCTTTCCTTTTTATTTTGGCCAAAGTTCTTTGTTCGACACAAATGTACTTTTTGTGCTTGACTCCAGATATCCAAAAACGGATGAGAGAATGAGAGTGATTTCTGAAAATATACTCCTCTGACAAAATGTCTCACACTTTTATCCCCAAAGCCATGATTGATGAAGATGTCTAATAACAGTTAATTTCTTTATTACACTACATACTCCATTAGAACACGGATTAAATGAAGAGGCTGAGTTTCCATAAAGCGAGGAGAGATGTAAGCAGGTGAGCGCTGCTTCAGTCCCAAAATTAGCTGAAAGAAACTATCAAAAGAGCTGTGTGATTCATTTTGTAAAGGATAAACAAAGAGTACGACTAATTGCTGCTGGAGGTCAGCTTTCAGAATGCATATTCAAAACACAGGGTGTTGCTGTAAATTTATACCAGTCACAGTTATTTAAGAACCTGAATGGGCAATTTCGCAGTGGATCTGCAGAGAAAGGGAATATGAAAAGTTGTGAAGAATTGATGATGGACCCTTTGAGAGTGAGCGTGATAAAATTGACCATGAAATCTGGAGCATTGAATTAAATTGGTTGGAAGAAGCAGGGGCGGGGGGTGGGGGGAAAGGTGCGATGTGTGATCACAAAGACAGAAGTGTCTTTGTGAAAATGCCAAGGTTAATTTGCACATCAGTTAAATGCATAATTGAAAAAGCTCGTAGAAGATCAGTTTGAACAAAGGGGACCCTAATAAGGAGAAATGTAGTAAATAGCTGAGATGGTTGAAATGATTTGTGTTCAGTTTGACATTTCTCTCTCAGAGCCTGTCAGTGTACTCGGCTATGCCTCATGTAGGATTGGTAGAACATGCATGGAGGGCTGTATTCATGAGAAATGTAGATATGTATAATATTTATTTTGACCTCAACGTTGTATACATTCCCAATTTGGAAATTATCTTATCTTAAAGGCTATATCTACATCCGAAGGATTCTAACTTAAATGACAACAACTTTTAACAACACATGTGACACAATAATCAATTTTATTTCAGAAAATGAACTTTGAACTTGGATCCTCTATCTTCAAAACGACCATGCTAAACTATGGTTCTCAAACTGTCTATCTATCTTTCTATAATATCAATCATCCTGTTGTTATTTCCTCTACTAGAATTGATGTTTTCTTTAGGATGGATCTCACACTAAAGGTTGAGTGTTGAGTTCTTTTCACACCTCAGATTCACCCACAGGTTTCACTCCTTGACTTTGATTTGATTTTTATATTGATTTAAATATTTATTCTGAACATGTAACAGAAGACAAAGGTGAAGAAAGAATAAAGACAGAAAATAATCATTACAAACAGTGGAAAGTGTAATGAAGAAGACTTGTCGGATACTAAACTGTTTAATTAACATGTCGGAAAAGGAGAGGGAAGAAGGAAATACTTATTAAATCCCGCCCCCTCTCCATTCATGCTTAACCATCTCTTCAGCTACAGTTGCTTTCTTTTTACAATATAATTATAAATAAAAATAGTTTCACAGTTTTACCTCATAGATCTTAGTCGTTGGTACACTTAGATCTTCAAGATGAAATAATCCCCTTAAATGAAAGTTTCCTTCCCGATCCCTGGACCATTTTTGGATGTTTCAAGGCAGTAGATGATATCTTGCTTCTAACATTATTAGTGCAGTTTGAAACTCAACAAGATCTTTTCATTTTTTGTAATTTTGACTTTAAAAAAAAAGTTAATTGTTAGGATCATGATATACGACCTTGTGAGCACTTTTTTTTTGCTAAATTAATAGTGTATATACGATTCAGTGAATTCAGACTTGGTTGAAATATTTGATCAGTAACAGTGAATAGTAGAGCTTTTGTTTTTGCCAAGGTAACCTGATAGTTTTGAAAAAGAAAGAAAAAAGTATTCATCCTTTTAAATATGTGGCATCGCTGTGATTGTTCGAGCTTCATACTACAGTCGTGACATAGACGCAGGTCAACCTCTTAAGTGTATGATATATTAGGTGTGTAATACCTCTTACCTGCTTATGTGTCCTGTTTCATTTCAAGCTTTTCAGCCGTGCTTTGTTACATAGAAAAATGTTCTGAAGACTTTTTCAAAGGTTGAATCAAATTCATAAGGTGGGGTTATTGATCTCCTTGGGTTGCTGAAGGATCATTGTTGTTGATCAAGGATTTTATCTAATTTAAGAAGAGAAGAAGAGCAGTTGAACAAAAACTGGTCATAAAAGATTATGGACATGACAATGCAACGAGTTTGCTTAACTTTTCAAACATCAAAGTAGTTAACAGGCTCTCAACGTGTGTTAAGTAAATGTGCTCACCAAAGACGTGAGACTATACAAAGGCAGGTAAGGTTGCACATGTGCCTGATAGAAACTTCTAACGGAATCCAAGTTTTTGAAAAGGAGTTTGTATGAATTTAAAGGGCTTATGCTGGACACAAGTTATTTAACAGTGACAGAACAACAATCGAACAGGGTTGGTTTAAAAATGTGCCTATATTGGTATTTTGTAAGTAGACATCTTGTGTGTGTTTTTTTGGTTTGTACTTTTGGAATAGTAAGCTAGATTTCCACTGACATGTGGCTTTGTAGATGTCTATGAAACTTCTACACACCAGTGACAGATGAACATGTGGTGCTGAGTTGAAATGGAATGACAGAAGTTGGTATTCATCCTTGAAATCCTGAACCCAAGTCAAGCCATTTCATAGCTACCTAAAGTAGCTGAAAGCAACAGTTAAAGTAATCCAAAAACTGTTTTTAGAGTAGGAGGCATAATAAAGTGAGCTATGTAACCAGTACACCAATGAGAAGCCCAAATGGGATATCAACCTGGGGCCTAAACCAGTTGGTATCATTTCACCACTTATTGGTCAGCTCATATAGGTTGATGAAGGGCCCTTGAGCGGCACCCTAAGGGTGGAACTCAATTGAATTGGGACCCAGCTGTTACCAGTTTTTGGTACCCAAAACATACTCTCCATTTCTTGTGTATTGTCCGCCACAACACCAACCTATTTACGCCTCTGGGTGATATGTAACCAAATCATTGACTGTTCATAAATATGGAAAATGTGTCTTTACCTCTGCTCTTTCTTCAAACTTAAAGCCAGGATATTGCCAACATCTTGGGCTGGTCATTTCAAGACAGGGTCTGCTAAGTAAAGATGGCCTTTTGGAGCCTTGGTATTTGCCGCCTGCCCCTACCCCTACCTGAAACACAATTTTCCATTTTGATGGTGATCTTACCAGGTATTATGACCTATACTGCAGCCAGTATATCTGTTTTAACTGTTAGCCGATTTATTGGTTGTGGACATGCCCATGTGGGCAACAACAACACCAGCTCAGTTTCCTACTCCTAGACTGTGCACAGTTGGGGCCCACTTCACTAGAATCCATGTATGCCCATACAACCACTTAGATACGACATGAATGATCCAGTGGTCAAAGTTGTTCAAGTGATGCAATGCCATGATTTGCTTTTGGTCTAAACACAGCTACTGAAGCAAATCTTTTCTCCCAAAATCATTCATTCGTTTTTTTAAATTCTGGACTATCGCTTCTATTTATGACAAACTTGTTAGTGAATTGTTGACTCCAGCAGCTGCAGTCCTGCCTGCTCAGATGAGGCAGTCAGAGATGGATGATATCAACCAACTTATCCAAGATTGCTTGATCTCCAAATGGGCTGTGAATAATATCAACCCTCTGATTAACACACGACACATCAAAGTCACCGCCTTGACTCTGTCACTTGAAAGGGTCTGGTTAGGACCAGTGTGCAATCCTTTGCCCGGGGAGGCCCTTTGTGCATCATGGTAATAGAGAACAAAGAAGGCCAAAACCTTATGCTATTAGGATAGATTCACCAAAACCAATTGTAGTATATTAGCTTTGAAATGACACAGAGGAACTGACGAGGGTTTTTTAGTGGCAGATGGAGTTTCCCCATACCATGAAATTTGTATACTTGGCTAGTAAGAAAACAATTCTTGCTGGTATGTTGAGCAGCCTTCCTGTTTTCACTGAGAAAGCGACACTGTGGGAGTGAGAGAGTGTGAAGCCTCTTTAATTGCCTTCGGTCACCCACAACGTTGAACCGGAGCGCCACGCAGCTTAGCAAAGGAACCGGGCATAGGGCCTGATAGATATTTTATCGCCCAAGTTAACGGTTAATGAATTCCCAAAGTGAAATCTGTCACTTCAAAAATAAAGAGGAAGGCAAATTAAAGGGAGATAGAGAGAGACAGGGGAAGAAAGGGACTGGAGAGGGTGACACAGTTTTAAAATGGCCTATCTTTTGGCCATCCCCGGTTTTTCAATGGAATAAAGAAAACTCAGCCTCTTTCTTCTCCTCTTTTCTTCCCCCACTTCTTTTTTCTCCCTCCCATCCTCCTATCTCTCACTCCGCTTTTCTCTGAAAAAATTCTCATGAATGATTTATATGTGTCTTGTTATCAGCAACGATTTCTATAGACCCCAACGCATTCACCAAGACATTTGTGGCGTAATTGTTAATTTTAATGCCATAATGGCTTCAGATGGGAGCCCTGATTAGACATTTATTACACAATTAAATGAAACATACTCAAGAATCACAAAAGCCTTCCGTAATTATTTCAGGCCATTAATAAAATGGGCATTAAATTATATTGGACACAAAAGAGAAGTGAAATAGATTTCCATTAGAGCAATAGAGGCAGAGAGGGGTAATAGATCCTGGCTGAATTCACTCTGAAATTAATTGTTGCCCAGCCTATTTCCACACACAGTGGAATAAATGAATGTGAAAAGGGAGGAAGAGAAGAACGAGTTGGTGGCCGTGAGAGTGAGGGGAGGGGGTTACATTAAGAGCCTCTGATAAAAAACCTTTTGTTTGACGTACTACAATGGACCCTCAATTCAAGAGAGAGAGGGAGAGTCAGACCAATTTCAATCTTAGTCCACCCCTGAAGAGTTCTGAGTCGAGGTTATATCCTCTTTTCAACTTTGGGTTGCTTTTCAATAAACAGTTATCACATATATGCCCCGCAAATGCATATATCTAAATGTTGCTCTGTGAAGCGGTGTGTTCATAACGCCAGAAAAAGATAACTGTTTTTTTAATGTTGAAAAAATGCATATGACAGGAAATCAATCTTTTCTCTCATTGATAAATGACCTTTCCGGGTCCATAGCAGATTCTTTCCCTCTTTGACAGCAAGTCACCTTCCAACATGTCGAGGGTCAAGTTCAATAGACTTAATAACATCTGTAATTCAATCTCAATCTTTATCTATTAGGAAAAGGTCATTTTTATTGCACTGAATTATGAGATGAAAGTCAAAGAGGATCCATAGAATTCTAATTTTATTTCAATTGATAGATTTATAATCAATATATATTGTATTTATTAAAAAGGAAACCGGTCGGTGTACTTTGATTTTCATTTATAATTTAAATCAGTGGCGCTAACATGATTAACAAGTCTACGTTTTATTCATTTATATATTTCTCTGATAATCTGCTTTTTTGTGTGGAGTATCTCAGACGTAATGTGAAGCCAAGGAAAAAAAGAGCACTTACAATTGAAAAATTAACAGAATTTATTTTCCCCATCTCCGAACAGTAAGATTACGACAGTTTAAACACATCAAAGCCAAACGTAAGGAACAGACTTTCTAAAACCATTTCCCATCGGAACTCTAAATTGAACCGTCTTTTTGAACCGGCAGTCTCTTGAGATCTTCCATAAAAGTGCAAAAGAAATGGAAACTGATATCTCACAAGGCTGGAGCAGATCATTCAACAAAATTAATTAATCATCGACTGATACAGATTTTTAGAATTGTATTTTTTTTCTCCTTTCCATCAGCCTTTCTGGCTTCAAAAGCTTTTCCATTCTCTAACTGACTCCTTTTTCATTATTTCACATTCCAGCTATCTTTATTTTTTTATTCCACAATACCTACAGTCCAGCTCAGATTTCACAAGCAGCTTTTTGTCCAGTAAAGGGATTCCTTCTTCGTAATTCAAGAGGCAAATTCTGTAGACAAAACAGGAAGAAAATGTACAAGAGGGGGTTGATTGATATGTATAATTGTGAAACATACAGGAGAGGCACTGTGGAATATTGATGTTCAATTTCAATTCATCACCTGATTCGCAGAGCTTTGTAGCATGTCTTCTGGTTCAGGTCTCCGACTCGATGGGGGAACTGGTAGCCCTATGGTAAAAGTAAAAGACAAAAAAAAGAGAAGCAGTGTGTTAAAGAAAAGTTCTAAATGATGCTTTTTGAAAAGAGTAAGTGATGGTATTTTGTTCTGTTTCATTTTATGTTGAGCTTATGTACCATCTTGATCTCTTGACCATCAATTGGTGTTTTCCAGGTAAAAAGCCACATTTGTTTGATCCTTTGGTGTCTGCACTGTATTAGAAAACTAAAATAATTCCATCCAAATGTTGTGTTTCAAAATGATCTGGGTCGTATTTTATTACAAAAAAACGAGTGTCAATGCAGCACACGCACTCCAACATGCAAATTACATCCACTGATGAAATGTGGCTTTGGGCTTTAATGAGAGGTAATAATTGAGTGTAAATGTGTCATTGCTGTTATTATGGATATTTAACTTCAAAAGAACAGGTGTTATTTAATTTGAGAATTTCCCCACAGACATAATGCAGTGAAATAGTGAATAAAAAACTGTTTTCATATTGGACCCTGCTGTTTTTGGATTGGTAAGTCCATCATCATTTGGTTGGCTGATAATTAACCTCTTGCTCTGACATTAAGAAAAAGGAACTTCTTCAAAATTAAACTTTACAATTGACTTATAACAAAAGCATGATGTATAAACAAAATGATTAAATTATCATTTTCAAATGAAAAGTCTTTTGTAATGCAGTTACAAAAAGCTGGACTTATTTTGTTGTCATTAGTTAGTCAAGTCTCTGAAAATCTTTACAACAACAAATGCATCTTGTTATCAGTGTTGAATCTACAGTCTACAGAAGAATGCAAGTTTGGTTCCTATGAGAATTTGCAATTTACAACTGCTGTTAAACTTTTAAAAAGTATATGCGACCACCATCTTGGACAGGTGTGTCACCGGCTCCTTGTGAATGTAAGTCTATGAATGCAGAAGGTCTATCTACAGTTATAATATTCATTATTATCTGAAAATAAAATAACTACATTTTGTCTTTAGCAGAAAGCCTTCTCTAAATGTCAAACAGTTGTTTTTTTTTTTTCCTTTGCATCTTTGTCAGATTTCTTTGTATGCCACTGGGGACTGGAATGGAAACCTAATTGGATCCGTTGGAAACATGTATCTCCAAACTTATAATTTATTTTAACCCAAGTCTCAATCTTTTTCTGACATTGCATTACAATGTTGTAAAACGCGTGTTTATACTGACGAAAACATGTGACAGGGAGAATTCATGGGGAAGAAGAAGAAATGGTCAAACGTGGTTTCATTTAAAAAGTTACAAACATTTGTAGAAGATTAGTGTAGTGCTGTCAGATCATTGCTTAAAGATGTGTCACACTGGTTTCCTCCAGTGCCACAGCAGGCACTTTGATGACCAAAGGTTGTTGGAAATACCCCAATGAAAGCTTAGGACCAAAGAAGTGGTTACTAAAAATCCCAGCCACAAATGTTCATCCACAAGGACAATCGACAGTGTAGTCAATCTGATAATGAGTAAGGCATGGTAGCAAAGTTCTCTTGAATGTTTTGGTCAAACTAGCTGGACCATGGTGTTCAACAGACCGAGGCATTTACAACAGAATTGGAGTTCTCCTGTTGCACAAACCCTAAAATCTTTTTCCTTGTTTGACACAAAAAAGCACTGTCCCATGTAAACTTCTTTCCCCTGCACTGGGATGAGAGGTGATTGGTAAAACCAAATAACAGAGAGACAGTCCCCCTTTAGTAACGTGAAGAGGACGATGTAGTAGTTCTCATGTCCTCAAGTTGACTGCTTCAAATGGTACATTCCTTGACATCTTAAAGTGGAAGTATTCTTGGGGTGTTATTTGAAATACCCCATCAGTCCAGCATGGGAAAAAAAGTTGGAGGTAAGATTGATGCAAGAGCTACACAGTTAGAAGAAAACTTTACATAGCCAAGTCATGATTTGGTGCCTTATTTTGCATACAATGTCCTAAAAATGTGCAACAGCTAGAAGATATGATTGGACATGGTTTGGTGTTGTATTGCGTGTAGGTTGTTGAACGAATTTGATAGACTTCAGAGATGATGATGGTATTGTCTTCCAAATGGCTGAAACCATTGAGCATACCAGTCAAGCTGTGGGATCATTAGGGCAGAATTTGTTTGAACTTTTATCAGATGCCATCAGGACATTTGATGAAACATGCATTGGACAACCAAACTTCCACCATCATTGTTGCCACCACAGGATGCCAGGGTGGCTTTTCTTCAACTCCTGCTGTAAGCTCTGTACTATGACTTTATCAGCATGGATACTTTACATGTAACCACTTTGACGCTACAATCAAATTTAATACAGTAACACAGCTGATTAAAATAAAAATAATGAAAAGGTAAACCTGAATTATTGGAGGACCTGATTCAATATTATTAGGAGAAAAAAAGCTACTCATGAAGGTTGGCAGGACTAAGTAGGTAAGGAAGTCAGTCCCTTTTAATACCAACTGGGCCATATGTGGAGAAATTGGACAGCTTGAATCTGACCTCAATACTGACATATAGGTGAGAAAGGTACAGCAGAGACTGTATCATCTCAGTTGATTGAGAAAATTCAGGGATCCCCTCCATTACAGTGGAATTTCTACTCCCAGACCTTTGAAAACATCATTAATGCCCAAGATGGAAAAAGCACGGAACTCTATTTTCATCATGTTCCTGCTTGGTTGAGATATAAAAGAAGAAAAAAACAAGCAATTTATCAGAAACTGAAGCAACTTATGGTCACTGCCACATTTGTGTTCAGTGGTTTATTTGCAGACATACAGGCCACTACTGTAGCTGGGTGTGTTTGCAACCTGACAAGCTTCTCAGACAACATTTCCTTCTTTCTAACTTCAGACTTCTGCAGTAAGGAAACAGCGTTTGCATGTCCAGCCACCACCATCACATTTGTTAGTTAGTTAGGACACAATGTCATGGCAGTTCATGTAAGTGCCTTTCCCCTGCCGGAGTCTCCTCCGTCTGAATGTGCGCACCTACTGATAGCTGACATTGTTTTCATCATTAAACTTCACAATTTGATTCAGCAAAGATTAAAACCTTCCAATAATATTATTGTATTTATGGGAAAGACAGGACAAAAAAATAGACTTGCTAGATTGTTCAGAAAGTCAGCCACTAACAACACATTACTCACACACACAAACAGGATAATATGAGTGCACCAGAATTACTAAGCAATTAAACCCATTACTAATTAAAAAAATGTATATGTTGGCCCTCAATGGCTGTCATGTATTGTGTCCAAGCTTTAATGCAGCCATCCGGCCACTAGGCGACGCTGTAGCCGAAGACTGGCTGTAATCCTGGCTAATGGGCCTTCTCTTCTTGCTCTCCTGCCCGGATGTAAACAAGCACAGTAAACAGATGGCATCTCGTTGGAACAGCGCTTCTGTCAGTAGTGTGATCGAGAAATTGGAGATAAAAATGTTTGTCAGCTGTGACAGGTTAATCTAGCATATCATTTGGAGCAATGCGTAACCACATTTAGCTCAAAAACGTTGACGTTAACTTGCAATGCAATGAGAACCGAAGGCTGGCAGTCCTAGCACTAGATGCTAACTTTAGCCACACTCTGCAAACAATCGATGATCTGCTGACAAATTAAAGAAATTTAGCTCGAGTGTTTTCTTACCTTTAGACTATTCGCTAACCTGAATTTAAATTTGTGTTTGATTGACTTTCAAAATAGTTGCCTAGGAACATCCCTGACTACAATGTTACATTTTATTGTCTAAAAAACATCACTCAGTATCAGTAGTAAACTTGTGCACTTCATTATATTAAACTATTCTCAAATGTATCCAATAACATCATTATTAGACTGTATTCATCGTGTAGATTGTGTAGGCTGTTTCACCTCCTATGCTGTTATATTCAGTGTATAATTTTATGTTTTTGTTTAGTGTAGTTCAGAGCCTCATTTATGCTCTGTAAATCTTATCTGGTGAGTCACAGTCTCATGTGAAAGGCTCAAATCCCCCTGCAAGGAAGGCAAGCTCTAAATGAGTTTTTTTTCCTCTTAATGAAGGTCAGGAGAGAGTCACATCTTTCCTTTTGTGATAATTTATCCCTATCTCCTGTTATCTCTTTTGCCCCTTTAATCCTAATTGTATTGTATAATTGTGTGACGTGGCCTTGTGGTCTTTGAAGTATTGCCCCTATCCTTTCATTATTACCTGATGCCTTGAACCTTTGTCAATTTTTCTGCTGCTCTGCTCTGTACTCCTTAGTGTTGCACAATAAACGCGAGAACAGCTTAAGTTTGGTCTTCTTGAAAGATTTTATTCATTTCTGATATTATATTACTGAGAAATAATCATCACAAAGATATGATATATAATAATTTTTGTCACATATGACCCGTGTCGGCAGTGAATCCCGCATACTGCTCATTGCTGTTTTGATTGCTTCTCAGTGTCAAAGAATGGAAATGGTGAGTGGATAACATAAAAGATCTGCAGCATAATGTGCTGAATTATAGCCCAGAATTATTTCCACAGTGTGGATAGACAGCCTTTTTGTGAGCAACATGGCAATTATAATTAACAGTTTAAATGAAGGTTTGCATTTTTGAACCATTTCCATGGGCAGCCATGATACTGTCACTTTAAACCGGGGACCTTGACCATATAAACATTCGGTATTAAAACATAAAGGACTTTGTGTAAAGACTGGAGACATATTGGGTTATGTAGCGATTCAATGGTTTTTTTTCTTACGGAGGAAGCAGTATCATGTAAGGCCTGCGTATCCTCTGCACCATGAGCGAGTGACCTTTATGTTGCTCTTGAAAAAGTTTGCTTATAGTTTAGATTTTAAAATCAATGATTACTACAAGTGAGCTCAATGTCTGGACGTACCTGTGCACATTGTAGACTTTAAGTATATTAACAGTACAACAAATGTGGAAAGTGAAGGGAATCAGTCTAAGCTGAGAATGCCATGGAGATGGTTCAGTCTGCGAACCTGCTAACCTGTAAATGGTCTAATTGCTGGTAAAATATCTAACAGTTTTATTTTTTACTAAAAGTTGAGCTCACCCCTTATGGTTACTTTACTTTGTTCATTTGTTTGTTTTGGACTTAATATTTTATGTCTTATCTCAAATATAGGCCACAGTTATCTTAATTGAAGGTCATCCATTAATCAATGCTTAATCAATTTCCCACCCAAAAAGAGTTATAACAACAATAAGTAATGCAATGATAAACAGTATGTACTTATTTAACTAAAATGTGTAATAGAAAATATGTTGGTAATTTAAACTGAATCCCACCCTTATGTGGAAGTAAGGGACATACAGGCATATTTTTACAACATTAAAAAATGTTTTGATGATCACTTATGGTGCCATGTTTGTTCCACTAGCACTGTAAGTGAAGTTCTTCCACTATGTGGGGAAAAAAGCAGGCTTATAAACACTGTGCTGAAAAAAGAAAAAGTTCTGTAAGTTGTCGCCTATGTGAGTTGTCTCAGTTTCTAATATTTTATTTTTTCACAGAGGACCATCACTAAATAGGATGGAAATACAATAAAAGGCATTGAAATGTCAACCCTAGCTTTTAAGAGTTTTTGAGGGAGGACGCAATGAGCAGTAAAGAAAACCTCTTACCGCTTCAGCACCATGGACAGTTCCGGTGGGGGAGCTTACCTCGGTGCTCTCCACGGGAGCCCAAGTTGGCTAATAGGCTCTCTGTGTGTCGGGCCGCTCCCTATTCACTTTTTAAGGCGAGATGGATGGACATGTGTCCTTAGATAATCCTAGTTTTGTGTGTTCCTATGTATGTGTTTGTGTGGTCGCGCGTGTCTTTGTTTGTGACTTTGATTTGTTCTTTATATGAGCTCTAATTGGGTAAGATAAACTGTCATCAGCCATTCATTTTAAAGCCACACCAATGAGAGTGATTTAATTTCAATTTAACAGTCTATTCCTATCAAACTAAGATCAAATCAAGGCAATATATTTTTATTTATTTATTTATATAATGTAAAAATGCTTCCCTTTTTTTAGTTGAAATATATTTATATCAAATGTCTGTGTGAAAATGCCATAAGTTTAGAGATAGAAGTTTTTAAAAAGTGATGACGCGCACCTAAGTGCGAGAGCACAAGTATTTTATTTCTAAAGTATAATTTCTTGTATTTATCTAAGCAGCAGAAGAGTAAAGGCTGTTAAAAGCACCGACTTTAAAAAAAAACAACTAAAGATAAACTGCCGATGGAAAAAAATAATCATCTCCATCCTTGACAATTTAAAACCTATTGCATTTCTCATTATCCCTTTAAATTGTCGAGGGAACTTTCAGGCGTGCATTTATTAGACAACCCGTTTTTGAATAAGAAACACAGAGTTCTCCCTCGTGAGTATGGGAGGCTCAGCCCCTAAAATAATTTCCTCTTATCTGATTCATTGATCTCAAAATGAAGCCTATAAGCTGCTGTAGGTATAGAGCAGCCTACATGTCAAATTGCATACACGCTGCTCAGTGACAGATAGCATAACACAATTTAAACTTCAAAATGCGCTGAAATAAACAGTCCGAGCATGCAGTATATACTACCTCATGGTCATGGATGCTGATGAACATCACAGTCTGCCGATTGGGAGGATTTGAGGATCTTTTTCTCTTTGCAGGCTTCCGCTCGGTGCTTTTTGAAAAAAAAAAAAAAAAAAAAAGTCGGGGGCGTCCTCAGCTGTGGGCTACATTGTTCTGTGGGGTCGGGGTGAGGGGGATTTTTCTCCCAAAACAGGCATTTTTTAACGATAATTTCAGGGTTGGTAAAGATGGATATGATGGAAATCTTCTTTTTACAAGCTATACTGCTCGACGCATGCGTGTGTGGGGAGACGGGGAGCGGAGAGAGAGCGTGAGAAACAGACAGATGGTGTGGAAATATGGGAATAACAGGGGCAGAAATAAACTCAATTTAGTCATTTTGAGAGGAGAAAACACGCTCGTTTTTACTGCAAAACTTTGTGTTTTTATTGGATGTTTTATTTTATATTACTGAAAATAAATGTCTAGAATCCCAATGAAGTTCAGCTTTCTTTCGCTTACATCAATTGTTTACTTAATTATTTTGTCATCTCAGCAAACAACATTAGCATGTCATTGTTATGTTGTGACATGTTTAATA
The DNA here is from genome assembly GCF_963584025.1 of Labrus mixtus. Lineage (NCBI taxonomy): Eukaryota > Metazoa > Chordata > Actinopteri > Labriformes > Labridae > Labrus > Labrus mixtus. The sequence goes on from NC_083614.1 coordinate 8,539,347, forward strand.
AACTACACTCATCTTCAAAGTACCGCATGCTGCTTGTGACGCACACACGCGCGCACACACACAAGCACAAGGCGAGGAAAGTGAGAGGATAATTGCAATAGGATGTAGTCCATAATATCCGCGTGTGCATGTATGCAGGACTATGTAGGCCGGAGACAACCTTAAATAAATCTACTTAGCGGTGTAACTAACAAGAGACGACTCTCAGGATTGTATCTCCAATCACAGCATTTCGACGGTGTGAAAAAAAAATCCATCTGTCTGCTGCTCGTTTAATAATCACAGCTGAAGGAATCATATATCACGCACATTAGCCCGAGGGCTATTAGGCAATGGTCTTCGTTTAAATGTGCATCTTAAAAACCATCACTCTGTGCCTCCTTAAAACCACACTGCAGGATCGATGTGGGCTAATGCAACAATTATAGACACACAATGACGCTTTTCTCAACGTTTACAGTTGATGTAATATTTTCTTCCTGTTTGTAATTCTGTCTTCAAACACTTGAGCTTTACATAGGTTCAATAACGATGGCACACGCGGGGGCTTAAGCTGTGCGCGCGTGCGCTTACGTGCGCTTACGTGCATGTGCTCGCGCGTGTTTATTTGTCGGGCCTTTGTGCTTAAATTAAAATACTTTTTGGTTAGTAATTGGTGGAAACTTGAGTAAAATGAGAACACGCTCTAACATATAAGCTTAGTTAAACTTTATTTCATTCTCCCTTTAAATACTGTGGTTATTGTGACACTGTAAGCACGAGGGCAGGGGGGTTAATTACCTGCTGCTGGAGTGTCCTTGGGCAAGATACTGAGGCCCCAGCAGGTGCAGAGGGACTGTTTTATTTTTTATTTCATCAAAGGGAAAATAGGAGATATTATTTCAAAATGTGCCTAAATGTGGCTTATATACAGGGTATAACATTATTATTATTATTACTGTTATTTTTATTACTGTTATTGCTATTATCATTATTAGACTATTATCATAACAATGCATCCACCGTCTCCAAAGGTTACAAAAAACATACTAAAATAGACCTAACTAAGGTCTCTATTAAGGCCATACCTGTATGTCTTTGGGTGATAGACTTTAAAAGGTGCTCCCCTATATTTCAGTGTAAAGCTGTGCAGTAAATTGGCTGCACGGTAAAGTCACCTCCCTGGATTGAAGTCAGGTTTTAACTGAAAAAGAGGTTGAAGGTCCATGTTTGTTGCGATTCATTACATTAAATGGAATCAGGGAGGGATCCTGAGTATTACCCCCCACCCCTCCTCACACACGTACACTCACACGCGCACACAAACACATCCCTCTTTCCTTTTTTTTCTTCTTCCACTACCACCCGCTCTTTGTTTATGTTGTAATGTACATATATTTTTTGGTGAAGGTATTATAATAGGCGCTCTTCGTGCTGATTGGGCGCTCAGGTTGGTGAGTGAACGCCCTGCAGATTATGTCAGATTGCGTGCAGAAACCAAACCAGCCCAGCCTTTGAACTTCACCGCTTTTGGCTCGTATTCACGCTCTTCCGCTCATTTCCAAGCCAGGTGCTTGACGACAAACCTCAGAGAGAGACAGGAAGAGTGTGTCGCAGAAAAAAATCACACTTTTACGACTCCTGCAAACTGACTGCGGAACATTGCTTTCACCTTTGAGGATTTTTTTACGTGTGTGCATCTTGCATGTGTTTTCTTCCTGTATTGCCCGCCTCAGGTCTGAAAGAGAGTTGTTACTGGACTTGAACGAGCGCGCATCAGTGTTTTAACTCGGGAGAAAGAGAATCACCGGCTGGATTTTTATTTTATTCTATTTAATTTTTGCTCTTTTCACGACTCAGAACATCCCAGACGTGGCATGACTGGTATCTGGCTTCTGGACAGGTGAATAGTTTCCCTTTCTTCCGATAAGAACTTTTCCTCGTCATTAACATTGGGGATAAAAGCGCACTTTTTTTAAAGATGTCAAAGCCTGCTGATCATATCAAGAGACCCATGAACGCGTTCATGGTCTGGTCCCGGGGCCAGAGGAGGAAAATGGCACAGGAGAATCCCAAAATGCACAACTCTGAGATCAGCAAAAGACTGGGCGCCGAGTGGAAGCTGCTCTCCGAGTCCGAGAAGAGACCTTACATCGACGAGGCCAAGAGGCTGCGCGCACAGCACATGAAGGAGCACCCCGACTACAAGTACAGACCCCGGCGTAAACCCAAGAACCTGCTCAAGAAGGACAGGTACGTTTTTCCTCTGCCTTACCTCGGGGACAGCGACCACATGAAGGGACTCTCTATGTCGGCCGCGGACTCCCTTTTGAGCCACTCGGAGAAAGCGCGAGCGTTTCTGCCGCCGACGTCCACCCCGTACTCCTTCCTCGACCCGAGCCAGTTCAGCTCCAGCGCCATCCAGAAGATGACGGAGATGCCCCACACGTTGAGCACCAGCACTTTGCCGTACGCGTCCTCCTTGGGATACCAGAACGGCGCGTTCGGCACCCTTGGGTGTCCCAGTCAGCACACCCACACCCACCCGTCGCCCACAAACCCGGGCTATGTGGTCCCGTGTAACTGCTCAGCCTGGTCAACGTCCAGTTTACAGCCCCCGGTGGCCTACATACTTTTTCCAGGTATGACCAAGACTGGGATAGACCCATACTCATCCGCACACGCCACTGCCATGTAACCCTCAAGACTCTTTCTGTTTTCTAATTCACTTGAATACTGAAATGCATGTAAATATAACACGGACAGCGCGCCCGGTTTAAAAGGCATGAACAGTATTAACTGCCTTGGACTTGTTATGGCAAAAAAAGAGAGAGAAAAAAAAGAAACTTTTGCAGAAATCCAACAAGTTCCTGAGCTGAGCAGAAGGAGCTGGATTTGGTGTAAAGGACGGTGCCCTGAACTGTAAGAAATGTAAATGTTATAACGTTTATGGCAGCCAGAAAAGGAGGCCTTTAACTTTATTTATTGTGTACATTTCAATGCTTATATTCTGATTTGTGTTGATTATTGATAGGGTACTTTCTTATTTCAAAATTTGGCTTGCACAATTACCATTCTTACTCCTGTATAGGCCTATAGTCTACATTTTGGCACTCGTCATTTTATTCTGATGTTCTGGAATATAGGGTCAAAATCAGGACCTTTAGGCTGGATTATATACGGGTCATATTGTTTATATCTATCAAACAGTGGCACATAAAACAAGACGGTCTATTTAAGAGGACGAAAAGAAAAAAAGATCTTTTACATCCAAATGTTTAATTTTGCATTTTTCCTGTGGTTCAGTGCTAATATAGTCCCACGCGTCTTTTCATTTAGTTTTCTGTTTTTTAAGGATAACTTCTATTTGAATTCCAGGAGTTAATATGTGTATTATCATCCAAGATGGTAATTTTAAAAACCTGTCATGTTATGGAAAGGATTATGTATTTAGAAGGTTGATACCTCCTGCTCTTTGTTCAATTGCTGAGCAAAAGCATTTCGAATAAAGACAATCTGTCTTCAACACTATCAATGTCCCTGTATATTTGTAGGTTATTGGTGCTTCAGATGACGTAGATAGTGGAGTGTTGTGCACGTGCTGCGGGGAAGTTACACCTGGCTGAATAAACTTGCAAATTTAATCGATTTAAAAAAAGTTAAAATTAATTAAATAGGTAAAAATCATATATTTTAAATTACGTTTGAATTGTCCGTTTTTTATTTCTCATTTAAAAAAAAATATTTTTATTTTTAAATTAAAAATGTTTGTCCCCACCTCACCCCAGCCTAATCAACACAGTTGATAGTCTACTGACTGAACATTAACTAACTCTCCTCACATTAGAACAATAATCCTTTGTCTCCTAATCGATCCTTTTCAGGCTGTCAAACTCCTCCACTCTGATCATTTCTCTAACAAGGCTCAATTACCTCCGCATTTGGCTGCTGTTTTCTCTCTCTAATAGTTCCAAACAGGTTTGAGACATGTTCAGCGGTGCAGTGCAGCACGGTGAAGGTGTTTTTTTGTGGCTGTGGGATGAACCGGTTGTGATCTTTTGATGTTTGACAGTTCAGGAGAGGAGAGGCCTCCCTGGAGGGATTCCGCCCGTCCGACTTGTCTGACTGCTTAATCACTTCAAGGAGGGAGCCTTCCTCTTAATTATAGGTTTAACTAATGGAACAACTTGAATGTGAGCTGATTTTTTTCTCTCTCTCTCTTAACTCACTGGCTGGTTGAAAAGCAGCACACCACAGGCTACAGTGCGGTTTTAAATGTCTCTGCGTGTGTGTGTTTACTTTATGAAAAAAAAAGGAGCTGCAGCCAAAACCCCGCTGAAAGCCTTTTATCACCAAGTAATTCACACGTGTTTAAACGTGTGTAAACTTGTGAATGACAGGCCAAACTCTCATTAAGATACTACTGAATATAAATAACACACAAAGCCATTTATTAAACAAACATTTACAGATTTCAGTGTGAATGTCTGCGCAGTTTTCCCTCCTCTCTGTTAATAGAGATCAGGATTGACGCAGCGCGGTGCAGCCTACATTTACCCTCATCTGCACGACTGTAGTATTAATTAAAAATTTAATTCCACATCCAAATTGTTTACTTATCTGCCAGGAACATATGCTGAGAGAAGTTAAGATTCACGATTCTGCACTATTGCCCAAGGTGCAATTTCAATCCTGGGGAGGAAAGATGGGAAGGGAGGGAGGGAAGGGAAGGAGGGGAGGAGGACGGGGCTGATTTTTATGACAGACTTAGTCCTTATCAGGAGCTGTAAATTAGGGTGATACTTCATTGAACCGAATGTGAAGTTTTACATCAAACCCCTAAAGCGTCCTAATTCAACTTTGAAATGAGACAATTATAATTACTTTCAGGAGGAACAGCAGACGAGGACATTATTTTTTTTTTTGCACGAGGAGAATGAAGCTAACCGTCTTTTCTTTAAATATAAAGCCGTTGTTTCAATCACAGTGTTCTTTAATATATTTTATAAAAGATGTTTCAAGTTTTTCCGGATTCTCTAACTACCTGTAATTATCCATCTTAGTCACGGAAATTGACTGTGGTTACACCGCCCTGAAATAAATAACCCCAACGATAAACGGCATGTGAGAGGTATAATGGGAGGGAAATTATGATTTGAAATTATAGCAGGGGGGGAGTGGGTTTAAATCTCTCTTTAACTCTTCCCCCCTTGACGTTTTTATTTGAGCACAACAGAGAGAATTCAATCTGCCTTATCTCTCCAGGACTCCTTTTACGCGGCAGATCAGAGAAAAAGGAGAGGATAATTGTTCTTTATTTTATTCTATTTAACGCGACAGCCTGCGCTTTCAGGTCATTTATATGCTTCATTTGGTGATAAAAGTCAACGAGGAGGGAGACACCGAGGAAAAGAGCCGCTTTCACTTTATTTCCTGCACAATACTTAAAGTCCCAAAAAAATGTAAAACAGATGAAACAAAAAAAAAAGCGGAAGGAGGAGGGGACGGGGGACAAGACATTTTTAATTAAAAAGCCATGGGTCATTTACATTATTGTCTTTTAATGTTACCCTGAAATCATCTGCAGTAAATGGAGTTTGATAAGTGGCTGTTGAGAATGTGGTTTTGTATTAAGGCGTGCTAATTTCCTAAATCAAAAGGAAAAAGTCCCCTCGAGGAGAAGAGGAAGAACAAAATACTACTGATGATGGAGACTGTCATTGTTGCTTCTCTTTATGATTTTATAAAGAAGAAAAAAAGAACGATTATATGCTAAATACAAGCTCGCTTATCAAAGATGCTTCCATTTTACGCGTGTGTCAACGCGAGATTTTACGCACATATATTCAGAAATATTTTTTAGGGGGATAAAAACTGATCTCATTTCAGCATATTAAATATTGTCTCCGAAAGACCAAAAAAAAAAAAATCATCACTGGCTAAATCCTGGTCTATCTAAAATTGAATCAGGGATAGCATTCTGACGGGAGGAAAAGTAAAACCGTACAGTTGTGTTGTTTGAAGACGCGGGGGCTTGAATTTTGGGGGTCCCTGAATTCTCATTTGAAAGAAATGAAATGGTGAACGAGCTGATAAAGAAGAAAGGGAACGGATGAGCTGAGAGAAAAGGAATCACGCCACGGTTGTTTAATGTGCTGCGCCAGACGGAAAAGTGATTTACACCCAGACTTTCTTCTCCTCAGACACATTGAGACACTGTGTGTGTGCGTGAGTTTATTTTATTTATTCATGTACGTGGGGCTGTATGTTCAATTCTCTGGAGTTCATCGGACATAGACACAGAAAAGCATCACTATATAGGATAATATATGTTCCGCACCTGGAAAGTTTACTCTGCACTTGTTTTATGACTTTAAAACATTTTTCTCACACTTTTACAATTCTTAATATCGCACGTGGTAACTTCCCTGCAGCTTTTTCTTTTCTACAGGCCTTGAACCTTGAAAATCACGGCCTCATGCACCGAGCCGCTACACACGCTGTTCTCATCAACTTAAGACATTCATGTGAAGTTTACTAAGTCATGCTAGTTATCTTATATATTCACCAGATTTGCATCAAATGATATTACAAATTTCAAATACTAAAATTATTGAAAATTATCTACATGGAAAAAAAAAATCTTTAAGAAATCCACTTTTTAAATTATGAATTTATTTTAGCAGACAGGCCTTTATTTTATGAAAGACATTAGACATCATTAGAATATTTATTTCCCTTTGTGTCTTCAAGCTCAAGTCTTCACAAAGAGGTGATTTTTATTTCGCTACTTTTCCTGTCATTGTTTAAAAATACCATATTTTCTCTTATTAATTTTTATTACCGTGGATATTGGAAATATGTCATTGATGTCAGTGGGTAAAAGGTTACTGATGCCAGTTAAAGATCCCTCTCTCTAAAGTTTTGGGTTACATTAGGAGACAAATGGGACACCAAGTCTTCAAAGCCCTCTTGAGCAGAAACATCCTGTCTACTGAACTAATGGTTCCTATGCTCTTATTTAATGACCCCCACAATTAAGCAATGTCTACAAATATTCCCCAATCAAACATCTTTGCAAACACCACTGAGTCAAGATCAGAACCATCGAGAGCTGTTTCATCTCCCGTTCTTCAACAACATAGTCTTAAAGATTTTAAACAGATAAAGGTGTCACCTTTGTAAACCATGAGGTTATATAGTAATGTTTAATGTTCTGTATCAGGGTTCAGCTTCTTCTATCTTTCTCTATATTCTACGACCCCTCTGATTTATCTTGTGTCCCTTGAAGGGGACCTGGCCCCCATGGTTGGTAACCCCTGGTCTAACCACAGAACCAACATGTCTCACACATTCAGCTGAGCATTATTTCAAAGCTGCCTCATTATGAAGCCCCGCTTTCCCCTTTTTTTTTTTTCTTATTGTATTTACAGACAAATTTGAACATCAGAAGCTGCTGATTCAGAGCTGCTCATCCTGTGATCAAACTCTTAACAACCAGGAACACAGGGGAACACACTCAGCCAGACACAAACACAAACACACACACACACACACACACACACACACACACACACACACACACACACACGCATGCACACACTCACTCACTCACAGACTCACAGTAACTATCAGTTGATTTCCTCATGCATATTTACCATGCATCACCGTCTTGCTCAGACACCTTACATACATTAAAATGTGCGTCATAATTTACAGTAGGCGCTGGTGTGTTAGTGTGACTGTATTTATGTGTGTGTGTGTTTCTGTGTGTGTGTTCTCTATTTAATTCAGCTGAAACTTTTGAGTTATCGTGCTGTCTTTGTTGATCATAAACTCTGAATGTTCTTGCCGTGTAAACTTTCCATACATCAAATCATACAGACGAAGGAGTTTTTTTTATTTTGCTCATTAATTCTCCAGAAGCTCCTTGAGTCATCAAGTTTTATTTTTTCATTCATCAGACTTCTGCATTTCCTTTGAAAAGTCTTCAAAAGCTATTCATTAATTGCCAAATGCTCAGCATACATTCATTTTCTTAATAATTAAAAGGTGTTTTGATTTATAGATAAGAAACAAATAATGAACGCTCGACCTAGAAGATTCTCAGTGTTCATCCAAGGACATCCAGAATACTCTGTAGGCGCTCTAACTGTTTGTAGAAGTGACTTCAAATGAAGTTTAAAGCTGAATGCATGTTTCAAAGTGTGAGAAAACTTCACATGATCTTTTACCCGTTCATCCCTCTACTTGTGCTCTGATTAATAAAGTTGTTGTCTTCTTCTCAGAACATCCATTGCATACATTTTTGTTCTTTTATTTCCAACATGTAGGATGTTTCATAATTGTTCTGCGTGAGTTTGAACACATCGAGGCGGAGTTGTGATGTATTCATTCATTGAACATGAAGAGCTCCTCACACATGATGTTATCCATACTGAGGCTCTGTATGAGCTCATGCACTCACATGACTCTTTAATCACAGGTTACTTCTTGAATAATCTCTTCAACAGATCTTTTTCAAACAACAAAGATAACTGATGCATCCTAGTCATGAACCAGATTATAATGCAGTGGAGACTGAATAGAGAGATGATGTGTTGCTGATGGTGACCACAGTCTAAACCAGTGGTTCTCAACCAGTCTAACCTCAGGACCCACCACCAACTCCTTCATGGAAAATCCCGACCCAAATCACTGATATTTTTCAACCAATCAGGTTTGTTCCATGAATCAGTTTGGACCTCAGACGGTAGAGAATGTGACAGAGCAAAGAGACGCAACAAAACAAACACGTTAAAAAAAAAAAAAAAAGCTTTATAGACTTTTAACAAAAAAAAATTCCGGGCACAAATTTGCGTCCCACTGAAAACGGCTCTGCGACCCACTTTTGGGTCCCGACCCACAAGTTGAGAACTGCTGGTTCTAAACGGTAAACACTAATGTTCCAGACTTTGACTGTTGCACAAGACACAGCTCTGTAAGCGAGCTGCAACGATACGCTGAATTACTGAGAAGTGAGTTGAATGTTAATTATTCCCTAACTTGTTAAAAGTTGATCTGTGTGTTCAGACACATTTTCAAACAGCAGAGTTGAATATTAGCTGGATGCATCCTCTGAAGTTTGAGGATTTTCTTTGTCGTCGACGACATAAATAAAAGAGTCTTTGCTTTTCAGATTCAGACTTTCCTGGACAAAAGAAGCATTTTCATCAAATCACTTTAAGAAACCGGAAAATAATTTTTACACAAATTAAAATTAATGATGTGGATTTATCGTTTCAATAGTTGGCACATAAACGATGAAGTGATATTTTGGTATATCCGGGGGTTCAGTGACATAAAGAGGACTAAACGTTGCATGATTGCACACATATTACTCATGTTGTTTCTTAGATTAAATTAAAATATGACGGGGCGCCGTATGGCCTAGCGGTTATTCCGCGTGCACTATTTGCAAGGGGGGTGGTCCTTGTGGCAGCATTTTTGGGTTCGGATCCGACCTCGGAAATTTGCTGCATTTCTTGTGCTGCTCTCTCCTCCCAACGTTTCCTGTCTCTCTTCAGATGTCCTATCCAATAAAGGAGAAAATGGCCCCAAAAAGAAATAGACCCCCTCCGCCACCTTATCCAATGGTAGTAACTTGAATTGAACAAATAAATAATACAAGTGTTTAGATTTTCCAAGCATACTTTTGAGAGTGTGATTTGTGTGTGTTCAAACTTTTTGTGGGTGGGTGGGATTCTGCTCGGGGGATTCAGGATTCTTGACTTGTGTGTGTTTCTAAAATGTGTCTCCGGCCCGGACTTTGAGGTCATGTCTTGAAATAAAGGAGAACATGTTTTGAAAAAAAGGCCGGCCAATATAATTCATGCTGATACACAACAAAGAATGTAAACCTTTTGATATCAGGTTGTCATACACACACTCATGAAGGGCGGTTACAGACGTACACACACACAGCAGCCACACACACACACACACACAGCAGCACCTGGCTGATTTAGTGCCTTCAGCGTCCCAGGTTGAGGGCAGCACTGGCAGTCCAAGCCAGTGGAATCCCTGGGTAAAGAGGATGCTAATCGTAGCTTCTTGTGCCTGAGCATGTCTTCCTGGGCCAAATGAGATTAGAGGGAGTGGGATATGGCGAAGCGACGTGCGTGGGGTTCTGGAGGTGAAAGGTAAAGGCACTTATCAGGAGGGTTCCCCTCGGGGTCCTCGACGGCTGACTCAATCAAAACCCTGCACGCACTTCTCACTGGATTAGACTAATCAGGAAGGAGCAGGGGATGTATAGACCACTTATCTGAATAAAAAACATTGGGCTCTCTTTCCCTTTGAAAAGACCCTACAGAAATGTTTGTTAATTTTATTTATTACAGGATGCTTGTCGATGTGGCAATCTTCCACGGGATCATTAAAAGGGGCTCTTCCTCTCACTGAAGGCACGCACTGTTTACATGCTGCAAAGATAGAGGAGCCTTTGATGTTCCAAATTTCTCCCCGTTCCCTCATTGTCATTATTATTTATATATTTACTTAGATTTTCTTACTTAATTTATTTCCTTCATTTGTGTGTTTTTTTCCTCATGCCACAACAGATCAGACTGATGGAAGGTAGTCAACACAACAAAGAGCCTGAAAGGTGTATGAATATTTATTACCGGGACGACTTCAGAGCCAGACAGGCCGTTAGCAGTCAGAGCAATAGTGAGAAGATAACAGCAATTTTCACACTTATGATTACCTTCAAATTAATCTCTATTTCTTCAAGGGATGTGGGATAGTTGACTAGCATATCTTTCATTTCTCTATTAAAAAAGTTATTTTATCCAAGTTTTTAGCTACTTGTTTGACAAAATAATCCCAAAACAATTGTGACTTTTAACGGGAGAAAAGGATAAAATACTGGATCAGGTTAATGACAGTCTCAGGTATTTAAAACACCTTGAAACCATATTTCAGTTATGACTCAGTAGTTTATATAATGGTTTTAATTTCTGGTTTTCACACGACTCAGAATCCTTTGAAGAAACTTTAGAGTAACTTTTGAAGGAAAAAATTATACTCTCCTTGTGTTGGAAGTTAAAAGTAAAATATAACACGCAATAAAATGTCATTTAACTCAATTGGAAAAAAAAACCTCAAAGAGAGATCATCAATACAGCCCGACTGGGTCCAGTGTGATCAGCAGCTAATTGTGGCTAATGTCTACAAAACCTGCATTTATCAAGCACTGAGTCACTGACTGAATTACTCTTTTATATGTGTACTTTAATTTATCTAGGTATACACTTTAGAAACATATGTAAACATTTATGTACAAACTAGAATACATCTTGTAATTACATTTTGTGGCCACAGTGGCCGCTGTTTAACGAGGTCTCATCTTCAATGCTGTACTCAACAAAATCAACAAACCTTATAATCCTGAATTTATTACTCACAGCTTTCTCGCTTTTTAGAAGTCAATTTCTAATGAAACAATCTTTTAGAAAAATGTAACTGATATCCCCAAATCCATTTTGAGGGTATATATATATATTCAAGTTCTATAAATTAAAGCTCCTGTGAGGAGTTTAAGCTGTTTATGAAACAGACTGAATTTCATACTAATGCCTCTTTATGACCTACAATAGGAAACCAGACTCAGCATTTAAATTAAATATTTGTAGATAGTCATTTTTAATGTCTGACATCGCTGCTGCAGGGTAGGTGTCGGATGAGGTGACAAACAGCAAGCAGTAAAAACAGACTAAACAAAGTGAGTGATACATTTGACAGTCAATAGAAAGCTATTGCAAGGACAAATCATCAAAGAGAAAAGAGGTATTGTTCTGGCCACAGGGGGCGCCAAAATCGACACAAAACAAAAGTTCCTAACAGGAGCTTTCAAACGTTTGGCAAGTCAATAAATAATTGATATTAATTCATTATATTCATAACCTTTTTCAGGGACATATTTGATTGCTTAATTTTCAATCTTGCATGACAATATCCTTTTTTTATTAGCCAATATGGAGCTTTTTTAAGTCATTTTGAGCCTTTTTGCCTTTATTAAAAATAGCTGAAGAGGGACAGGAAATGCTCAGAGGATAGAGTGGGGGGATGACATGCAGCAAAGGGCCGAGGTCGGATACAAAACCCATGGCCGCTGAGACGAGGACTACTGCCTCTGTACATTGGGGGGGGGGGGGGGCTACATAACCTCCAGGCTGTCTTTGCTCCAACCAATGTGGAGCTTTTTGTTATTGTCAAGGCTTTAACATCATTAGGTTAACGTGATATAAAGATTGTGGACTGGAGAAAAAAAAAATCTGACTTGTAGGACACAACACAACATTGCCTCTCACCACAAACCACAAAATTCACAGGGAAAGAATTTGGTTATAGATACTTGTAGTGAAGAAGCTAGTTTATGTTTTTGTATTTCAACATTTGACAGCCTATTAGTTTCACCACACATTAGACAAATATTAAACATTACTGTCAACAGATCCATGGAGGTGTTTTCATATGCACTGCTGCTTTATATCGTCTGATGTGGTAACTCGTGTTTGTCTTTTTCTATTTCATCTGTTAGTCTCAATGAAAACAAGTCACAGGTTTGACACACCCTGACCTGAGCAGCAGTATCACATCAGGCGTGAGTGCTGTTTAATAATCAGACGGGTTCTTTTAAAGTTGATCATTATACATTAAAACTGAATTAAGATGCTGTATAGATCATGCAGGAAGGAAGGAACGTGCAGGAAGCATCGTTTGTCTCTTTTGGTTTGGGGTATTGATTCACCTCAGCCCTGGATCTGAATGAGAGATGCTCCCTTTTTTAACTCTATTCAGTCTCTAGTAACACAAAGTGATGTGCACTGTAACACTGTTATCACCACACAGCAGTACAGTGTTGATTATGCCATCTAATTATGCCGGCAAATAGTTGAGGAAGCGCGTTGAAGCAGATGAAAAAGATATCATCGTTGTAGAGATGTTTGATTCTGTGTGTTGTTGAATGATGTTAGATTCAGGTTCCTCTTAGTACCTGACATGATAGTGAGCCTCATACAACACGCTCAGCTCATTTCACATTGTTTCTAATGTTACATTCCTCATATCACAACCTTCAGAGCGTCTTGTTGAAAATGGAATCATCCACTCTGTGTTGTTCTATGTGCTTACAGAGGAGGGCTGAGATAATAAACTTCATTATCCTCATAGTGCTTCACATGTGAGTGGAAGCTGTAGCCTTACACTCAAAGAAGCTGGTCCCACACAAATATTCCTCTAATTAAATCCATTCAGATAAGACTCTTTCTGCTTTCAAATTCTACCTTTCTCTCTCTCTCAACTTTTCAGATATGGCTTCATCATTGCTCTTATTCACCACAAAATATGACCGTGAAGGTTTCACAGGCTTTATTTGAGGATCGTGTCCTGTAGCAAATCTGCTTAGGTTGCTGTTTAGGGATAGTTCAATGATGGTTCATGCCATCTATTCAGGAAGCCAAGGTTCAATTCTCAAGTGAAACAAATAGACATTGTTGACTTCTTTTGCACATACATAATTCAATTTCCACATACAATTTCCACATACTGCGTCCGTCAGCACCGTGCACTACACTGTAGTTCGTCGCGCTCTAGTCAATCCCCTCGGTCCATCTCCGGAACGTGCCACCAACGGCACTACGCTCTGTTCAGTTTCAAATATGCTGCGCGTCTATTTTCGACGGAGTACGCTGCAGGTTTGCGTAAAGCTAGACAGAATATGAAAACCCGGACAGGAAGTCAGACAACGAAACACACAGAGCCTCCGGTCAATTTCAAAATAAAACACAATATACGGACTTGTGATCGAATATCCATCACTTTATCAACATTACGTCAAAACAGGTACCGAATGAACAACAAATCATCCTCAGACAGACAAAGCAACATGTTGTTTGCATGTTTTCTCTTTATTCTCGCGTGATCTTGTAGTTCTCCTGTGATGTGTTTACAGCTGATCAGGGCTGCGCTCACGTTCCAGAAACAGATCCAGTGAGGATGGGCGCGCACCGTCCGATGGAGCAAAACTGTGGTGCTGACGGACGAGTATTTGGGGACTGGGGGTAACATATGTTAGAATCAAAATGAATGTACATGTGTTACATCTTAAACAGTATGTATTAAACCAAGGCAAGGTTTCACAACATAAAAACAGGTTTTATTTCTGAAAATCCAAAGCTTTTTTTTTTTTTACCTAAATATGATAAGTAACTTGACCAGTGAGCCCCGCCAGTACAAACTCTCTGGCGGTACCCAGATCTTCATATTTTTAAACATTAAGCCCCTGAACAAGCTGCCGTATGCCATGATTGTAGAGTGAGAATGTGTTGTCTTAAAAATGTTTCTGGTAAAAGTCTACATGCCCCCCCCCACCCCACCCCCCCTTTTAAATAAAGCTGAACTCATCTAGAACGATCGCTGACAAATCCAGTGTGTCACTTGCTTTGGTGAAATCCATAATTGCAGCGTGTTCTGTCAAAACTAGATCAGCTGTGTCATAAATGTTGTGTGTGACAAATGGATGAACAAAAAACATGCAGTGGAGAGCCAAAAAAGTGTTAGAAGGAATTTTTCAGAGTGATGTGATGAAATGTAACACTTGTATCTCCAACTCCTGCACCATTGATGGTTTACCAGTGAAAATAGTGAATGAGCATTCGATTGAATGAACGCACACCAACCTGCAAATATCTACAAAAACCAACAAGAGAGCCAACACCATCCACAAAGTTCTTAAACCTATTGATTCTGAATGCCAAGTTTACCCCATCATGGCTTTGTGCCCTCACTTCTGCTGCAGCCTAAAGTTTCTGTATCCATTGGGCCGGGGAGAAGTTACAAAAAATGATATCACGAAGAAGAATTTTCACATCAGTTGATATCGATAATTTTCACGATAATTGTCAAATCATTATTTCTTTCAAATTGAAAAGCTGATTTTTGCTCCTGAGTGAAAGTTGAAGAAACCAGATGGTACATTGTGGTTTAACCTTCTTTATTATAAGATCATGACAAACTATACTTAAACAGAGGAACATTTCAGTATCATGAGCACAGTTCACTCTGCTTGAAAAACGCTGATATGACAGTTTTCTGCTGGGGAGTCACACTTACTGGCCCGGTGTTTGCTGAGGGTCCAGACCATAGAATGTATATATTATTATTTACAATATAGTCCACACTAAAAACCCTTGTTTGGGACGTTTGGTCATTTATTTCCTCCGGTGTGTTCTAACGGGTGATATTGTTTCAAATGGTGGAAAAGGTTTGTGGTGTAATTCTGGTCTAGCAGTCATCCTTATTTATGAGTGGTCTTTAAAAGTAAGCATCATTGAGTGTCCAACACCAACAACCTTTTAGGATTATTTTATCTTCATGCACCCTGTTGAAGTTTACAATTTCACCTTTCGAGCAGGAAACCGAAGAGAAGAAGAAACTGCTGGAGTTGTGAAGAGAGAGCAAGAATGCCTCTTTGATGTGTCCTCCCATTTGTACCACGAGCAGACGATCAAACTTGACCATCTAGAGGACGTAAAATGTATCTGGTAAATATGCTATGAAGCTATTAGCTAGCTATAGCAGACTCATACGTTTTTTTCCTGCTACACTCCACCATCTCCTCCTGTTCCGTATTCTGTATAGTACAACTGATTCGGCAGCAGAACAGCATTAAAAAATGGAGCAAAGGTCAAAGGTACAAAACTATGTACGTCATTTTCTTGCGGAGTCAAGGAACTACCCATCCCTTAATGAGAATGATATTGTTTCTTCCTAAAAATGTAACTTTAGCCATTGTTAAAGTGTTTATACTCTTAATGAAAGTAGTTTGTGTTGTGTGACTATATAAATTATGTTCACTGTGGAATAACAATTGGTTTCCAGTACAATTCTTGTTAGCTAACTACCTAGCTAGCCTGCTAGCGAAACTTTGGCATGGTAAGAGTGAGCTGGTCTCCACCAATCAGAGACATCACTGTAACACTCAATGATCGGGCCAGTGAAGTTCTTTTCCCGGATATGGCAAATAAAACATACAAACTTGTGTCTCCTCCAGAAGCATACACCATCGTTCTACACTCGTGTAGCTCGCGTTCAGTCTGTACTTTGGATGGTTATGACATTATGGCTAATAATCAAATCAAATATAGAGAAAATGAATGGGATTTTTACTTCTGGAACCACACTGTTGAGCCCTATTGTTTATGCATGACATGGTTATATATTCAAATCAAATCAATCAGGTTTTCTTTGTCTAGTTGTTCCTTCTGTTCATAAAGTAATAAATAAAGGGAAATCAATGGTTTAGTCAAAATGTCCCCACCACTGGAATCGTCATGTAAACAGTAACTATCATACCAATGGAAAAAGAAAACCCCTACAGTGTAAATGCTCTCTTCTGTACAGCGGGAGGATTTTGAATGTGTTAAATTAAGAGTGACCCTTTATTTTCACGTGCATTACCTGTCTTCATCCTGCTCCTTGATATGAGCAGCTTCCTAAACGTACGGCAACATTTAGTCTGAACTTGCAGTGACTCAGGCTTCAGGGGCCACGGACGAGCAACTTGCAGGACCACCATGAGAAAGTAATGAATGATGAAAATGTTTGAGATTCTGTGTGCGTAAAGCTGAGGCTGAAACTTCCTCTTTGAAATAAAATGGGCCAAATAATCTGAATTCACAGCCCGTTTAGATACAACATGTGAGGTTCATGGTGAAATTCATCCTGTGGTTCTGTGATACTTTTTTGGAGAATGCTGATAATTGAGAGTATGTAGCTGAATATGTTGAGTATTTTAAAGTCTTTCGACACTTTGAATGTGCTGCAAACATGTACCCCACAGTGCTTGTGACTTTTAAAGAGGCTGCCGTGGCCGCAGCATCTCACCATCATGGGGTTTTTATACATCTTCTTTTGTCTCTGTGGAAAATGTCAGGGCGTAATTGATATATTTCTCGCTGTGCCCTTTATCTTTGCTCCATGTTTCAGGTCCTATGATCTGGGCTCACGCTGACCTTTACCAGTGCACTCTTTTCTCTCGTCTTTTTTTTTTAGGGGGGTCTCACTGAAAATAGCTCAATAGGATTTCAAGGGGGTGTCTTTCATTTGAGACAATCTTCCCTCTCCTACCCACAGGCCCTTTGACGCTGGCTATTTATTTTGAGATCCAACTTTTCAGCGTCTTGTTTGATCTGAGATTTACTCTGGATTCTTTGTCCACTGTGGTGTGAAGAAAAAAACTCTTTCTGTTCCTCAGTGGTGACGCAGGAGATGTTCTGATGCTTCTGTCCTCAGCTGTTCTTCTCCATAAATGCACTAAATTCTCTATTGTTTAGCACCAATACACCAAGTCAAATTCATTGTATGTGTAAATGTACTTGGCAATAAACCCTGATTCTGATATAATCAACCAAAACAAAGCTGAAACTGGAACAAGTTAAGTTTTTTTAGTTTTTAGGAGCAACTAAAAAGTGGCAACACAACATGAGAACATTTGACTCAGACACAAGTCTGAGTCACAAGTTTGCTTAATATCTCTTCTCCCCTCCATATGCTTTGTTTTAAACTCCTTTGTTGCCTTCATAACCACCTGAATAAGACTTTATATTGAAACTATATCTACCCTATGTGTAGAGGACTGTCATGATTAAATGGTTTTGTAGTAGAAGAACAGAAAATGATGTGCCTTCATTAGTGTAGCTGTAGTACACATGTGCATTTTTCAAGTTATCCAAGGACTTAATTTAACTTCACGATACCGTTCCAAAACTACTCCTCACATCTATGCCGTGGTGGAAACAAAACCACAAACTGTAAAGCATTTTAAACGCAAAGAGTTGTCAAGTTGTGAGTCCTGGTAGCCTAACGGTGAGTGTGCATGTCCCATGTACAGAGGCTAAAGTCCTCAAGAGCGGGCGGCCCAGGTTCCAGTCAGACGTGGCTTCTTTCCCGCTTCCACACTCTCTCTCCCTTCCTGATTTCTGACCCTCTCCACTGTCCTATCTCTTCAATAAAGGCATGAAAAGCCCAAAAATAAATCTTAAAAAAACTGCTGTAGAGTGAGGTAGGTATAAACAACGGGTTCATCTTAATTTTACCAAGATGCATCATATTGTTGTCCTATATTTACTCTGATTCAATTAAAATCTGGTGCACAAGCGACTGGCATGTATTTGTGGTTACATCAGGAACTTCTTAATGAAAACTTTTTGACATTGTACGGTAGGTTATGGCATTCAGTAGGTCATAACTAATGTTTTCCCAATGACTATATTTCTGTTGCCTTTTGTTGTCCTGCAGCTGGATAATATGAAAACAATCAGTCTGAGCTTTATTTTACTGAGAGAAAGGGTTTAGTATGGGCGAAGGGGGAATCCATAACATTTAGGAGAGTATCTGCATTTGACTATTGAACAAACATTTATATTTTCCAACCTAAGTTCTTTAACTTTTTCTCTTAGACTATCCTACATTTCTTTCCAGTATTTCTGCAGTAAAAACCACATTGCCCCTGCCCCTTTGTACTCACTCCACTTGTGTCTGTAGCAAACAGCGATGCAGAATGCAGACCTGCTCCTCTTCCTCACACTCCTTATCTCTCTGTCATCCACACAGACTTCAGCCGTCCTGGTTTCTCTCTACTGCAGCATTTCTTCTGCACTGCTGACCTTTAGCTCAGGTCAACAGAAATTCCTTATTCAAGCAGTCGATGGAGAGCTGCAGCTCGCTCTTCTGTTCATGGGGGGGAAAAGTCATACAGAGGTTGTGGCTGATATATCAGTAAGTCTGTAACATCATCAATAAGCAGATTCTTGACAGAGCAGGGTGGAAACGTGCTACAATGTTGTCAAATCTGCGTTTAAGAAGAATTCATGCGCTCTTAAGGTATTCAGGAATGCTGAATGAGAAAACAATCTCTCACATTGGATATGTTACAAATATTTTAAAACCTTTTTAGATGTTAAATGCAACTTTTTAATTGTTAAAAGAATTTCAATGCAACCACAGAGGGTTTGAAACAAATGCTAAGAATATTTTTTTAAAGTACAACAGACAGTCCTGCAGCTGTGACAAGCAGAGTTCAGACTATATGTTCCCAGCCGACTAATTTCCCTGTAGGTTATCATCCACACACCTGTTCTTAATGTTGTAACAGATTGCTCTGGTCGATCAGCGACTTTAACCAGGCAAGGCTTATTTACATCAGTTTTCTAGATAAAAAATAAAAACTGTGCTGCTCCTTCGAGATGCTATACGTTCACTGTGCTTGTGTGAAGCTTTTGTGATGAATGTCTTATAAATTTTTCATTTTTTAACAATGCAGGGGACCAACAAAGACCATCCCTACCTGGAGTCTTTCTTTGTGTGAGCAAGTCATGGCCTACTATCAGCAGTGTGACAATGAATAATGTCATTGTTCAGTTATTTCACTGGGTACAGTTAGGAAAGTTTATTTAAGAGCACCATTCAAACAAAGAGCAGCTCGAGGTGCTTTACACAGAAAAACAGCATTAAAAACACTATGAAGCACAAAAAAAGGACATTTAACACAAAATATATTCAAATATAAGCCCGTCAACCTTTCATTGAATCACCTTGAAGTAGTTGAATGCAAACTCTTCATGATCTATCTCTTCTCCTGAGGTTGCTGTCTAACATGCAAAGTATTAGAAACGTGTCTTACTGTCTCTAACTGTTGCACATCTATTTCCTTATAACATGTTTTTCATCACTTTGAAGGTCAATCTGTTGTGTGAAGTTGTCGTTACTTTTATTGATTCCACCCACACAGTGGATATTAGCTCTATGACATTCAATGAGGCATGTTCAGCTGTTGTTACTTGAACAATGACTCAATATGGAAGATAACGCTTAGATGAAAAAAGATTTTTATGTTTCAGACCATGTTCCAATCTTTTGCTTTAACTTCATCTAAATCATTTTCTTTTAAATGGTTAGAGCAGCAGTTCCCAAAGTAGGGGTTTGGACCGCAAGTAGGAGATATTTTTAGGCATTTCAGGGAAGCTTCATCTATGAATGAAGCTCGGGTAATGATCAAAAGCATCAGATATGCAACCAAACAGACCTTGAAGTATAAGTCTGTTGATAAATTTAGTCCAAATTATTGTATAGGATAGCAAATTCGTATATGTATGTATGTAGTTCACTGTGCAACGAGTTACATTTCGTTTGGTGTGTGCATTGATTGAAATACCCCCTAAATAATTGTTATTAAATTGCCTTCTTCATATGCTCATAAATGGTGGACAACAATTCTCTTCAGTTCAAACTTGACATCACTGTGAACATTTCAAGATGTTGTGCATTTACCAGTTTATTTGTCGTATATAGTGTGTACAAAATGTCAAATATTTTTCGTTCCTGCTTGTTGCTTTTTTATGTATTGAACCCAGAGATGCTGACCAAATTCTTGAAGTTATCATGCAGCTTAAATGTATAGTACATTGTATAACATTGTATGTTGTTTGTTTGTTGATTTCCCAGCTGCTGAAGCAGATAATCGCTCAGTGAACCAAGATTTGGAGAGGAACACTGACAGATTCTTGTTTGAGGCATGTGCAACTGTTGTCATTTCCACAAGGACTCATTGTGTGGTTGAATTTGTAATCCCTTTTGAAATGCAAAAATATGCTTTATATATGATATGGTTGAATGCATCCAATTACGGCCTTTAATTTTTAAATGATTTGCTCTTGAAACCCATTCCCAGTTTGTGCTGTTCTCTAAAATTCTTGTTCTCTTTAATCTCGCAAAGAGTAGGAATGAAGGAGGAAACTGAACGCGACCAAAGTGGTCTTTCATAACTTAAGTGAAAATCACCCAACCTCACACAAGTGTTCAGCTGATGGCCTTGCAGTAGTGTGTCATTAGCATTCATTATAGTCCTATAAGCCAGAGTAATTACAGGCCCAAGTGCAGGGAGGAATAGCAGTTTACACTGCTAGTAATTTGATTTGCATCTACGCTAATAACTTCTTTTGTGTGTGTTTATGTGCCGTGTCAGAACACAAGTGCCATTTGGCTGCAGGCTGTATGAGGGGAAAAAAAGCCTTTTAAATTCTAAGATTGAGTTGCCTTTGCTTTCAGCACTCCAAGCTCTCAATCTGCTAAAGCGTTCAGATTAGCGTGATCACAGAACAAGTGATACTGCATTTTTCTGAAAGTCGTTTTGATGGGTTTTGCAGGAAATGTGGGGCAGTTAAGGAACAGAGAAGCAGCAGGCAGCTCGTCTCTCTCTGCAGTTTTTTTCCAGTGCAATCTTCAAAATGTGTCTCAGCTCTAATCTAATAAAGCAAACTGGTATCCCAGTTTTCCATTTACACATGGTTTATGAGGTTACACAAAATACAACGCGTTATCTGAACTAACATAAAAGCATAACCCTGCACATGTATTTTCCTCACAAAGAGTAAGGTCTTTCTCTGCGTGTCTCCTTTATGAAGCTGTTGAAGGACATTAAAGAAAAACATAGATGTAGCCACAAGTTGCTTTGCTTGCTTCCTGCTCTGCAAGTGCACCAGAGGCCCTGAGGTAACTAATACCAGTGCTTTCTGGGCAGTGTCTTGAAAAGAGGCCGGCTCGCTCTCTCTGATGACTGACTGAGAATAGAGGAGCATTCCCCAAAGCTGATGAGGTCAGAGGGTTAAGACTATGCTTTTGTTGCAGGACAATGACATCCTATTTACCTGGCGGGGTCCGTCTTTCTTCTCCATGCAACTGTGACCTCAGTGAGAAAACCAGACCTTTGTCTCGTTGACAAATAGAGGCTCAACGTTCAGTTTCACTTGGTTACACCTGAGTAGCCTCTAGCTGCGAGGCCTGCAGGATCCTGATGTGGTGTCAATGTTAGCTGCTGCTGAAGATCTACCTGGATTTCTGATCAGGTTTACAGGAACCAGTATATATTTAGATGTTGTGATAATATCTTCAAGGTCTTTTTCATGCTACTTGAAAGCCAAATATTGTCACCAAGTGTTTGACCCAATTCTTGAGCCTAAGAGAATATTTCCACCGATGCTAAAGCTGCAATCTTTATTTGTTTATGTTATAAAAGAATCAGATGGCTCTGTGCGATGTGAGAGGGCAGAGGATTATCAACAAGCTATCTTTAGCTCATCAAAGCTCAGTACTGTAGCATTTTATAACCCATTATTTTAATTTTACAAACTGTAACTGGATGATGTTTTGGTTTCGTTTAAATGCTCTAGTCGGCATCATTTACAGACATTTTAGTTAAATCTCCCCGACAAATCACCTGCTCCTTCCTGCTGCTGGTCATGATGGCATTTTGTCTTTTTGCAGCAGATTTTTTAAATTTTGCATCTGTGTTGGTCTTTTGCTTTTGTTTCTATTATGCAGCTAATCGGTTTTCCTCGTCAGCCACTTTAACAGATCTAAAAGTAGCTCAAATACTAGACCCATATTCAGCAGTTGGCAGAAACACAACTAAAAATGAACATGTTGATGTTTAAATTAGCAACTGTTTGACAATTATAATCAGCAACCGGCTTGAACAAAATAGATTTGACATTTGACCAATACCCTATGACAAACCACTAAGTGCTACCTGACCAGTGACAAAGTTAAGCTCCAATTGGACAAATATAATGAGGCCTTTAGCAGCTAAAGAGTCAAATAGAGTTATTGGAGAACATATGAGGTGACATGAGCACAAATGATGAACTTGTGTTCACCAAAACTAGAAATACTCTCATGGATGTGTAAATAAGCACCTATATGTCTGAAACACGACAGGACGTCAGTGTCATTGAGGTGGTCACAAAAAATGCCCGAAACATATTAAAAATAAGTTTTGAATATCTTTTTAGAACTCAATCTGCCCGTCCGTCCCTGAAATTACATTTGGGTCAACATGCTAACTTTTCTGTCATACGAAACCACATTATATTTTAGCGTGTGTTGTTGTAGCTAGCATAGTAATATGATAAGTTCGAGGTATGTGGTTAGATATAAGCTGCCAAAAACATTCTGTTTACATTTAGAATGCAGTTAATGTTGGATTATGAATCTCTTCTTTGTCCTCCTCCTTCACTTATAACAATAGAAATATGTCACAAAGCTATTTGCTCTAACTAGCTACCTGCTACCTATCTCTTTATTATTTATTATTGTACTTATGTCTGGCAGATTCTTAAATATTTCAAAATCAGACTTTCACAAAGCAGTCAATAAATCTCCAGATCCAAAGTCTGTCAGAGATATTTGAGTTACACAGAATGACTTGGCGTTGTCCCAAATATATTTAAACAAAGTAAAAATCAGTGCTTCTAATTTTGAGTGAACCTGCCAGCCAGCTAAAGAGTCTTAACTTTGGCAAACGGGGCGATGCCATGACTGTCAATTTAACCTCCCACTTTACCTTCATGCTCAGCTAATGTTGGCACAGTCAATGCTAGGAAACAAGTTAATGTAAAGTGGGAAGGCGTCTGTTTACTCTCCGGCAGAGGAGTTCAGAAGTTTTAGGAGAAATGAAAAAGATGGCCACCTTTTACTCAAGCCTACATTTTAATTCTGCTTATTGACACAGTTTAAGAAGCAAGTTTAAACCAAGAGCTGAGCTAGTTTCTAACCCTGGACGGTCATCTGAGGACGTCAGTTATGAAAGACACCTGATAGCTAGCCCCCCTGGAGCCCTTCCTGTTCCGTTTACCCGCTCTCCTAATCCGCCGCTAATGGTTAGCAATGGAGGCCCAGAGGAAGATTCAGCCGTTGGTGTGTGGAAATCCCTGCTGGAGTGGGAGTGTCGCGCTTGAGGAAGTACTCAGCGAAGCGCGCCAGAGACAGCGGCGGGACCCTCATGCCATGTGCACCAAAACGCTCAAGGTGACCCGGCAACACAAATTTTACCAAGCACACACTCACATACACACACACACACACACACACAAAAGAAACGTTGCAACACAAAGGGACACAGTTTGATTGTGATCACTGGTAAAAGCTAAAGGGATCTTCTTCTCTGAAAATGTTCCAAATCTGTCACATTGTTGAAGGTGAATTTAATTTGTTGTGCCCTCTCAGTTGTTGTAGCTGTTATGATTTTTTCTTGTATTCTGAAATGAGGATATCTGACACAGAAATCAACTTTACGTGAGAGAGAAAGAAGTGTTTGGTATCAAACCTCCTGCAAACTGCCCAAGGTGTTTAGGGCAGCTGTAGAGAAGTGGCAGCAGAGATGTGATATAGCATGATAGCACATAAACTGTTAATTAAATGTTTCAGGGTTGCAGCCGTGTAATTTCCTTCATCAGCTGATAAGCGTCTTAAAGGTTTGTTCTCTCTCTGGCTTCCTCGCGGTGCTTTGGCCTCAGCTTTGTTAGCCTTTTGATGGATGGTTTTGTGCATGTATTTCACAGGGTAACTTTTCATACAGAATTATTGTCAAACACAATGTGTGTTAGGAAGCGGGCAGAGGCCATGGTGTTTCACCTCATTGTTTTAGCCTCGGGGCCCAAGGTCATGTTAAGATGACATTTGTTAGCATCAGTGTAAGTGTTGGAGGTTTGGACTTTGACCCTGCTTATGTCTGAGTGGGATGCTGGTGTCAGAGCGGAACAATGGCGGGGTGACAGGACAGACTGATATGGTGTTGCTGCGGATGTAGCCACAGGCCCTTAGGCTAACATTTAGCCAACAGGGCTGTCAGGCTGTTTTCCTTTTTTATGGTCAGATGTTTTATTGAGTTGCATTTAGAACTTCAAATTAAAACGACCTTAATACTGAGAAATTGAATATGAGAAAACAAATGTAATTTAAAGGAAAACTTAACCCGTACATAAAGTGGCAGTATGAATATCCAAATACAATAAAACATATTCAAGCCAGACAAAGTTTGAAACTTGACTGTTGTCAAGCGACTCAAACATGCTCCTCACAGAGCCACCGTGATTGGCTTGTCACGTGCAAACTATCCCTGAGTGGTTGTTTTATTCAGAACAATGTAACATGTTATACCTTTTAGGCTTTTTTCCAGGATGACAATAATTTCCTTCTAAGCACAATCATGCTAGAAAGCCTGTTAGATAGGATGCGGAGTGCGCTGCGCTCGCCGTGGGGTAGGACGCAGAGCAGCAGGATAAATAAAGCAATGTCGCACGTTGCTAGGTGACCGAAACAATAGTGCGTTGCACTCAGTTTGGCGAGGCAGATATGCTAGTGCTGCGCAACACATACATTAAAAGGTTTTGAGAGCGGCGCATCATGTCTGATTGGCCCTTAAATCTTTTGTTCAAATCATGATAAACACTCACTGACACTTTGTGAGAGTTTTATGAGAGTCCAATAAATCAATATGGTTCTGGACATTGTAGAAACTTAAGCAAAAAAAGAAAAATAACTAACCATTACAACAGAATCGGGATTTGAGAAAAATGTATTTGAAATTAACTTTAAACTCATGTTCCTTTTGTTATCACTGAGGGGCGGGGTTTATTACCTATATCACATCCAGTCAGCAGGGGGAGCTCTAAATATATTGGCTCCACTCCCAGGCGGCTGTTGCTCTGTCCATCTTACTACACAGTCTGTGGTGTAGAGAGTTTCATTAGAAACCTTTTCTAGTAAACCTGAAGCTGTCGTTAAATTTAGCTTTCTGTTTTTGTTTAATTATAAACGGTTAAAGTTTCAAACAAAGCTACTGTTCAATCATGCCTTAAGCGTTAACATACAGTAATAACTCCAGTCCTCTCGTTCGTCTGACTACAAGAAGAAATATGTGTCATCTTTAACATTAGTGTGTGTATAAGTGTGTGTTTGAATGTGTGGAGTGGAGTTGATTTGCACGGCCTAAAGTTGAGGCCTGAGCTTTATTTAGACACGTGTGTGCTTACAAAAATACCAATTTATTCTTCTACAGCAAAGTCTGTTTCACACTATCGTCATCTTAGACCCGAAATGAATGTCAGAATGGAGGAAAAAAAGAGAGGTGCTAATCTCAATGAAGAGAAGGGTAAAAAAGGAGATTGATATTAATATCAAATCAGGGCATGTGTGGGAGAGGCAGCGTAGCGCGAAATGCTCAATCTAAACCTCGGGGACGTCCGTCGAGGAAGCACTAAATGTGGACTGACCTCCTTAACCCATCCACTGGGATCCTTTTTGCTGTAATAAATAATAGAGGATTGGTTGGGTCAAGCAAAGCACCAGTGGGTGCCCTCTCCTCCCATACGAAAGGGTCCGTTTGCTGATCACCCCTGAAGACACAATGCACAATGTGTCCCAGAAGCCTCAATCAATTATTGATGCTTGATGAGAGAGCAGCCAAGACAATCTTTTAACTTCTAACTTCTTGGTGATATGAGAGTGAGATTGAATGGTCCTGGAGTACACGGCACACCCTCCAGGTTAATTGTGGTTAAGCATCATTTGTGTGCACGCAGCGTGATTGCTGCCCAGCACAGCTGAGATGAGACTGACCCCGAAATGGGCGCTTTGAAATTGGTTCTGAGCACAGATTTTGTCAAGAGTCCTATTAAATTGTGAATTTATTTGAGCAAGTGTGCATGCTGGTGCTAAAATACTTCAGCCTTCTTGCAAGTTTCTCCCTTCCACCTCCTTTTTTTCTTTTTCTTTTTTAAACGTCCCCTCCTGCTCTCTCCAGCCGCCATGTTCACTACTTCATCCCCCGAAACCAGCCGCTGCCTGATACAGATGCTGAACAAACACACACGGATCAAAAACAACTCCTGTGTAGTCTCACATTTCAGCCTAAATGCATGTAGTGTCCTAAACAGAGATTATCTGGGCAGCTGATCTTGATTATCTTCCCCCTTTCGCTCCCAGGTGGCGGAGCGAGGTCCACATGTTTGCACAGGCTCAGCAGCGGTCCCTCGGGGGCAATGCTACTGCTGCTAAACTCTCTGATGCTCCTGATTGCACATCACTCTCTGTGTGTGTGTGTGTTTATCTATGCATACAACACAAGGACACACACACACACACGCACTGAGGGCACAGTTGATAGACTACAGTATATCACACCTTATTATGCCACAAAAAGATTGAGATAGCACCTGGTTCGTACGATGCTAATCTCCTTCGTGGAAACTCAGTTTTACCTGAAACTCAGCAGATAATCAAACATGAGGTTCCTTAATCAGACTCATAGACATAATAGTAGTAATAATAATAACAGTAGTAATAATAACACTAATAGATATAATAATATGATAAAGTAATGAACAATAAAATTGCATTAGAGGCTTTGTGCTGTGAAAGCTGACTGATTTGCCATCACTTGGATCCATGACAGTTGTTTATTGATGCCTTGGGGCCAGGCGACAAAATGATGAATAGAGAGGAAGTAATCAGAAGCACTCTTGAGATGCACTGCAGATACGCTCTCTCCACAGGGTCTACTACAGTGCAATACAACAATTAGACTGCCGGCTGACTTTATTATTAGTATTATTCCCTTTAAAATGTGAAAATAATTAAAATTGACCTGATTTTGTCTGCTTTGTTCCTCTGATTGAATTTTAAATGAAAAATGTAAAAAAAAAAAAAAAAAAAAGAAAACTCCATGTGCAGAACACTAAAAACTATTCTAAAAAAACTATTCTCCATCTAGTTCATTGCTGTTTGTGCTGTTTCCTATTTAGCCATCTTTTATCTGGAGGTCTCACACAGTGGTGGTGAATGTGGGGATATTGGTGCCCAAGGTTAAACACATTACGTCTGCGTTCAGCCGGCAGTTTTCTCAGCTTTACACAATTAAAGAGAATTAAAGTCTGTTTTTTCCCCCAAACATAATTACTGAGTATGAAATGAGTCATAGCCGAGTGTTAGAGACTCAACAATGGTGGAAGGAAAAACTTGTTCATCCGATTGTGACTGCCAGAACATTGCCCCGTGGAGACAGGAAGGGAAACAAACACACACACACACACATGCAGAAAAAATTTCATTCTTGCATTCTTTTATTTAGATACAGATGTATTCACTCCTGTGTCAGTCACTCTTTAAAATGCTCGTCTTTACTTCCTTTTTCTTTTTCTTTTTTTTTTTTTACAGGAAAGCTGTATTTACGGTTTGGGGGGTTGTGAATGCCAAAGATTCTGTCTTATTGTGACAAAGTGGCAGTCTAACCCCCCTCCAAACAACTCCTTCTTTTCTCGGGTAAATAGAAACACAAGGGCACAAAAAGTGTTTGTGTATGTGTGTGTGTGTGTGTGTGTGAGGGGGGTTGCAGTGAGAGGTTGCCTGCCCTGTGGGGGGATTTGAAAATATTTTGCAATCAGGAATGAATCAAACAGATAATAAGTGTTTAAGAATCTGTGAACCCTATGGAGCGTGTTCCCTTCCCTTTTATCTGATGCAACTATCGGTTGTCTTGTCTTTATCAGCTTACAGTATGGGATGCCACACAGCAGCAGCAGCAGCAGAAAGAGTAGAAAGAGATCACGGTGGAGGGGGAAAATGCTTGGCTGCAGTGCCCTCTTGTGGCGGACGGTGGTGCTTGTGGTGTACAAACTTGGGAGAAGTCCACAAAGAAGACAGGCTGAGCAAAAAGCCTCCTGAGCAAAGGTTTGAATCCTTGCAATAGTGCTTTAAAACACGCCATTATTCCTGCTTTTGTGCAGAAAGATACATTTTAGTTTACTCTTCACTGACCCTTCAACAGAGATCCTCAGTGATGCTTACATGTCAAAAAGTGGCAAAACTCTCAAGAGACGATTGTTCTGGTCAAGTTTAAAAGTGTCGAACTCTTCCAGCCAAAGCCCTCTGCCTTGTTTGCACTCTTTTGTCCGCTGGCGGCCCAAATGAGCCTTTCTCCCTGCCATGGGGATGAGAAGACAGGAGATAGGATTATGCGATGACTTGTATTCGCCGATGATGAACAAGCCCTCGTTAGCGAGCACTTTAATGTGTGGACAGATAGCGCGCTCATTAGCTCTAGTAATGACCACTTCACAGTGTACTGCTGCTCTAATTGCATGTTTTGTTCTCGCTGAGGCTGCGGCGCTGCAGACTGGAAGACATCTCTCTCCTTCCCTCTTCCAAGAAAACTGGGCGATATCTCTCCAAAACTTCCTCTTGTCTTTTCTCTTCCTTTAGCCTCAGCCATCTATCACGGTTTGAGGACGCAGCATATTTGTGGTCACCGTGCTGTCTGAATGACGCATGGCGGATTGGAAGCTCTGACAATCATGTCGACTAAATAGAACAGATGAGACTGGATGAGAAGCCGGGTATTGTCCCTGTAGCTAGGGCAACAGAGGTTCCAACTCAATTGTACTTCTGTCGATTAATTCAGTTATGCAGCAGTAATAATTTTTGAAGATATTGAACGATACCACGCAGAGAAATATGGAAAACTTAAGATCTCACCTTTTGATGCAGGAAAAAAAATACGAGTAGCTTCCAGCATCAAAAGCCCTAATCACATCATATTTTCAGAACATAAAAGACTCTCTCCTTTCCCATTTTATTCCCCCTGCTGTAGTGATATGTCATGTCAATCGTTATATTATGCACAAGTGCTGTCTTTTTTATTGTGGATTCCAGATCGGGTGGGACATTTGATATGGAAGCTCAGAGGGTTCTGATGCCCTTCTATTTTCCTTGATTTCGTTACCAGTGGGACATTTTTGCCTGCACATTCTTTCATGTCCTTCCCTCCTCTGAAAGTAAGTTGTTTATTCTCCGTGATGACTATCTCCGGCTCAAAAAATATCTTCTGAAAAGACTTCTGAACAAATCTGTCCAGGCTTGGTCCCTTTTTAAATCTAAAGCTTGGGTAGAAGCCTACAATGGCTTAGAGTCCTTGGAGGAGGCAGCTTTCTTTTACTCTCTTTCTCCGTTCCCCAGTCATCTTTGTGATACTTGTGAACACACAGCTTTATGACAAGGAGCTAACTTAAATCAATTTAAAACAGCTTTTGAAATGCCTTTCGATATGCCATTGTGTTTACTTGAAAAAGAATGAAAAGAAAATCTGAATTGTAACATCTGTCATACTGGGTGCCCCCCCCCTTCCGCGCAGCTTTCGTCACACGCACAATGAGGTATTGATCGATTCAAGTCCATTTAGGTTTTGAAATAAATATAAGGAAGAGAAAAAAACGAAAAAAAAAAAAAAAAAACGTATAATCTATCCGGGCTAGAAAGCAGAGAAAGCAAGGAGAAAGAATCGGAGGGCCTGCAGGCAAACAAACGCATTAAAGACATCCAGAGCACTGAGGCAGCCAAGCTATGCTAAGCCAGCAGGATGATTCATTTAAGCACATCTCCCGTCTCTGTAAGCGCCACAGTCATTGTTGCTCGCCTGTGTACACTGCAGTGAACAGCAGCTTTAAGTGGAAGGAGAACTGCGGTGGTCATTCTTTGGAACAACAGTAAAAACTATCAAAGTTTTGAGTATAAAGAGCTGCTCGCTCGCTCAGTTCATCTGGTTGCTGTATTTCAGACCTAGGCTCGAGTGCTTTCTGCTCCCTGAGAGGATCAAGTGCTACTCGAAATCATAGGAGGTACTGACCATAGAAAAAGACCTCAGCTTCATGTTCCACATTATATCTCGTAGACCATCAGCCTGGCGCACAATGCCACTCAAGACCCCTTCAAGTGACATCTTAGTACGAACAGAGCTGGAGAATTGTGCTGAAATACCTCTTTGCAGAAGCCAACCTGAGCTACAAGCAAATCCTTTTAATCCAGTACAGTATACTTAAGGACTGACCATTGGTAAACCCTCGAGAAGAGAGAAGTATTAATAAGCTGTCACAAGGCTTACTCATTCTGTGATTTCCACAGACACTTAACTGCCATGGTGAGAGGCAGGGGAGGGCTCGGGGATGAGTGCTCACCCCTGATCTTTACCCCTCTTAAAGCAGTAGGGAAAATGGAGGCAGGCAGGGGATTATGGAGTGCAGTAATTGTGGAGAGGTGTTGGAGTCAGGATGCAGCGTTTCTGCTGGATTAAGACAAGAAGACAGGCTAATCTTGGATTGGGAGAGGAGACACAAGGGTCGGAGTTGTTCTGGAGCCCTGAGGCCGTTTGGAAAGCTTAAATGGCAAAAAAAAAAAAAAGGACTGCTTATCCATACCTCTCTTGTGCTGCGAGACGGCCCTCTTCAAAATCATCTCTTAGCGTTTGAAACGCTCCCATATGTTGTCATTTAGTGTGATAGAAGCAGACTTGCACTGAAGTCTAATTTTCTTGCTTCTAATGCAGAAGGAAAGGATGAGATTTGGGAGAATGGTCACTTTCTTTTCCTGCGTGTTGCGCTTCTGCTGACATTCAGCAGCCCTTGATGCTTATTAGCAATAATAATAATGATGGAAAACGCTGGCAAATTGCATTTTTCCCACTTTATTTCCCCCCTTTTGCCTTCCTCTCGACGCCTTTGTGCCGGCACGGTCCCCGGTGCTTCCTCACTCCAGTTTGTTGTTGTGCTTCCATTGTCTCCCTGAGGGGAGGTGACCCCGTGTCTGTTGGTTGTATCAGCAGCCCTGCATTGTACTCAGGGGGGGATTTAGACTCTCAAAGCATCTTCCCGCTGCAGCTTTCCCAGCAAACACCCAAAGTGGTATCTCGCCTTTTCTCTCGCTCAGACATTAATCTTGCTCTACCCTTCTACATCAAAAATGCTTGTATTGTCAGGGAGCGCTAATGTTTGCCTCCTATTCACTATATATACACATATATGTATTTTTGTGTCTGAGGGAATCAGTCGAATGCATTGTTCCCAAATCATTGTAATATCTATTTAGAGTGGCAACAGCACTGGCTGCCGATGCTCAGTATTCATGGAGCATAAACCAGCCTTAAGACTTAGAAAAGCTGAAAGGGCTTATCCCTATATTCTTAAACTCCCCTCTTTTATGTTGGTCTTAGGCATTAAGGATAGGATTGTGAATAGCAATTGTTCAACTGCTGCACTGAGAGTGAGTGTGTATACGTGGGTGGGGGTGTTTTATTCGCTGGCAAAATCCGTTCCCTTTCTCCCATTTTTTTTCAACTGTAAATATTAACTGTGTTCTTAACTCTTAACGGTGTATGGGACACAGTAATGTGCTTTTAAGGATATATTATGTGAAAGATTTTCCACTGCATACACTGCTGCTTGAAATAAGAAAAGGCTATTTTATGGAGCCTGAAAACAAATTTGCTACGGCAGAAGAAAAAGACGCAGAAGAAGAAAAAAATAGATAGAAGTTTGCGGTATCAAGTCGTCAGCAAACAATGAGAGCGAGATCTCCAGGGGGCTGGGCGAATCTTTTTAAAAAATGATTGCATCCTGCTTTTATTTCTTTTCTTCTTCCACTTTTTTGTTCCCTCGCTATGTTTCAAATCCGTGCTCGCTCTTTCTTCACAAAGTGTGTAGTGCTAATGCATTTCAAAAGCCCTTTTTCAAAGCACAATAGAATATCACCATAGAAGTTTAGTGGTTCCGCTGAAGAAAGTGGCTCAGTCATTGAGAGCTGTTCTCCATTGTGCCGGAGCCTAAGACATTCTCGCTGAAAAGTCACCATCATTTTTCAGTTTTCATAGCTCTGCGGCTGGAGTTAAAAGGTTGTCGAAAAAGCTTACATATTGCTGTGTTGCCTTATAGTCTGTTATAATAATTGCTGTAGTGAATCTTATTCTTTGGGGCATTACTACGCAGCAGAGTTAGATCTGCTAGAAGAGGCGACCGAGCACAGATTTCAAGTTAAGTTTTACACAAGCCTGAATCAGTGTCCAGGAGGCCGAGTTAAAAGATAGCTTGATTTGATCTATTTTAGCCTAGCCTGGCTAAATATACATTTAAATGTAAGAGAGACACCATGTACAAGCCATTACTTGTACTGTAAAGTGCAGCCAAGTGTGTATAATCAAAATAGAGAGTAGCACTTAGGGGATTGTGACAGCTGCAGCCGCTCCTGTTGATATCAAACAAGACCTTCTGAAACCTTAAGGATGACTTAGCATGGAGCAAATTGCTCCTAATTGTCAGGAGGATAAATTGTGACTGAGAGCGTTTGTAATTCTGTCAGCTACCATTCACCCCCTCATCTCCATTCATCTTGGCCCCGGCGCTTTAATTGAGAGGGTCTGGACTGTGTGAGTGAATCGGTAATAGAAAGAAGGACCCTGTGTGGATATTTTAATCAGCGTTGACTTCTGTACCGGGGCAGAAATGAGACAGTGCAGCGTGGAGCGGCGGGGCCATTCATCTTCAGAGCCTCAGGTGGAGATGGAGGAGTGGCTCCTCCACCAGATGTGACAGCCACTCAGGGGGGGGTTCATGGATCAGCACACACTATACTGATGGTTATTGGGATTTATGCTTCCCATCAGAAACAATAAAGTAACCACTCTAATTCAGCAAATTCAGCACTGAGAGCAGTGTCAGGTCCTCATGGTGAGAACCAAAAGGTTACTGTTCAATGATACTTCAGCTACTCAAGCAGTGGAAACATTTAACCCCCTTTAGTCTCACCTGAGCATTTACATTTTATATTATACTTATGGACCCCTAGTATTCAAAGGGAATATTGTTTTATTTACTTCACTTGTTTATTTTACAGAGTTTAGTTCCTTTGTTCAAGATTTCAAGCTCAAGTCAAATGATCAGTGTTTGCTAAAATAAGAAGTTATAATCCAGCTATAAGATATATATTATTACAACCTTTAAAACGTCATCTTCTATGACAGAGTACTTTAAGAGCTTTTTAATATACTCTACACTGAAAATGTCTGGTTAGCACCAGGTGCTGTAGGTTTTACCACTTTGTAACATCACTTGTAGCGCTGCACTGTTGCCTCACAGCGAGAAGGTTTCTGGTTCTCCTGACACGATCTTATCTGTGTGGAGTTTGCCTGTTCTCCCCGTGCTTGCATAGGTTCTCTCCAGCTTCCTCCCAAAGTCCAAAGACATGCTCGTTAGGTTAATTGATGACTCTAAATTGCCTGTAGGTGTGAATGTGAGTGTGGCTGGTTGCCTGTTTCAGCCATGTGATCGACTGGCTAACAGTCTAGGGTGTAACTCCGCCTCTCGCTCAATAACAGCTGAGTTCGGCTCCAGCCCCCAAGACCCGGAACATG
The DNA here is from genome assembly GCF_963584025.1 of Labrus mixtus. Taxonomy (NCBI): domain Eukaryota; kingdom Metazoa; phylum Chordata; class Actinopteri; order Labriformes; family Labridae; genus Labrus; species Labrus mixtus. The sequence goes on from NC_083614.1 coordinate 8,573,437, forward strand.
AAAAGCAGTATAGATAATTGATGGGCTTATTTTTTAAATTAAGACTGTTAGTAATAGTACAAAAGTAAGTATCATGTATAGCATTAGGTAGAGATCAAACTTGGAAAGCTTACTAACATATTCATGGAGAGAGTGAAGGGATAACTTTAACAGGCAAGCTAAAGTTAACGAGGTATCTGTCATTTTTCTACACTGCATTCAACTGACATTTGTTATTTAAAAAATGTGCTTAACATCAAGCTTTATAAGAGATGATGGATCTGCTGATAGTTCAAATATCTTGATATATTAGCTAGGCTGTAATTGGTCAGCGTTAGTGGGTAATGATATGTTAATAGACATTACATTACCAAGACCTTGTAGATGTTCCTACTTATACCAGGATGTCAGTCTCATTCTGTTCTTTAGAAAAGCTTCACAGACATCTTGTGCTTTACGTTTGGCTCATTGTTGGTGGTTTTGTTTGGACTAGCAATTCATCTACTTTAGCAAACAATATAACTTTAGCACACACTACACATAAACAATGTTTGTTTGAAGAGGAGCTGAATAAAGGTGAGGCCCTTGGCATAGAAATCAGATGAGGGCATCCTCAGAGGTGGGGAAGGTCTAATTAATTTGACTAAGTTATAATCCATTCACGATGTGTCTGTATACATGTAGTTATTTCATCTTAATTGGTGAAGTCAAGACCACACTAACTGAGACCAAGACATACACGAGACCAGATTGCTTCGAGACCTAGACAAGACCAAGACCTTTAGGGACTGAGACCGAGTCAAGACCAAGACCTTTAGGGACTGAGACCGAGTCAAGACCAAGACAGAGTCAAGACCAAGACCTTTAGGGATTGAGAACAAGTCAAGACCAAGACCAAGGCAGGGCGAGACCGAGATGAGACCAAGACCATAAATATCAAAAAATAATAATCTTGTGTGCAGTGGGTGTGTCACTCACTTAGACCATAACAGTGGGAAGGTTGCGTCCGTAACCGAGGGATACCAGTCTGAGACCGAGGCAAGACGGAGTAAAAATGCTTTTGATTCCTAGACGAGACCATGACCTTCAAAAAATGGTCTTGAGACCATGACCAATTTTCGACTACTACAACACTAATTGCTTCACTTCTAAAACTAAATAAGATGTAACAAAAAATGTTAAATCTAATTTTTAAGTAAATACAAAAAACTGTTGTTTTTTTTCCCAAAATGTGAAATAACACCGGTGAGTTGATATCAAACCAAAAACCAAAAAGTCATTGTTCCAGCCAAACAGGGGACAAGCCTCCAACACACATCATGTGCTGTTTGAACATTTCATCAAATGGGAATTAAGTGTTAATCAGTGAACATTAAAGTCGCATGTATGCAGGTTTTTTACTTTTGAACACACCACGGCTAACCATTCACTGCTCCTTGTCTACAGGCTTAGCTCAGTATATCTCTCTCTATAGTCCTTTGTGTCAAATGGACAGACATGAGAGTGAGTAGGAATTTGCACCACTGTATATGCTAAAGATATGCTAGAAATATAGTTTGTAGTGTTTCTTTGACTTTTTACTGCTCTGGCTGCTTCTAGCACCTGAGTACTTCTTCCATCACTGTCTCCAGCTCAGTATTGGTTAAGTGGTTCTGATAACTTGATGTGTAATGCTTATCACTCACTCCACGTCTGCAATATTATAACACATGACAGCTGAAGCTTTTGTCCATTATAAAAACACATATCCTAGCGGTTCATAAATAGGCCGACGGGACTGTTTTTAAAATTGGACAAGAGGGAACTGATCAGAATGGATGTCTATTTATTTAGCTGGGGGATATTTGGTGTGGCCCTCCCATGTTTTACTTCTACATATTCTAATTTGTCCTTGTCATGTTTATCATTAATCTTTGGCCCTGCTTTGCTTGCGACACGGTGATTTGTTGAGACGTCTCCGGGGAGAACTTAAAACATTCTCCAATATGATAATGGCATTATGGCGGCCTCAGTGAAAATGTGTCATATAAATTAAACATTATCAGTGACTACATGCGTCATATGTTGATATGACAGGCCTCATTTCACCATGAAACACTTGGATGTGTCGCGTTTAATGCATTTCTATGATCCCAAGGCTCCAGTTAGGTCACCTATCAAAGCGTGCTCTTTGATTACAAATCATAAAAGCAGCTCATATTTATTCAATGAAGAACGTAAAGGACTCTGTTTAAGCAAATGACAAAGCAAAAAAAAAAAAGAATCATATACTGACAGGGTTTTTTTATCTAGCAGTATTCAGGATGTCTCGTGCATAACAAGTGACACACAATCATTATTTTAGCATTATGGGGACATATTGACAAAAATGATGCATGAGGTTTGTGAGGTTGTTTGTAACATTAACACGATCCTGTTTGAGGTGATATTAGCTTCCTTTCATTAATTATCCATTTGACGGATGCGTTCACTGTTTTAAAAAGACAGAACTCATGAATCAAGCGTTACAGTACAGCACTTTTGATATTATTAGGCATTATTCACTACTGTCCCTCTGTGCCTTACTCTTTGTGAACACATATCAATCACATGTATTGTTAGCTATTGATTATTTTAACCAGGCGGAATCACAAGATTAAGAATAAATGATTCATCATGAGAGGGTTTCAGGTGTTTGCTGGTAATGCAGATTTTTTTTTCTTTATACTTTTGCATTAGGAGGCATGCCGGCTGATCAGTGGACTTCTAGGCCCTCATTTTGGTGCAGTCAATAAGAAAAAGGAGAAGTAAAGACGTGCTGCTGGCAGAGATGAATTAGAGCTGTGGAAAAGCACTCTGATTCTTGCAGGTGACATTTTTCCTCCCTGCCTCTCTGTTCCCGCTCTCTTCCATTTTCTCTCCACCGAAAAAAAAGGGAACAGAGGGTAAAAAGGCTTTCTTTGTGCAAAATGGAACAAAGTATAAAACATTTTCAAAGAAAGTATGAAATCCTCCAACTTCAGAAAGCCATTTAAGTCATCCGTCCGAGTGACGTAAGGGAAAATAATATTCTTGACCCTTTTGTCTGCACACTTTGAGAAGTTTGTTATAATGGCAAGCCCTGTAATAATTCACTGTACCTCATGTATATTAAGTAGAAACTCACTGGCTTTTATGATAAATTGCCAGGGTAACGCCAGGACACCTCTTTTGCATTTCAATGCGAGAGAGTGTCAGATTCTTATTTCATTACCAGGCGACACATTAGCTGATGGATTTTAATTTTCTTTTTTTTTTCCCTCCTGCAAGCAAGAATCCACAGAGACCTGACCGAAACAGAAAGGGTGTGAATGTGAGGGTATGTGAAAAATTAAATAAATAAATACAAATCAGTGTCAAGGAACCTTTATTGCATTTTTGAGGCCATCACTAAAAAGAAAAAAAAAAGAGCAAAGTCAGTTTATGTTCCTTTTAGGCACCTTTGTGGATTGCCTGTCCACAGTGTGAGACGATGTATCCCCAATATCAGCGGCGGAGCGCTCTTGCTGAGTGGACAGAAAATCAAGGTTTAATTCATATTGTGATAAAAATCTGGATGTGGTTGAATCTGAGACATGCTGAGCAGGGGCAATGTGGAGCAGACGTGAGAGCGTAGCCTTTTCAGAGCATCACACAGCGGGGTGCAGAGCTGCTCCTCAGCCCTCTCCGCCTTCACTGTACAGCTAAAAAAAAAAAAAAAAAGTCTGTGGAGGGATTCTTTCTGCTCAGCTTCAGGGAGAGGAGCACAAAACACAGGTGCCAAAAGCAATTATCAAATAACCTAAGCCTTTCTTGCTGCTGTTTAATCTGTTTGTAGCGAATCCAGCTAATAATACATTAGGGTATTAATGTGGCCTCTACAGAGGTAATAATTACAGTAAGAGGAGTTTTCAATGAAAGAAAGAGAAAGAACAAAACTAGGTCAGTGGGAAAACTCTGCTGAAACATTACTGCTCCTTTATGTGTTGACCCCGCTGGTGTTTAGTCGAGTGTTACTGGCAGAGGAAAGTAAATGAGAACTGAATACAACTCTGTTCATGTAAATGTGTACGCTCAAGCACAGAGCCTCACCTCTAATAACTGAGTTTGTCACTACTGTGATGTATAGTGATCCTCACACTATTCATAACTTGAGCTCTAAGCACACACAGGCTGCAGCTACAGTATAACTTGTACTTTGTATTAATGCATATGTATGGAGAAACGTGTGTGTGGAGTAATAGTCCTGCTCCTTACAATAAGGGGACAACAACAAGAATAAACGCTTATATTTTAAACAAATGGCCCCACAGGCCTCCCAGCCTTTTAAATGAACAAATGTTAACTTGTACTTTAACAATGATCATGAACACCTACACCATTTAATGATGTTGATACAGATGATCACTATAGTGACTATGTTCTTGATGTTGATTAGAATATTCATGATGATGATATCAAGTGGCAGCTGTTGATGTTGATGAAATATAATTAAAAAGAACTTATCTACTTATATAAACCCTGTGCAATGCCTCTGCGCACTGGCAGGTCTCTACCAGCACATGTAACGTTAGTCAAGTTAACTTTGACAGTACAAAGAAATGAAAGTCAATATTGAATCAATAATGAAATACATTGTTAGAATATTTTTTGGAAACATACCGTACTGTACAACCTTGTCTAAGATTCTAAACACTGTGTGATAAGTAAGTGTCTGAACTGACATTAACATCCTGTCACATCAGGTAAGAGATGTAAGGATCGGGTTAAGCTGTCGCGTGAACTAGTCAGGGACACAGAAAGGAAGAGGGACAGATCACAAGGTTCGTTTTCCACATGTTCAATTATGGCTATACATACTCAACCATTTCATTACTCAAGCAGTTCAATAACCAGACCATCTGCCTCTGTCATCAGTTAGATGTTTTAGGAATTTTTGCACCAAGAGTGGTACGACGTCACTTTAACATCACTGTGACAGACTAATGGAGCGCATGCCATGACGCATGACAGCTGTGATATAATCAGGGTTATTCCACCTGTATTGATTTCTTTACTTCAGCAGCTCGAGTTCTGGCCCGAGCTGGACCCTCTTCATTGGCTTCCCGTCCAGGTTACAGCAGACTTTAAGGTGCTGCTGCTAACTTAACTGGCTGAGCACCAACATACCCGACAGACCTGCTGAACCTGTACGTGTCTGCGCCTGCTCTGAGTTCCCACGGGACGTGTCTTCTGGAGGTCCTAAAGGGCAAAAAGAAGATTTTCATCCATGCTCCAACTTCATGGAACCGTTTACCTCTTGACAATAGGCAGATAAGTTCTCTATTTAAAGCAAATCTTTAGACCCACTTGTTTACTGCTGCGTATGAGACATGAGATGTTTGAATACTTCCTGTTTTAGAGTATTAGTGTGTCTTTAATTGTTTAAAAAACATTATGAGCCAGGTAGAGCACTTTGATTGAAAGCACTATAAATCAATTAATAATAATTATTTAACTCTCCCTGAGTTAAAACTTTAGTGTTGTTTAATTTAAAAATGAATACAGTATGAACTTGTTTTCGTTGCTTTACCGTCAGTCTGAAATAAATGATCTTAACCCTTTGATGCTTTCTGCAAATATTAAACAATAGAATTGAATGTAATAAAAAAACACTTTATTGTCTACTTCGGTCGGGGGTTCAATCCCCAGCTCCTGAAGCAACATGTGTGATGTGTCCTTGGGCAAGACACTTAACTCCAAGATGCTCCCACTGCTTCGTCTGCAGCGTGTGACTGTGTGTGAATGGATTAGTTATTTCTGATGGACACTTTACATATAAACCTCTACCATCAGTGTGTGAATGTGTAGGTGTGACCTGTGGCGTGTAAAAGCGCTTTGAGTAGTCAGAAGACTAGAAAAATGTTATACAAGCTTATGTCCATTTATCATTTACTTTTGCATTCAAATGCAGAATGTGTCTTTCACTTATGGCTGCAAAGATATGCCATTAAAAAACAAAGGTAACACATTTAAAGCAACAACATGTAGACACAATAGAGCAACATTACATGGAATTTAGGAATTGGGAGAAATGTTGTTTCTAATAAAATTATGTTATTTTTCCTTAAACACAAACATGTAAATTGACAAAAGAGAAACAAATGTTTGCAGTAATCTCTGAATTTGTTCCATAGTTTTATCCTTTAATCTCAACAGGCTGTTATTTAGCAAGTTAATGCTACTTTTGTCAGTAAGCTAATTTGGAAACACTTCCTGGGTTGGTATTCAGAAACTGTTTGATAGTAATTGCTGAAACTATTTTACATTTATTGATGTGTAGACTTGAACTCAGCTCAGTTTGAAACCTGCATATGGAGTGTAGCCTAAACCAGTTCTGTATGTTGAGCATGTCGTTGGACTCAGAGGAGCAGAACTGCAGCCTTTCTGCCTCCCACATGTGACTGTACTCACACTCAATGACAACAGGAACCTCCCTCCTTTCACTCCCAGTCCTCCGTCTGTGGAGCGTGCTCTACCATCCATTGTCAGCGAATTAACCGTAGGCTAGCATAAAAGTAATTGGAAAGTGATGCAAGCCAAAGCTTCAATTAATGCACCACCAAAGTCCCCGTTCTGTGTAATCGGCAATAATGGTTTCATGTTTGGGAGGGCGTTTGGTCACTCGCATTCAGCACTCACCTCCTGACAGAGACTGTTAAACCCTGCTCAAAATCCCCACTCCACAGTAATCTTCATTTCAGTCATTTTCCTTCTTTTTCCATCTCTGATGACAGCTCCAGTGTCTTCGCATTGCTTGCAGTCAGATCGTGCGCCCGAGTGAACAGGAGGTGTAATTGACTACTGACAACTCAGCGACAGGATTCTTAATTATTACTCTAGGGTATGGTAGCTGGCTGGCCGGGGTTCAGCTCTCTTACTGAGTATGCTAACAGAGTCATTTTCCTCTTCTCTGTGAATATTGAAATGCAGTTTTGTTCGCTGCATTTCCACGTCAGACCCCGAGACTTTGAATCTAGGGGATGATTGCAAATGAAATGCATGCGCTGTTTGTTTAATGCTGCACAGATTTTACACAAGTGGACTGCAGGCTTTAGAAATATGTAAAACTATATCGATTACTGACCCTATCAGAGCTGTAACAAGCCAGTGTCATAATAAGATATTACAGATGTCCTTTGTGAGAACTTTTAATCAAATATGCATGTTTAATTAGTCATTATTACAAAAAAATAAAAAATGTAGGCTCCAAACTTGACACTACACAGTTCCTTTTGTTTCCTTTTCCTTTGTGTGTCAACACTTCATTCTGCCCTTACACTGATAAGACGCACACTGCTGCTACTAGTACTGCACTAGAGTGTAATTCCTCTGGTCTTTGCCTGTTAGTGCCTGCACTGGGCCTGCTCAGTGTGATAGAGCAGAGGGAAGCGGGTGAGCATCGCTTTGTGCTGCAGTCTGTATCTTTTGTGCGGGTGGATATGGAAGAGGGCGTGAAACAATTGGACAAAATGGCCCTAATGTGCTTAAAGAATCTTCTGTCTTTAATCAAAGCTCACACACATGCACCACAAAGGCAGACAGAGCAAACCCAATTCTCCGCTGCTTCTGCAGAGTGACTGTTCCTCTCCTGGCTTCTGCTCTGCTCCTCTTTGTGCTGGAAATCAGGATCAGGTTGGCTTTGTGGGGTTTTTTTTGCCCAACTGTCATTCTTTCAGATTCATTGCCTCATCTCTTAAGGAAGGGACAACAGGGATTTGGCTTTGAGACAAGACCACAAAGTGTAACTTTGTGTTTGTGTTGTCATGATTGTGTCCAATTGTTTGATTTCTTCATCCACTCAGAAGTCAAAATTGTTGAGCCACATTTCTCATCATGTCCAAAATAAGTAGGAGGGATGAAATAAAAAACACAGTCGTAATTATAACTAAATTGATCATAAGCTAAACGTCTCTTACAAACAGTGATTGTCCTGTCAGCTAAGCGATTGTGAGTCGATGTGGAAGGACTCTGAAGTTAAGGATTTCTGTTAAAACAGCTGCATGAGACCAAAGTAAGGGAACTCGGAAAGTTACAATTAAAAGGAGATGTTTTGATAATAGCATTTTCAAACCTAAAATAGTAGAGTAATAGACTGAGGACTGGATAAAAAACTGTCTGCTTTATCGTAAGCTGAGATCATTAGCATGTCCAGTAAGCACAAACAACAAGGAGCAGTTACAAGATACAGTTTACACATATACATGGTCAACTCAACTCGTACATCAACTGAGTAGAATGGAAAACACACATGAAAACAATAAATGTAAGCTAACATTAGCTGTGCTGCCATCATTATCGGGTTTGTGGAAGTTTGCATTTGGGTGGCTCAGTGATAGTCAGTCGCTATTTTAATGTTTGAACCCAGCTCCTCCAGTCCACATGTCAGAGTTCCCTTGGGCAAAACACTGAACCTCAAACTGCTCCCGACGGCTTAGACAGCCATGTTGAAGACAGCACTTTCAACCATCTCCTGGAGCTAGCTTAATGACCTAGTTAGCCAAACGGTTCAAATCTGTGAGCAAGCGTTCATTTGACTCGAGCCAAGAGGCCTGTGTTTTCATGTGTCTGAAACCAAGCATGCATTGTTTCAATAAATACATTGATGGGCCTGATATTAGCAGTGTGAAGTGCAAACCAGAAGAGAAACAAGCAGGCTTAGCTAAAGGTAACCAAGGGGGACAGGACTCAGTAAAAGGTCAATTGTGACTTTAAAATGTCTTCAGTCTTGGTTGATGATAATTCATGTGGTTCCATGTGGTTCCAGTGATTACCAGACGGCCTTCTGACTCCACATTTGACTCCTGGTACTGCCTTCACTGCTCAGTTAAGAGATCAAGAGAGTGATGAGAAATGGCAGCTCATCTCACCTGTAATTTGATGATGAAATAGATGGAAATGAAAGGGACAAAAAGGAGGGCATACCTGGCAGCGTCAAAAGCACGACGGCTGCTTCATGACCGCTCCTCTTGCCCTTAGTGTAACATTCAGGGGAAGAGTGTCCCTTTGTTATCGCCCCCCTCTCCCTGGCAATTATCACAAACTCCACTTCCCCTGCCCTCCGGAGCCCAGAGAACTGAGCGGCCGGAGTGGGAGAATAGCTACATTTATAATTTTTTTCTTCTCTTTCCATAGATTAATTTTCTAGGAAGCCCTGTCACTGCTGTACAGGAAAGCGGAGAGAGAGGAATGGAGTGTAAAAAAGAGGGGGGGGTGGAGTGGAGGGAGACGGGGGGGTTGAGAGATTGGGGCTACAGTGCACAAGCCTTCTCGCTTTTTCGTTTTCGCTTTTTTTTTTCCTTGACAGATCATTTTCCATGCAGGGGTATCAGGGGGTCTGGCCGATAATTGGCATGCAGATTGCAGCTGATGGCGTCCCGCAACAGAAGAAAAGAACTGGCTAGTTAGAATAATGAGCCAGCCTGCCTGATGGATGGGCGAGGGAGGAGGTCATACAAAATGTTTCAGACACAATTCCTAACCCCCTCCTCCTCCTCCTCCTAACTGCACCGCGTACCTGCACCTCCCTTTTTTATTTTTCTATTTTTCACAAAGCCCTGATATTTCATTATTTCCTCCTCTTTCTATCATTCTAGGGCAATGAAAGCGTCCCATCTTCCTCTTTCTTCCCCTCTCCTTTTTATTATATTTCCCCGTCCTCGCCCCAGCTGTGAACACTTTCCTCTTCGCCCTGTGCAGAGTTGTCCGTGTGCGAGGTAAAGCGCGCTGTGACAGTACAGTTTTGGGCACACGGAGCCTCTAAAAATGTCACAACTCATTAGGAGCCTGACACCCTTAAGAGACTCGAGTGTTTTAATTACAGTAAAAGAGTTAATTACTGGCCTCTCAATGGATTTCTGCTTCTCAGCCTCCGCTTTAGCAAAGAAAGCCCAAGTTTCACATACAGCACGTAGGCCTGAATATAATTGCTCACAAATGTAATGAATGTTCTTTATTGTTAAAAACTTTTAATAGGGTTTGCAGGTGGCATGGGCATATCTGACACTTTTACTTTGTTGTTTTTTCATCTACATTTAAAGGCTTCATTTGGATTCAAGTTTCAGGAGAAAAACAGCTGAAGCTCCAAAGTGCAAAATGATCAAATATTTAAAAAACAAAATAGTTTCTGTCATTAAAAATACCTTCGAATTAATCAAATCCAGTCTGCTATCATCCAGATATGAGGTTACATACAGTAGCTTGTTTCACAGGCCGTCCCTTTCAAAGCATTTTTTTTATACCTCTCCACCACCCTCAAGGTTGCATTTTATTGTGACTTCCTCTAATCCCTGCAGCTTTACAGATAATTAACCCGGACCGCCATTTTACCCGGTACGTCAGCGCACGTTTGATCTGCCTCTCAGGTCAGGTAGCTGAGTAAACAGAAGAATTATAATAACCTGTAAGTGTTATTAAGTCGCTCGTTGTGCATGAGAGGATCAAGCTCTTTTACTTGTTTTGTTTGTTTTGTTTGTTTAGTTGTCATTTTGTTTTTTCTCAGCATTGATGCAAGTGTAGTGAAAGTGAAAATATAAAGTCAAAGTCAGTGTACAAACACGAGAAGATTACAGGTTTTTAATACCTTACAAGTTCAAAACTAAAACCATGTTCATGATATGAAAGTCTCAATGCATGCCACACACCTAGAATTTGATCATGATAAATAAGTACTTTTGTTATGTTGCTTTTTAGCTTCTATTCTACAACATCATGTTTTTTATTTCATTTGATTAAAAATAGAGACAGTGTACATGAACATACAGATGTATATATGCCAGATTGTAGCTTTAGGCTAATTATCTGTAGTCCCTTGGCAGGTTGGTGGTTCACACGTTTAGAAAATGTACACAGAACCACAATGACAAGCAAAAAACAAACAACAACATAAAGTGTACATTAGTCTACTTGACACATAAATACAAGCATAAAAAGTGGCTGTGTAGTGTTGTTGAAAACAAACCAGGATGAAGTGCTGCGGGAGGTAAAGTGCCGCAGTATTAAAGTGTCACAGTGCTGGAGTATTGCACATGATTATGAGGTGCTGGTGTAAATTGCACATTTGCCCTGGAGCCTGTAACCTTAAAGTGCTGGTGTGATTGCACATAGTGAATTTGCATATACAGACATGTGTGCCCATACGATAAATGAATACTACTCTTCAGTAAAACTAAAACAGTTTGCAGATTAAGATGAATGCACATTTACCTTACGGGAATTTGAATGACTCTTATTTGCTGTGGATGACTCTGCAGGGCTGTCACTTCTGTAACTGAAGAGACTTTTTCAAACATCGTTCATTATTAATCGTAAACCTTCCTGTTACTTTATCACTGCAAATGAAATAGTATATCAGAAGATTATTAATTAACTCCCATTACCCAATTACTGATTTAATAATCTCCAAATAGCTAAATAATCAACACATGTGATGGCAGACCTCCAAAAGGACTATTTTAACTATCTAGACTTTAGATTGTGTGCACTTTGTCTTTAGTTAATGTAGCTCATGTTGACTTGCACTTCATTATATACAATGATACATAATATAATTCATAAGTATTGAATCATTTTAAAAGTATAGTTTCTTCATAAAGATCTCCAAACCCAAGAGGCACAACACCCTGTCTGCACGCTAACTGTAGAGACTGCTGTTGATTGTGGTTGGAATATAAAAAATAACAGTCAAGTATCAAGTCAAGTTTATCTGTATAGCCCGTTTAAAACCAAAGTGCTTTACAGACAAGGCACAATATATCACAGACACACATGATAGCATTGAATACAGAAGAAGAGAGAAAATATGAGATTATTCAATGAAAACTTTTTTGTATGTCAACACAACAAGCACACCTGAATGCAGCAGCTCAGTGTTGAGGTCTGACCACAGACACACACACACACACACACACACACACACACACACACACACACACACACACACACACACACACACACACACACACACACCACACACACACCACACACACCACACACACCACACACACACACACACAAAAGAAAAAAAACTACAAGCAACCATTATCTTCAAAAACTTTTAATTGTAATTGGGGCGGCTCTAGATCAGACTGTAGGGAATTGGGTTGGGAACCGGAGGATCGCCGGTTCAAGTCCCGGTGTGGATAAAAAAATGGAAGTCTGCAGAGGTTCCCTTGAGCAAGGCACCAAACCCCCCCCCCAACCACTTTGATGTCCTCCCTGTGTAGCACTGTGTAGTTCCACTCTGACATCTCAATGCAGGTCCACAGGTCCTGTTGGTCCATGTGTGTGATTCAGGCCTATGTGTGAGAAGCATGTCTCTCTATAACAGAGTGTAAACCCAAAGTTCTCCTCAGGGATTAATAAAGTATGTAAAAAATAATAATAATAAATTATATAATAAAATAAATAGAGTGATAATCACGCATCAAAAGTTCATATAGGCATGTAAAATTAGAAGAAGAAGAAAAAAGGTGTAACTTTTGAACCAGTCGATCAAATGTTGATTTATGAATCATTGACTATATTTCTGGAGCTATCCTATCATCCTGAGTTTGTATTTGAAATCCATGTTGGAGTGTACTTAGTTTTGTCAATTATGCAGTGTTATTGTTATACTTACACAACGTTGGCTTATAATTAGGATGGAGTATTGGATGGGGACACAGCTACCGATTGGTTCTTCCATATTGATTCTTAGAGGTTTCTCTGGCACAATGAGGCTATGCTTGACCGTTTCTAAGGTTAAAACTGAAGAATTAAAAACACTATCATGAGCCACAAGGGTTTAATTTCCTCATGAACATCACTAGTCCATTGATCGGACGTAGTTCTGTTATTCCTGATGAATCTTTGAAAGGAAATCAAAAAGTTTCACTCCTGGAGAGAGCGATACATCTGGTGGATGTTTGACCAAGTTGTGTGGCTGCAGCAGCAGCAGCAGCTCTCCCTGCAGCTCTGTGAGCTTAATCTCACTTGCACCCTCATCAACACAACACAGAAGGGAACAAATTTACTGTTTCATCCTCATTCTTCCACGCACGCTGAGGAGCTGTATACAGTACACAGCAGATCAAAGCCTTAATTGAAAAATAATTATAGGTACTTAATCATAGAAAGCACTGGGCTAATTGAAGTGAAAACAAGGAGGCAAACGCGGACCCTCAGAATCGTGGCAGAAAGAGGATATTGTAAAAGCTTCTTCTTCAATCCCCATTGTCTTCCAGATTAAATAGGAGAGGGCTATTAGCAGAGTTAATTGGCTCTCTAATTTAGATCTCGCCCCACTGAAAGCATAACGGATGCGTGCCTGTCGACCAATGATGTGTGCACTCTGTCACACTGTCCTGCTGGACTGTGATTGGTTAATTGCTCAGGGATTTTTGAAGTTTTCTCTCATTCTTCAAATGTTGCAGATTTGTCAGTGGGGGGGTTCATCTCCCTGGCTGCCCAGGTGGTGTTCATTGTTTGGAGGTTTGAAGTGGGTGAAAGTTGGAACTCATTTGACTCATTTTCCAAAACTGCATGCTGCATTCTGCCTTTTGGCTCCAAAATGCTTCATTTCTTTATTTCACCACCACATTTTTTAAGACTTATAATTCAGCCTGATTTCTTTTAAGTGCAGCCATATGCAGAAAATAAAATATAGTCTGAAATCCTGATTGTCCTCCTCCTGACCTGCTCACATTCTGCAGAAGTTCCTGATGCCCTCAGAGAAACAGCACATCACTCCAGGCCTTGCACGTGAAAGGACGCCTTATCACACTCCCAGCAAGTTTGCTCCCTGCTGCGACCGCCGCCTGTGTTCTCTGCACCCGCTCTGCCCTCTAGTGGCCAGCAGGATGCAGTACACTGATTACTGACTACAAATCCATTTAGAAACCCAAAAGGTGAAAGAGAAAGTAAATAGGCCATTTTTCTACCATTTTCCGGGGCAGCCTTTCATCATTTCTGCACATGCTCTTTCTAGTGTTTTCTTATTGTAGCCTGACTGCTAATGGAGCTCTTGACTGGAGTTCAACATCGAAGTAGGGGTGGAAATGTTCTTTCAAGGTCTGTCACGCAAAGTTTTTTTTCTTTTTTACCAAAGTCAGACAAAATGACAGCTGATTATGCTTCATACTCACCTGCATGACATACCCTTTGTTGTATTTCTCTATAGCAGGACCCAATCAATGTTTTAACCCTTCGTATATCAATTTATTTCATATTTCAGACAAGCTAGCAGGAAAGTTTTGTGTTTGGTCTCTATAAACAGCTTTTAGACTTTTTATTTCAATAAAAAATTAATTATTGTGACATAATATGCTTGTCAGACTGTAAACTATGACCAGCACATTGAACATCTTGGCCTGGATCTCCTTTATAACTTCGTCAGACCTTGTTACACCAAACCCCTGAAATAGTTCCAATGCGACCTGTGGCAGTGGCTCCTTTCCTGTATGTTGTACCCTATCCTCACTCTGTCCAGATTTCCGACTCTATCCACTGCCCTGTCTCGATAATAAAGGCATAACAAGCCAAAAGATGAATAAAGAAAAAAATGCAGTAGGGGATATTCTTGTTTAAAAACTCTACTTATACTTGTACAAGAGACAGTCAGTAAAGAGATAAAAGGTACAGCTTTGTCCAAAGGGGGTGACAAAATAGACACAAACAGGAAGTTCCTGGCAGTAGCTTTAATGCATATTTTATAGATGGTGTTTTAACAGGTTGATTGGAAGGAAGTACAAACAACCTAACGGTAAAGGTAGAAAGACTGGTCCACTTTGCTCACTCTATACACACTTATATTAAATACTTACATTATTTAGCTAACCTAAAGATGAGATTAGATAAGATGTACTAAATATAAGGAAGATTTGCAATCTTGTATGAACACAATATCACTTTGAGCTCCGTTATAACATGTGTGTCTCTCTTTGACCGGTCCTGTGCTCTGTGATACCCTTTGAAAAACATTTCAGACACCACGTCGAGTTCTCTGTGTTTTAATGATATTTGGCTGCGAGCACAAGTCTTTATTGACCTGCCAACTGGCAGGCTGGTACGTATAAAGGGGTTTAATACAACCAAGCATTAATCTCATTGTAACAGCATTCATATAAGCTAAAACAGCAAAAACAATAACAACATCTTAACTTTGTAAAAATCCTATAAGTGCAGCTACTTGGCAAACATATGTGAATGAAGAGTCATCTCTTTATGTGTGCAGCTCATAATAACAGTGGCTCCTGCATGTCCACAACACACATTCATTCTTTTTACAAACATTCTTAACCCCTTATACTATTTTTGTAATAAACTCCCCTCCCATCTCATCCCACCTGACCAAACCCATCCTCACACATGAACTTCTTCTATAGTAAAACAACCAGGGTGTATGCTGAACAGTAAAACTGCTCAAATATGAATTATGTGTGATGCAGAATCCCCCACCTCCCACCCAAGCCCCCCTTAAAAAAATACATTGAATTAAATACAACTAAAATTGAATTCACAAGTACTGGATTTACACTTTGAAAGACAAAAGTTAGTCTCATCTCGGCCGTCACATGAGACCAATAATGATCTCAGGGGGAAAAGTTCAGGCAACCTGATTCACAGATGGGAATCCACCAAACCCACAAGTACTCGCTGCCCCATGCCAAGGGAGTCTCATATGAGGTCTGGCTGTATATATATATTCATTGGGAGAGAATCTAAAAGATCTCTTATATCATTAAGTTGTTATTTGCAAACATTTAACTGTATGTAATCACATTTTAAACAATTTTATGAATGATGTGAAAATAAAAATGTCATGCACTTGGTTGCCACTAATGGATGGAAATTTTCGTTGCCACCAACTACATCAATGAGTACAAAAAGTTGAGAAAATGAAGATCAACACTTGACTTGATAAGTCCTGCTCCTTGTTGAAGCAAACATGATGATAAGCCGGAGTTCAGACATCCATAACTATGACCCCATGACATGAGGGCTAACTAAGTTTAAGTGTTAAATCTGACTGAATTATTTAGATTGTATGATTCATGTTGTCTGCATAAAGGAGACATTTTTAATATCAGCTGCAACAGCCATGTACATGTGCAACCTGCAGAGCAACCTTTTACATTTATAACAAACGTTTGAACCTATTCCGGGTTACGGGGGAAGTTTGAAGGGATGGCAACACAGTGTCTTCCTTATTTTACCATTTAAGGACTGCTTGGTAAGAGATTTTTTCCCCATAGAGAGAAAAAGACGACTACTTCCCCCCATGTTGGATTAAGGAGAACATTTTCCAAAGGACCTTGGAGCGTACTTTAGAATATTTGGGAGGTTTTTGGGCAGATTTCCTCCCTTTCCCCCTGTGCGTAAAAATGCAGTCGACTGCAGAAAAGATGGTGTCTCTCTGGAATCAAATGGAAATTTGATGAGACATCCAGAGCTTAGCTGAGCCAGCACAAGCTTTAGCAGAGTGTCACACAATGTAAAGTACATTTCCACACTCTGTACTTAACAGCTGAATGTAGTGTAGAGCATATTGTACATAAGGTCTTAAAGGATTAAGTCTGGAATAATACAGGTACAATATCTCAGACCATTGAGAGATGATTTAGGTCCACATTTTTTATGACATGGTGACTTGATGTAAGAGCTTTTTCTCTCACTGCCGTCGCTAGAAGAAAAATATCTACAATTTCGATTCTTTTAAACTGAACTCTTGATTCTTTATTTACTGTCATTTTAAACTGATTTTAAATTATATTCTTTATACACCTTTAATGCTATCCAAACGTCATTGACTTGTGTGTAAGAATTGTTGTTCTTATTCATTATGTTTAATATAATCTTTCTGTATATGTGTGTACATGTGTGTTTCTGTATGTGTCCCTTTTTGTCTCCCTTCAGTTTCGTTTTATGACTTTGTAAAGCACCTTGAACTGTTCTCATCTGAATCAGTGCCAGACTAAATACTAAGGTTAAAGGTTATTTTAAATAAAGACAATGCTTCTCACATGTTACTCAACATTTTCCAAAAGAGCAACAGACCTGCTGGAGCTGATGAAAGAATCTTTATTGATATGTAGCGTCACATTTACAGTCGTGGTCATTATCATTTGTTCTGTATGTTACTTCAGTTATTGTTGCTATTTTTATAATTATAATTAATCTTAAATGTATTATACTGCAAATTAAAAGAGCTGATGATATTAGCAGTGATAGTGTTTCATTTGTTCCTTATTAAATTACTATTTTGCTATTTTTCTTTTTTTCTTCTTTAAAGTTTGTCATTCAGTCCTCAGACATCATTTGTTATTATTTATTTATTAATATATAAAATGTACTTCTCACACACCGGGACGGATATACACACACATAACGCTCAAAAAACAGACGTGCTTTAATAGAGAGATGTCAGAAAGAGAGGGCTGCACAATGTGGGCGCCCTGAGCGTTGGTAGGTTTGGTGCCTTGCTTAAGGGAACCTCTGCAGTACTTATAAAGTGAACTGACACCTCTCCACCAACAAGAACATTTTCTAAACTCTGTACCAGGACTTGAATCTAACTCACGTCCCTAAATGAACAGTCGCCTATTTTAACCTCACTCAATCAGTGTGCTTCTTATTTTGTAATTATATATTATTATTCAGAGGTCATGGATGCTGTTATAATTGCAGTGCACACACAGACACACCCCTCTCCCAAACCCACTCACCAACCACACTGGATCAACCCCTTACCACAGACCAATCTAAAATATAATATAAATAAAAAAATACTGTGGAGGGAGGAGCAGGACGATAACAGCACAACACAATTATAACAAAAACAATGATGACAACAACAACAACAACAACTCTGTGGGCTACATTTGGGAGGGATTTACATTTGCACACCTTTACCTGACTGGATGCTGAAAGTGGAAAGTCCCCTCCTGAGGGTTTGGAGTCTGCAGTTCTCATTCCATTATCATCCTCAGCTCCTGTCTCCTCCTTACCTTCACATCACCAGCGGAGGAGTTGTGGTCCTAATACTCATACCACAGCCCCTTACCCTTATCACAGAACCTTAACATTACTTAGAGCCTTCTTTAATCACCATTCACACCACAATGTGAACATGAACACCAGCACATCCATAGATAAGTATTCAGTCATATGAACTCTCTTCTTCCTCTCAAGGTCTCCAAACAAAACGTACATTCTTTCTTTCTTTCTTTTCCTTTTGTTTCTTTTTTTGTTTTTGTTCTGTTTTGTCTTCTATCATTTGTTTGTTTCTCACTTCGACTCTTTTAAGGAAAATGTCTGAGCTGTACAAATTACTAAGTAGAATAAAAACAAACAAAAAAAGAGATTGTTTTTTTTAACAACACTTCCAGGTTTAAAATAGATTTCTAGAGCAAATAAAAATGAAGAAAATCTCTCAATGGTCCAACTTTGTCTTCCAGCTCTTCTTCAGGCTGTCGGGGCTTCGGTGATTGTAACGTCGCTGAAACCATCGACTGCCTGATCTGTGTTTGTCCTGAAGTGTTTGAAAAGGGGAAACATAAAGGACAGAACTAAAGCCACAATGACTCTGACAGCCGGGATCAGTCTGCACCTGTTTCATTGTTAGTTCTTAACATGCGGCCTGCAGAAATGGCCCCTGAGAGGCCCAGTGAAGGGGCCCATCCAGCATATGATTTAAATTAACGTATGCACATTCGATCAGTACTGTTAGCGCTAGCCTCCTGGCTAACATTAGCTCCCTCTGCCTGGCTCCCATCATCATTTGGAGCCGACTGAAACAAGTTCTTGTTGGGGTCAAATGTCCGATCCAGCTCCCTCCTGATTGTGACATAACGGGCATAACAGTTAAGTTCACTGGGCCACGCTTACGTCGGTGACTTTACTCAAAAAGATCTTGTATCATTTTAAGAAGAAGGGGTTTACATATTGAAACAGGCTTCATTTTACTGAAGCAACAATACATACAATGCTTTATGAGATAATGGTGAGTATTTATGTGTCAAATATAATTCTGTCATTTTTGCTCTAAATTCAGATGGACCACAAGTTTTGTTTGCCAACCTCCCCGGGCCCTCCCCATGTCCCTCGGCCTCAGAAAGCATTCCCTTTTATCCCCCCTGTGGGCGGCCTTGGATCTTAACTCTGTTTCTCAGGTGTTTGTGACGTTGCTGGAGTGTCAACATTTGCTCACTTGATTGTAGAACGTTTTTAGTTGACAACTTATGCTGATGAGAGTTTGGAGGATATGTTGGTGGACTCACAGGCTCTCTGGCTGCAAGATAAATTAAAACTAAGATGATGTTTTCACCTTTCAAAGTCTTTCTTTACATGTTTCTGTGTTCATTGTATTCTCTCATGTACACTTTTGGTCCCGCTCTCTTCGTAAGCTGTTTTCGCCGATGGAGTCGTCATGATGTGTCTGGCCTGCAGGGGGATGACATCAGACGGAAAATAACGGTAATCTGTAACATTTTCTGACCTTTAACAGGATGGTTGGTATTTTAAATAGACTCTCTCTTCTGTAAAGTCACAAAGATTAGAAAGCTTCTACATAAAACAGATCTCTACAGAAATGTCTAGTAAGCAAACACAATGTTCAAAATATGAGAGCAGATTGTATTTTCTCTGCTGTGCAGTGAATGCACTTAAAGACAGAAATGATGCCTTCTGACTGGACATGTTTGTTATTATGTTTGATAGAAAGAAAAAAAAACTTGGTTCCCTTTCAAATTTAAGGAGACACACTCAGCAAAATGTAAATGTAAGTCTTATGGAAGTTTTTTTTTCCTGGATATTTAATGCAGAGTTGCAAATGCTTTCAGGGCTTTTTGCAGACCATTACACAAAGATCTGTATATTCTTCACCTGGTCAACAGAATAGTTAAATGTTAGTTAAAAGATATTGTTTGGACATTTCTTATGTTGTCGATTGGTGGAAAGATTGACTGTGAAGGTAGAGCTCAAGTCTTTAAGTTATCAA
The DNA here is from genome assembly GCF_963584025.1 of Labrus mixtus. Classification (NCBI taxonomy): domain Eukaryota; kingdom Metazoa; phylum Chordata; class Actinopteri; order Labriformes; family Labridae; genus Labrus; species Labrus mixtus. The sequence goes on from NC_083614.1 coordinate 8,593,427, forward strand.
CAAGGAAGCAGCTTAAGAGAGTTCAGACGTGGTGCTTTTTAGACTCCTTTGACCAGAGGTGTAGTGGTGCCTGAAGAAGTGGGTATACTCTTAATTTTGACATGTGTAAGACTACTCTTGCATATTTAATTCACTTTAAAAAAGGGCCTTTTGTATTTACACGTAAACACTCAACTAATGAGGGAGTAGGGACTGTTATGAAATGAACATAAACCACAAAAGAAGAGCAGGTTTTATCATTTTAAGTGACAAACAGACTACAGGCTGACACAACTACACAGTCCCTTCACCATCCTCTGGAAAACAGATTACAGCATACGACTGAATATTATGAATCAGAGGGGATTGAGAAGTGAGTATATCCTATGGAGACTGTAAAATAAGTGGGTGTACTCTGTATACCTGCGTATACCCTGCACTACACCACTGCCTTTGACATTCAATGAAGTTGTTGATTTCAGGTGTGACAAAGTGAATTACAGGTCAGACACCGTCCAGCCTACAATGAGTCCTACAGAGTCCAGAGTGTTGATGGAAGTCAGTCTAACCAAACATCTGACTTTGTGAAGAATCACGTCACTCTTATAGAAACCTCTTGATTCAGAGCTCTTTTAATCCATGAGGTTTTCTATTGTTGTTTTGCCTGTAAGTCATTGATAGAGTTGAGAGAGTATTTTGTCTAATTCATAATTTTCAAAATAAAGATATAATCTCTCTCTATATATATAGATATATACATTCACATCATATTACTGCAAGTCACTATCTGTAAATCTTAGTGACTAATCACATATTTTCCTGGGAGCTCCTGAGCTCTCATGTCTCGGGGTCATTGGTGGACGGCCTGACTGGACGCCCATTATTCAAGCCCGGTGCAGTTTCGGCAGATGGCTGTTCAACATGAGTCTGGTTTTGCTGAAGATTTCTGCCTCTGAAGACAGTTTTTCTTGCCACTGTAACTTTAGTGCTGCTGATGGATTAATGTTGGGTCTTTGTAATATAACGATGAGTAAGGTCTGTTGTTCTGTGAGTCTGACGATCAATAATGCAAGTGATAAATAAATGGAGACTTATGCATCTCTATAATTATTCTCACACTGTGTGAAGTTTTCTCCTTCTCACATTGATTTGAACCGAGTAACTTCTCAGTGTAAGTGTTGGGTTCTTACCTTCCCCAACAGAAAATGTTTTACTCAGAGAATAAGAACAGAAATGGTCAACATATCCTCTCTGTCAACTGATAAAATATCTTTAAATTCACAAGAAGTAACTCTGTGTAGCTTTGACTTCATGGTGTTATCCTAAAAGACTTAACACTGATGAGGTTCGCTTTGTTTCATGTCATGTTATTGAATATTCTAACAGACTGGTAAGGTTTTTCTTTGCTGTTTACATTTCACAAAGGTGAAGACAGATGCTCTTTTACTGAATGCACTTCAAATTATACTAAACTGTAGTATCATGAAACAGACAAAAACACCCAGTCATATGTTTGAAGAAAGCTGTGGGTGCTGGATTTAAAAATATTGACCCAGGTCTGTTCTGATATTTTACTTTAACAAAGACGTGAAGACGAATGAGAATTAGAAATTATGACACACTTTTCATAGACAGGTCTAGACTCTTTGGCACTTGTAAAAAATAACTAAAACAATCCTGTAAAGACACACCATGAAAGACTGTTTCAGAGTGTGATTTAAAAATGTACCCACAGATGAAACTCAATGCTCTTTTGATAAAGAAAAAACATTTCATACATGGAGGAAACAAAATCACATCCACTGCTCAACAGAGAAGGAGTGAATCAAATGTGCCCGTCGTACCCTGAAATAAAAGAGAAGATCAAAACATCTGAAACAAATAAGCGTGCTGATTGTTGTTTTGTTGTTTATCCCATTAGTGTTATCAAGAGAAAAAGACGTGGTCATCAGTGTAACCATGGTAGTTACCTGTTATCTGCAGGCCTCCAGCACCAAGTGATAAATAGAATAATTGTCACATCGTTTCAGGGTAATTGAACATAGTAACGGTTCTCCTCAGATAGATGCTGCGTCTAAGATACAAGCCTTGGTCATTGGTTGGATGCTCTGGAAGTGTCTTTCTTTCTGAGGCAGCACATTCATTGTGTTAACCCTTTGTGATCCCCGGGAAAAGACTTCAAGACGTTTGGAAAATGTGCATAAAATCCCATTTGATGATAAAACAGGTAACATTTACGCAACAGTAATAATCAAGTATTGTTAAAATGAAATTGTAGGTTCTGGCCCTGCATTAATAAAATTGAGAAGGGTCATGTTTAAACTTTTTTAATCTAACATCTGATTCATTGTCTCCGTCATGTCATGGAGGCCTGCAGTGAACACACGCTACAGTCTCCTACCTGGCTCTTTAACTGATAGTTCAGGACAGAGCAGGAACTGTGAGACTCTTCTGAACAATATTGTCAACTACAAACACGTCTTTAGATACCGGCCCATCATTTCTTTAATTTGTCTATCAATAATAGACCATATAAAATATGGGCATAGTCCCTGTGACTGAAGCCAGTCTGCAAATGCTGTCTCAACTAAACTTTTGGTCAACCTATTAACAAGCAAGTAGACGGTGCTCTTTATCCTCCTTTCAAACAGCTACAGATAAGTCAGATCAGTCATTATGAACGACTCCTATCCTTCACAAAATCAAAACAGATGAGTTATGACAAATATACATCGATAAGCTGTTCGGATCAAAATCATATTTTTGTACCAGGCTGTAAACATGATTATATCTGCTGTCAAAATGAACATTTTAATACTGGGTGTATATGGGACTTATGGGTCTTTTGGACCCAGCCTCAAGTGGACACTCTCTCTTTTTACACTTTCACGTTGGCTTCATTTTTCAACACCGTAGGATGCTGCTTGATATCAAATTGAAAAGTTATTGTGGAGTCCAGGCCTGTGTTATGTTACTTATTGTTCAGAGGATTTTGATTTTAAATAGTGTGTTTAGCATCTGCATCATGCAAATAATTTAACAAAGATTCAATCTGGACCTGCTCTTTTTGTCAAGTGTCCTGAGTTAATGATTTTTTAAATGAATTTGCGATGTACAAATGAAGATTGATGGATGATTAGATAAATGTGCATGTACATATTTATTTGATAAGGGGTGAGGGTTAACAAAAGTAGAAACTAACTGTGTTAAGATAACTTATAACAACAGGAAATGAATGTTCACACTAACAGTATCTATTGACACAGCAAAGTATTAGAACTGTTACGTCTTCATTCTTGGAACTCTGACTCCATCTAGTGGCCAAGAATTGCACACATTTCATGCATGGCTCTGTAAGAAGAGATCCCCAACACCTTTCTTTCTTTACTGGTCACCCATTTAGTGTTTGTGTTGATCTGATCCATGCACTGCAAAATGCTCAAACATAAACCCATCTTTTATTCCGATGAAACACATTGGTGTTATTTTTCTGTTATATTTACCTGATTAAAATAGGGAAGAAGGAAATATCACCACCACTAACTACATTATCAAAACATTAATAGACAGACAAACGCTGGTAAGATTTGGTTATATTACAGATATTACTTTTTTACTTTTTCATTATTCCTGCTGCCTACACAAGAACAAGTAATTCAAAAAAGTATTTATTTCACAATTAGTAAATTAGTGTCTGAAATATGTAAACAAAACAAAAAAAGTTAAAAAAAAAGAAAAGAAAAGAGTAATAACAATGCATCCCAGGTGAAATGATGACCCAGGTACAGACAGGGCAGAAATGGATGCATATACTGTAGGTACCTCTAGTAGGCATAACATATCACTGTATGGCAAAACAACCCGACACAAGAACAGTTTTTTCCCCCAAGCTGTCACTCTGATGAACGCTAAACAGACACAGAGTGCCAGAACTGTAACCACTGTGAAATACAGGTAACCCTGAATCCAACACACACTGCACATAAGATCATTTAAACTAATTTTAGTCAATAATTTAATAATGTAAAGACTGTGTTTTTATTTGAATCCTCCACTGATATCAATCTGTGCACACTCTTAATGTAAATTCTGTAAAAACTCTCTACCTCATGTAAATCAATCCATCTGTGACATAGTTACATATTTTATTATCATGTTATCTCAGCATGTTTGCAATACTCTGAATTCAGTGGTGCATATACATTTTCTTATGTTGTCTTGTACATATACGTCTTTGCTCATTTTGTGTTTTATTGTTAATATTAAATGTAATACTTTTGTACATAGAGAGCACAGTTCACTGAAGTCAAATCCCTCGTGTGTGCGAGCATACCTGGCCAATAAAGCTGATTCTGATTCATTTGAGCAAGTCAAGTCAAGTCAACTTTATTTATATAGCACATTTATAACAGCCGAGGCAGACCAAAGTGCTGTACAGTAAATCAGGCAAAATACATTACATCCAAAACATCATAAAGACACGTAAAAGCACAAATTAAAGGTAAATTAAAACACAAAACAATAGTAAAAGTTCTAGTAGACACTGCTGCTGGGATAAAACACTCAACTAGAGGTAAAAGCCAATGAAAATAAATGAGTTTTTAAAAATGACTTATTTTAAATGGTAATCTGTTCCAAAGTGTCGGAGCTGCAACAGAAAAGGCTCGATCGCCTCTAGTTTTGAGCCTTGTTTTAGGCACGTCCAGGAGCAGCTGGTTGGAGGACCTTAGTGCTCTGGATGGAGCATGAACATGTAGTAGTTCACTTAGGTAGTGAGGTGTTGAGCCATTTAATGATTTAAAAGCCAGAAGTAACATTTTAAAATCAATCCTGTAGCGAACAAGTTGAGCTAATACTGTTTGTGGAAGATTAAATAATAAGACTCGTGTTTTATATTGTTTACCATTTCTGCTCATCTCTTTTCAACCAACCAATGCAACAGTACATAGTGGAGTCCAGCAGGTGGCGCAAACACGTTTAACATGAAGTTGTGATCCCTCCAGTCAACAACACGAAGAAGACGCGCTTTAGTCAGCAGAGGCTACTTGCTGCAACAAGCTGCTGCAGGCTGCTGCTAAACAACTCTGTAGTTAAGAGTCTCCTTTGAAGATCTCCTCTCCTCCACCCTCTCGGTTGTTTTAAACTAGATGGACCTTCGGGGACTCCGCAGACTGCCGGCGGAGTTAAAAGCAACCGAGCCTGAATTGAAAATGCGAAGAAACAAGCGCTTTTAATGAAGAAGGAGACGTGGCTTTAAATGAGAGTTAGCGAAGAGGCTAGCTAGTTTGTTTGGCTGTCAGAGTAGGATGATTGTTGTGATGGCAAGTATCAACTTGTAGCGTTAAACTAGACACGACTGCGACAATTATTTTAATGTGTTTGTAGGGACTGAACATCTATTGTTTCCATAGCGACAGTAACTAAGCTCCTTAGCTGGATTAGCAATCAGCAGCTGATCTGTTTAGTGGTATTAGCGGTATTAGCGGTATGGTTCATCCGGTTGTTTGATGGGGCTTTTACGGACCATGATGCCGCCCAAGATCCAGCTTTTGGCTGTTTTGGCGTTTGGAGTGGCCATGCTCTTCATCGAGAACCAGATCCAGAAACTGGAGGAGTCAAGAGCCAAACTGGGTAAGACTAAACTACACTGGTTAACCTTGTAAGGTTAGATATACATATAGTAAATTATCTGAGACGACAGTACATTACATTTACTTTACAGCACAGTGAGGTGCGACCAAACTAATACTTGACATGCTTTTTTTACTAGAAGATTTTTATGCCAACATTTTGCTTCATAGAGAAACTCTTATCTGCACTTAACATTTTGCCATGTAACAACATGAACCATTTGTTATGGGGGTTTTTCTGGTATAAGAAATCTCAGCTATCTCGATGTATCTTGTGATGGATCATTTTTAAAGGAGAAATCAGGGTCAAAGTAATGTTGATCATGCAGCAAAGCTGTATTAGAATGTCAGAGAGCAAAACTTGTAGAAGGAAAGTATAAATGTTTGGCTTCTTTTTGTCTAACACTTTGTAAATTGTTTTTACTCATGATAATCGACTCGATTTGCAATAACAAGGATATAATCTCTGTTTCATGATTCTATGATAGTTTGTTTATTACAAGACAATTACAAAGTGATACATCATCATGACATCAGATTAACCCAAAGACTATACATTTACCCTTAAAAGTGCTTTGAAGTGACTTCCTATCACAGAAATCTGACATTATCCCGCTGTCAACATCTTTGGCTGATTCACCTGGACTCATTTAACCACCATTCATTCATGTTTTTATCTTTTATAAAAAAAAAAGCCCTTTTAGGGACAAGTGTTGCAAATTAGTACCCCATGTCTAATATTGTATCTGTCCCTATCAAATAAACCTTAAATAAATCAATAATGTCATAAGCACCACCTAGAGGAGTCATGAAGAAGTGACGTGCTGATTAAAATTGCTGTTTACATCTGATTAGAGCTAAATAAAGAGTCAAGACGAATATCTGTTTCTGTATTGATATTTGGTCCCACTCATATTTACAACATCTAATTAGTCATTTTGGACAGGTATGACTCCCGCTTTCATCTTCTCTGGATTAGTTAGATTACAACGATCCTGTCAAAGATTTGATATGATGATGATGATTCATTACAATAGTTTGCATCTTCAACTTTCTAGATCTGCACGTGTCTAAAGTCTGTTAGGTTCTTTAAAAAAATGTGTTTTGTTCCGTCTCTTTATCTGTTACATGTTTTGTACCATCTGAGCTCCAGACTGCACTGTTTCTGTCATGAAACAAATCTGAATTATTTAAAATATTCCAACATTGTGGTTGTGATTGAACATTAAGGAGATGGTGGTGGGTGCTGAGGCTAGTCCAGAGGAGAACCACTGTTTAGAAAGTGCTCTGTCAACATTAATGTCTTTACATGTAAAACAAAAATAAATCAATTATAAACGTCCACGGCTGGAAAATGTAACAACGTCAGTGTGCAATAATTGATTATGTTCCGTCACTGCATGGATGCAGAGTCGTCCACGTCTGAGAAACGATGACTTTCAACACCTTAGGTATAACTGTTTTGCAGCTTTAGTTGTTGTGTCGAAATTAAAACAAAACAACTTTTCTTCTTCGTTTGGAATCCTAGAAGTGGACACCTTGTTTTTAGGAGACCTAACGAGTTAAAGAAATACTTGATGTCAAAAATCACACACATTAAACTCAGGCGTAACCCTTACATTCGTCTAAGTGCTTCTCACCTGACGGGTCGGGACACAAAATGGGTCGTGAAAGTGTGCCTGGGAGAAAGTGCCACTAAAGATTGTTTACAAATCACTTTTAAAACATGTTTTTTTGTTTAATCTCGTTGTTCTGTCATATGTTTTGTACTGTCGGAGGACCAAACTGCACAATTTTTTCATTATTAAACAAATCTCATTGGTTTAAAAAAATAACTGAAATTTGGGTCGTAAATTCTTATGAAGGAGTTGGTGGTGTGTCCTGAGGCTAGACCAGTCTAAATAACCTTCCTGGGTATTTTGCTTCTCCTTTTAATTTAATCTCATAGTTTGACTGATGGTTACCTCCCATGTCCCTTCAAATCTGTGGTACAAGCAGGTTTAACAGACTGAGGCGGATTAGAGTCATAATCAGAGCAGGTTAGAAATGAGAACGCTGGAGCAGAACCATTGACTGACTTTGATATGGCTGAGGGACCCATTGGATGAATACTGTCTCTTCTAATTTAATCTTTTTAGAAATCAGCCAATGTTGCTGTGATGCACAATATGTCAGTTCTATATTGGCTGGTAGGAGACAGGAGACTTCACATATAGAGTATTTTACCTTCAGAGAATACATTTTTACAACAATGAGACAGTAAACATTAAGTGACTGCCTGCACGTGTAAGGGAAATTACAAAGGGACCATCGATCTGCCTTTACATGCAGAGACAGAGTGACAAACATCCTGCAGACACATGTCCTCTCTCTCTCTCTCAGGCGTCAGACGCTGCTGTGCTGCAGCAGGATGTCTGCATTATATTGAGTGACACACAGCTGCTCCTACAGATCCTCACAAGGCCATTCCTGTAATTGGCTTTAATTAACATTGCAGCAGAGAAAAGAAGTGGGAGAAAGACGTTTAATTATGCCTCCTGTCAATGTTATCATCAAAGGCTTAATTACTAGTTTCAGTGTTATTGTCTTTTGTTGTTTTTCTTAATTAAAGAATGCTTACAGGCCTCACTGGCCTTAATTTTCAAACCACTGGTTAATTTATACAACAGATGTACCTTTTTTCTCCGTGTTCATTATTGTGTTAGTGTCCTCACAGCTGCTTTGCTGGCTGCAGTATGAGAAGACAACAAGCATCAACTAACTTTAAGATCATTCAAAGCAGTTGGATGTCAGCCAGTCCTCAATCAGATACATTCAGGATTATATTGATTGACTTTGGAACTGCTTTCCACCAACAACCAGTAATTAAAATGAACAACTTTTGACTTTCCTTTGAAAGATAAATATCTGTCCCATCTGTGACTGTAAATATCACCCCCCCCCCCCCCGCCCCCATCTATTCAGTCAAAAAGACCACACATTGGTTGACATTTGTCATTCAAATCTCTGCTCCTTTGTTTCATTTAGCTGAGTCCTTTTTCACAGAGCAGCAGCATGAAGGCTTTAACTTTACACACTCGTCTTCACTTTGACTCTAAAGGGTTTATTGTTCAGGAGTGTTTTTGTTCACTGGAACAGAGAGGTCTCCTCTCCAAAACAACCAAATCTGTTGATCAAACCTGGGAAAACATTGGATGACGCAGTTCAATGTGAACAATCGTTGATTCTCTTACACTCGTCAATCGTCACATCAGGTGGGGGCTGTGAGGTGATTTGAAGCTTGTTTATTTGAAGATGCCGTTCTTGTTTTCAGTCTCGGACTCCTTTGGTGTTCATTTCAAAAAGATTTTACTTTGAGCCAAGTTATTCACAGAGGTCTCATCCTCTTCAAAACAAACGGATCCACTTAATAAAGTCAGATTTCACATTAACATTAAAGGAGCTATATGTAACACTGACACCTAGCATTAAAAATGGGTACTACAGTCTAAATTCAAAACATTGACGAGAGCTGTCTCTCCTGCCCCCTCCTCTCTAGAGTTGATGTTCACGCAGGTTGCCATGTTGCGGACACTGAAGCTTCAGTGTTTAGCCAGCTCTGCATCGGCTGTCTGGGGGCGCCTTGAAACAGCCTACCTTCTCTGGTCAGAACAAAAACAGACCATTCAGGACCAGAATCTAAACTTAAAAGGAGGACATACTGGCTGCTACGTTGTTCTCAGAGAAACCAGCCCTTCAACATAGCATGTTTCCTTCCTGTCTGATGATACAGTAAGGTTTAATTCAGTAGATATGTTATTATTGGTCCTCTCACTGTGATGTCTTACAGTTAAAACATGAGACTCATGTAGGCTGATGTTGGAGTTCAGCATGGCACTAAATTAAAAAAGAGGGATACAAAGTTGAAACCGAGCATCAACACTTGATTTTTTTATTCAACAGTGAAACATCTCATAACTATTCTACTTTTTTTGGCCGTTCAGAACACACCATTGCCCGACACCAGGTGGCTGAAGTGGAGCAACGTCACAGTGAAGATTCGGGCCGGGAATCGTCACCGCTGTCAGAAAGAGACGACATGGTCATCATCTACAACAGAGTACCTAAGACGGCCAGCACATCGTTCACCAACATCGCCTATGACCTGTGTGGGAAGAACCGCTTCCACGTCCTGCACATCAACACGACCAAAAACAATCCTGTCATGTCTCTGCAGGACCAGGTAAGACCCTGGACCATGACTTACTTTATTTTTCCTTGCACATTTCCAAAGCTGCTACAGAGAAACTCAACTCTACCTCAACCATGGGTTCAGCTCTGTCACCGTGCTTATAATAGAGCGCTCAATACAACAAAGAAACAAAGATAGAATAGTCCTTTGTTGGCATCACAGAGACTGGGCTTATGACAGGCTTGTGGGTGCTTTGATGAAAAAACAATCAAAATATGGAATTAAAAATAGGCTATTGTTGTGGCCAAAGCTTTGTAACGCGAAACATCTTCACATGGTTCTGCCTTTAAGACTCTGCAAGATATAAATATAAATAAGGGCTTTGAGCACGGCTCTGTTAACAGGCCTCACATCTGTGCTGTGTTGAACTTCACCAGCAGTGTTTGTTAGTGAAGGCTCCGACTGTAAACTCTGTTTCTGTGATCTTCTCAACAGCATCTGCTAATAGTTCAGATCTGTCAGTGACTTATGAAGGAGAATATGCGGAATGAAAGGATACAGTTTTAATAGTTGTGCTTTTTCTCTTCATTTCTATCAGGCTACACATTGTTTTAAAGATGGTTTCTAAGCAAACCAATAATATTTGCTGTTTTGATGCTTTTTAAGAGGTTTTGGTGTACACGATATTTTCCAGAGTGATAAAATCCAATAGAACAGACAACACTTTGTCTTTGAAAATACATGCCTTTAATAAAACAATTTTAAAACGCTTAAAGAACACAACATGATCTTGATCAAAACAGACACAATAGAGCTTCATCAAAGGCGAGCACTTGGTTATCAATGGTGAACATCAGAAAAACATGATCAATCACAATATAAAATTCTGAGCTGTGTGAGGTCATCGAAAATGTTCCCACTTAGTCGTTGGACTGCCTTCAGTGACGACATGACAGTCAGGTTTGTTCCAGCCTGTGGTGGTTCTGCTTTCTTTAACCACTTTGGAAAGATTGGTCTTGTTTTTTACTCTCAGACGCTCATACAATGAATCAGTGTTAAAAGTTTAGTGCAGTCAGAAATACAGCCATCATTCCAACTGTGCAATCTGAAATAAAGTAATGGATACCGAGTTCTAGTAATGTCCTTAACCTTTCAAATAATGTCTTATTTTGAAAATCACACTAGTGAAGACGTCTTGGCTGCAGTCTGTGTAAGTCAGTGTGATATCAGATATTGTAATGAATGTCTGATAAATCACAATGTGGAAAAAAACGAAGAAAACCGGATTCAAGCAGAGACATGCCATCGACTCCCATCATTCAGTTGCACTTATATGATGACACTGTAGACAGTTGCCGGAGATAAGAGGTAACAAAAAAGTTGAGGTTGCAGAGTGAGTTAGCAGTTAATGTGTTTTAGCATTAGCTACCAGCCTGTCCTCCTGTGCCAACCCTGCCTGTGTACTTTTTGTGCATGACAAACTAATCCTAACAAGTCAGTCACACAGGGATAGCAGATAAAAGTAGCTGTCTTCAGTCTCGTCTGCAACACTGAAACATAGTAAAATTCCGGTTAAGTAACAATGCACTCTTACATCTGTTTACCATGTGCATTATTACAGGAATGGGGAACTACATACTGACGGCACATGTTCATCTAATTGTCATATTTATTTACAGATTCTGCATAAAAATGCAAAATATATATGCACAAGATAGGATGTTGGTATTGGAAGTAGTCTTGTGTCTGTAGATGAATAAGTACTGTCCACTTGCATGTCAGCTACATTGCTGTATTCATTGAAACAGTCTGTGTGTGGACCAATAGAGGCAGAAAGCATCAGCTGTAATGCATCCCGGAACCCATCAGCAGGCAGCTAACCATTTAGCATTCATTAATGTCTACAAACAGAAATCTGTACTGATAAATGTAATGCGTAAGAGCATCTATGCTCTTGGACTTTTTTTTTCAACACTAACACTTCACAGTGTTTCTCTACCACTAATATGTGTTCCTAGTCTGTCTACAAACCCCCCATTTATGAGAAAAGACAATCCTCCCCACTTTTCAGAAAATTTGTGCTCAAACAGGCCGTTTGTTGATTTTCCCTTCATGACATCACAAAGGGCAGTAACCCCTCTCCCAGGTGGGTGACACTCCCACAGCTGCCCTCTGAGTCTGCCTTCTCACTGTTAACAATAGGACATGGAGCGAGAAAGCCAGAGCCACCCAAGCCCTTCCAGAGAGGGGGCGTGGTCAGACACAGCTCATTTACATTTAAAGCTACAGACAGAGAAACAGCCTGTTCTGAGCAGGGCTGAAATAGAGGGGTTTATAGACATGATCAAATACAGGATCAGAGTGGATTTACAACAAGAAACTTCACACACATGTTTTGGGGAGCTCTGAGACTTATTTAAACTGGTTGGAAAGTAGAAAAATATGTGACCTTTCAGGACTGCTTCTGAGTGATGACTGTCCATGTACTTTACAGCTGTATGTAGCAAGGATGTCAAAACACACATGGGTACTGTTTGCTCGTATCCAAAAAATTGTTATCATGAAAACCTTATTAAATATATCAACAAAAAAACCCGCAAATCAGCAGGAATAAAACACATCTCTCTCTCTTAAGCATTCTGAAGTGTCATGATGAAATATAAGGGTAGGAGAGATCTGTCTACTAAAATCAGAATAAGCAGCTTAAGCCTCAATTGGTTGTGGAAACCACAACAGGAGAATATGATTTGAGCTGTGGTTAGCTATAAGTTTACTCTTTCTTTCATATACATAGACTCTGTGTGCATGTCTGAAGAGCTCCAGAGAATATGGGGGGCATCAGCAGTCATTACAGCCTGTTCCACTGGCTGCTTTTGTATTTCTAACAGTGCAGCTCAGGACACATAGTGTGTGTGAATGCCTCAAAGCTAAACTGGTGTTATTTCTGGCTGTTGGTGCCAAGGTAATATCCTGTCTGCCTCCTCACAACGGGCTGCCCCCTCCATCCTGCACACGGGGTGAAAGCATCAGTCTGCTGGCACATTTCACTACAGGAACATTCAGAGTTGTATCCAGTAATAGCATGTAGCCTCGCCAAAGCTGGTCACTGTGATTGAGTTTGTCATGTTATTACTCCCTCAGACCACAGAGTGTGTGTCAAAGATAACATAATAAATCATATCATAAATGGAGACGATGTCCTGCTGTGGTTATTTAGAACCAAAAAGGACAGCAGGTGGAGATGACATCAGCTGATATTAAGTCATTAACATGTTCATTAAAGTTTGAAGTCAGAGTTATAGCAGTGAAGCATTTAAATAATCTGAGCAGTGTGATTTGTGTTTTATGCTTTTCCACTAAGGGTGAAGTTTCCACAGCAGAGAAGTTAGTGAAACACTTTTATTGCTTCAGATCTTCATAACTTCATCTTACCTGTCACTATAATCAGGATGAACGCTCCTCTCAGGCTTTTCTGAGCTGCTTTCCAATGTTTGCTGGCTGCAGAATTTGCCTTCAGGCTTCAAACAGTCAACCTTAACTTTTTGATGGACAGCGGTGATGCAGTTTAGAAAGGAAGGCTGCAGGCTCTACCAGGAGGATTTTTTTTACCTCATCTGAATGTTTGTTGGGGATTCAAAACTAACGTATGCTTTTAATGCGGTGTTGTTTCTACAAACAGAGTAATAACTCTGCATGATATAAAGCAGTAATTACACTTCCTTATAGTTAACATGCATATAAAACACCCTCTATCAGTGTGAGTGTAAATTCAACACTTTTACACTCTACTTGTCAACTGCAAAAAGGAATCGAAACATTGCTGCAGAAATAAAAATGACCAGCAGGGGACCCCTGGCACAGCCAACCCACTGTAACTTTATAGTGAGTGAACAAAGCGTTTCACCTGTAGTTCATGCTGGGCGACCCTGAGGAAGCTACAGACGAGACGCGTTGTTCACTCACTTTAAAGTTCCAGTAAAGTCATTTTCTGTGTGCAGAGGATTATTTATTTATTTTTTATTGCTGCAAATGTTTGTAAAAGTTTGAATGTTGTTGGTAAAATGGGAAAGAAAATGTAATGAAAGAAGGTTTGTAAGGACATATTGATATACTTCAATGTTTCTCTATCAATGTTTTGACTCTCTATAGAGAGTCTCAAAAATAATCAAGTTTAAAATGTGAAGTTCACAGGCAAAGATTTGTGTTAACTAATAAAGACAAATGTTAATTCTTTACTCAGACTGTAATAAAAATAAGGTCATAATGTTTGACTTTCTTAAAACAATACACTTTAAACTGCATCAAACAAAGTAAACATTTTTACACTTTTATGAAGCCTCTGGTGGTTAGTGGTGGGCCACTTGATGATAAATAATATCTCCATATTTTGGGGATTTTTCCGATAACGATACTAACTCAAAGATGTGTTAGTAAAAGTCTTGTAGTGTATTAGCTCACTCTTGTTAATAGTATGTTAGATGTTGTGAATGATATTAATAAAAAAAATAATTTCATTAAATATAAAACTGAGTCATTGAAGTAAAAACAACAAAAACTCTGAAATGACCTGAGCCAGTATTGAGCTCAAAAAGTGCAGGTACGAGTGTTTTTCCACTTTCTTCTGCTTCCTGCTGCTCGATATCTAACATCATAATCTTTGTCTACAGGTTCGCTTTGTCAGGAACGTCACGTCGTGGAGAGGGATGAAGCCCGGCTTCTACCACGGGCACGTAGCCTACCTGGACTTCTCCAAGTAAAGCCCTTCATTTACCTTTAATTCATATCCAGATTATTTACAGTTAGCAGATAAGATGAGGTCATGTATTGATTTCTTATCTAACCTGACACTTTTATTCCTCTGCTCATGATTGTAATGGTGTAAGTGTTTGTTAGCGTAGCCTCCTGATGCTGCTACACATTCACTGATGGAAAGGCTGAGTCTTAAGTAGGACAGACTCCATCAGTAAAGGTTCAGGCTTTAAGGTCTGACGTCTGCTGGACTTGAAAAAAGTCCTCAGGTGTCTGCTTAATGGGAACCAAGTCTTAAAAAAATATACAATAAGCTATCTTTGTTCTTTAGATACAGTGCGAAGAGTAAGCCGATGTACATCAATGTAGTGCGGGACCCGATAGAGCGCCTGGTGTCCTACTACTACTTCTTACGTTTCGGAGACGACTACAGACCCGGACTACGACGGAGAAAACAAGGGGACAAAAAGGTTTTCATTTTACAGCTTAACTCTGATAAGGTTGTTGGTCCACATGCTGAATACATGATAGCGAGCGCTTCTGTTGTCTTCCAGACATTTGACGAGTGTGTGTCATCAGGAGGGTCCGACTGTGCTGCGGAGAAACTCTGGCTGCAGATCCCCTTCTTCTGTGGTCATCATTCAGAGTGCTGGTGAGTCAAAACCTGCCTCATCACGAGGAGATCACAATCAGTGCAGATGTTTGTAGTTTTAGGATAACAGAGATTCTGTCATCATTTAAACAAACTGTGTGTTAACAAGCTGCATTGAGTAAAACATTCAAGTATCACTGACTTATGTTTGGTATAACATGAAAACTAAGAAACAGTTTGGTGTATTTTCTCTGTAACTTTGCTGCCGCTCTCAGTCAAGGAAACAAATCTTGAACAGCATTGATGCATCATCACTTTTGAAATTGGTTTGGTGAACTTGCTGGCAAACAGTATTTTACACATCTAGCAGTTTCACAGCAGTGTAATCAATCATTTAAAACGTGTGTCACTAGCTACCTTTGGTTTTTGTCTACAGCTTCTAAGGGAAATATCTCACTTTGTTGCTGCCTAAAGCGTGCAAATAATGTAAATATGTTTTTTTTTCATTCCATTCTTAGGAGTTTTAGGCAAATTTGACAGGAACAGCAAAGGGTTAAGGCAGGCTTTCCCAACCTCTGACCCCATGTAGGGTCGCATGGAATTCAAACAGAGTCACCTGAAATTTGTATTTATTGATCAATAAAAAATATAATGTATCTAAAAATATGGACTCACAGGCACACACGAACAGAGCCATTTCAGAGATAAATACTTTACATGGAAGCACGTTGTACACAGAACCGTACAAAACACAATGACAAGTGCGTATTGAACCAGGGACGCCGTACCGAACAGTTCAATATTGTAATGAGAATTTTTGCATTCCTACTACCTACTTACTTAATGACTGACTTACTTGGACAAAAATTGCAAAATTGTTGGCCAAAAATAAAAAGAGTATCAGTTGAACCTCAGTAAAAATCTCTATGAAGGAGTTTATTCTAAGTTGATTACTTCAAGGGATCCTCTTTATAATGTGTCACATGTTTTTTACACTGCTAACTACATCTAACTAGTTATATAACTAATTTAAACAGCTGTAGGCAAGTGAAAAGAAAATGATCACAACGCAGGAGGCTTCCTGTCTGACATACACATGGATGTGTACGTTTCTTTTTAAATGTTCAGTC
Organism: Labrus mixtus; assembly: GCF_963584025.1. Lineage (NCBI taxonomy): Eukaryota > Metazoa > Chordata > Actinopteri > Labriformes > Labridae > Labrus > Labrus mixtus. Next base: position 8,609,678 of record NC_083614.1, read on the forward strand.
TTTTAGCACATAATTATTCTATTTTAACTCCAGCACAGAGGCCAAGAATAATTTCCCTTTGGGGACAATCAATCAATCAATCAATCAATCAATCAATCAATCAATCAATCAATCAATCAATCAATCAATCAAACTTTATTTGTATAGCACTTTTCATACAACAGATGTATCCCAAAGTGCTTTACATCAACATTTAATCAAACAGCAACAACATGACTCCCTCCCCCACCCCTATCCCACAATCCAAAAACTAAGGTAAAAATAACTAGATAAGAACAGGTACTGAGGAAACACAGGAGGTTCAAAATGTAATAAAACTAGATGAAATGAGATTCAGTTAATATCTTGTGTTATACTGAGCATCATTGAGCGTTCAAAAATCAGAGGGAAGTCTCCCATATCTACATTATGCAGACACACTATACACATAAGTATCGATATGATTGGTTCCATGTGTGGCTTTGTGCAGGAATGCAGGCAGCAGGTGGGCTCTGGAGCAAGCCAAGTTCAACCTGGTGAACGAGTACCTGCTGGTTGGAGTGACCGAGGAGCTGGAGGACTTCATCATGATCCTGGAGGCTGCACTGCCACGCTTCTTTAAGGGGGCCACAGACCTCTACAGAACAGGTACTAACACAAACCTCAGAGCCTCACATCAAACCTCTGCGTCTCCAACATTTCTGTTAAATGTTCTTTCTGCTTGTGGCGTCTGTTGTTAATATTTCTAGTGGATTATGTACGGTACCAAGCTCGTCTAGACTGACAGACTCATTAAACTCTCTTGATGTTCCTCCAGGAAAGAAGTCACATCTGCGAAAGACCACCGAAAAGAAGCCCCCAACCAAAGAGACAATCTCCAAGCTGCAGCAGTCCAACATCTGGAAAATGGAAAATGAGTTTTATGAGTTTGCACTCGAACAGTTTCAGTTTGTGCGAGCCCACGCTGTCAGGGAGAAGGATGGAGAGCTTTTTGTCCTGGCTCAGAGCTTCTTCTACGAGAAGATTTACCCCAAAGTGAGCTAAAAGTGCAGCTGGGCTGACGCGGGCTGCACGGGGACTTTATGAGGACTCTTTTAGAAGTCGTATACACTGGGAGGAGAGGACACACGAGTTCACCAAGCGATGCCGGTGAACGTGTTTTCTGGGATTCAAAGTTAGAGCCTGTCACAGACAATCACTCTCAGACTGTACAGTGGATTTTTTTTTATGGGGAATGTGTCTAATTTTTGTAATGCTGGTGCAGCTGCTGAGAAAACTTAATGTGGATAGACTGTCAATCTGAATACAGGGAAAGGATTCATGCCGAGGGCGAGAGGTTGAGAAAGTTCCTGAATGTGTCTACAAACCCAAACAGAAGCAGCCTTCAGTTTATCACGCTCTGTGTTTCTTTTTTTTTTTTTTTTTTTTTTTGGCGGACCATTAAAAGCAATTACTTTATCAAGTTTATCAAGTTTAAAACCATATGTCACATTTGTCTGTCCTCTGACAGGTTTGAATATTAAACAAGCTCAGAAAGCTCCATGTTATTTTTTTTACGGTTTTGCACACTACATTTTAAATGCACAAGTAACAGAAGATAAAACTGTTGAACAAAGCAGCGTTTGTACATACTGCTCTGCTCTGCTGTGAACGTATTCTAGGACCAAACAGACTGAATGGACCATAGCATCCTTTGGTGCGTGACTCGTCATTTTTTTTATTCCTCTGAGATGTTCTCAATGTTCGGCATCATATCCGTATTTTATCACAGAGGCCGTGTTATGCATCATTTATATGTCAGGTAGGCTTCAGTGTTAGCCTGTGAGAGGAGCACAGCTGCAGCAGGAGGAGGAGGAAGCTCTAATCAGAAGAAGAGGGAGTTTTAGGAGTACAGGGTTTAGCAGAGCTTTCACTTGGTCACAGGGTCGTTTCCAGGAAAGGGAGACAAACTGAGAGTGCCTTAATCATAATCTACAAGACATTTCATTTCAGCTAAGTGACCCCTCATCCATAGCTTGTTTTCTTGAGTGTGTATTCTTACAAACTTCAATTCCTGTTTTTCATCTGTTCACATTTAATCCTTTAAAACAAAACATTGAGACATAAACAGATTTCTTGCCTCATTTGATGCTTCCTGTTTTTTCTGCTCAGAACTGTTGATTTAAGCTCCTGATTGTTTTTTTGTTTGTAAGTCCTGGAGACGCTGATGAACAAGAAGAGTCTTAGAACCTCTATGTGTCATACATTGCTGTAACACTGTAGTGTTTTTTTATTTTTATTTAGTATATTAGCTTATTTGAATCAGGGACACTAGAAAATAACATCTGTCTCAGAAGAGAAAATGTGCTAACTAGCTCATTTCCATCTGTTGTCCCTGGGCAGATGATGACCAAAGTAAAATACAGATCAATCAGTCATCTATACACATGCACAAAGACAGAGATTTCATAAGAGAGAAGAAGAACACAGAACAATATAAATATATTTATATGCCATGTACACGTTTCCTGAGTTGTAGAAAAGCTGTCGAGATGACACATGCACGCTGACCTTCAAATCCATTTTTATGACTTCATGGGCGAAAGTGTGGAAGTCTGTGCTAAACCAAAACTAATTTGCACAGACTTCCTCAGGGGTAAAAGGGGTTCTCCCCTTGTTGGTATTGCACTTTAATACGTTTCTGGGACCTGCTAAGCTAAGTGCAGTTGAGGTTGATATGATTGTCATTACTTTGCACTTTTTTGTGACAAAGATATTTGACAAATTTAACTTTTGGCCGGTTGATGGCGCTGAAGGGAAAGTAAACAGATGAATGAATGTTTTTTGTTATTTTGCTACTGCATCAGAGCACCGTGAAGTCTAAGGCAAATTTTCCACTGGGACAATAAAGTTAATCTTAAATTTAAAGTGATCTATAAAGTAATTACACTTTATTCTGACGGGGATTGAATATTCGTAGCGAATGCCATGGCAATCAACCCAAGAGTTACGAAAACATCTGACATGAAAACCATGAATGTTAGCGTTATGATGTCAAAAGGCGAAAACTGGAGCTCAACAAAAACAGGATACGTTCCCTGGGTACCATGAAGGACTGTTTTCATCGCTTCAGTCTCATCTACATTACATTGACTTTTTCATGGATGGATTCATATACAGTATATACACATTTATTTGATTTATTGTTACATCTAGTTTAAGATCTGATGCAATAGGACTTCTAGCCATATCTACTTTGCAGTATTTGTCCCTGGTAAGGCTTTAAGGGAATAAAATACATGATACAACAACACTATAAAATAGACATAAAAACTGACAGTAATGCAACTGAACTAACTATGAACAAAGAAAAAAAACCTGTAATTTAGTGTTCACATATTTGCCTTTCTTTAAGCCATTGTTTCACTTTGGAGTTAATCTTTCCAGGGCACGAAAAAATCAAACATTTTAGTCTATATAAGTGTGTTCAATAATCAAAACATCCTCGATCATGCTTTTCCCAAACTGCAACTCCATTCATCTGTAAACAAACAACCTTCACCATCTTCATATGTGGGACTATTCAGGACCAAACAAATTACATGTTTGGTCCCATAAAGTAAAACACAAACATATTCAGCTTACAATAAAAATTAAATGAAAGGGGAAAAAAAATCCTTACGTAAAAAAAAGCTGAGCACAAAGACATGAAGAAAGATTATAAAATCACATCATATTCATTGGCTAAACAATTAAGTGGTTGCAATGGAAGCTTTTCCTTCAAATATGTCGTGTGAGAGCACAAATGAAAAGAACCCGATCACGCTTCATGGTCTGTTTTCATAAACTGCAGTGCTTCCTGTTCCTCATTAATAGTCATTGATGTGATGATAATCTGGACTACCACTTTAAATGTAGTTTGAGACTATACTTTATTGATTTGGGGTTCTTTTGTTGAAGCGTTTGAAATCTGTTTGGACTGTTTTTATAGTTGATTATGTCACAATGGGAGATTTAGTTTCATACAGAACATGAGAGAAATCCCTTCTCCCATATGTGGACAGTCAGGCTGCTTTTTGCACCCTTTTTGGCTCTCTTGCAGTGATTTGCATGAGCCCAGTCACTCTTGACTCAATTTCTCGTCTTTTGGCTCCATAATTACAGAATAATTGCCTCGCTATATCTTACTCAACAGGGAGTACTTAACCACTGAAACCGTGAAATAACAGACTGGGAAGGGATGATCTGCTGAAGTCAGCGCTATTACCGACTCTTGCCTCAACTCTGATGGGAGAACAGACAGGCGGGAGGGAGAGTGTCTGCAGGGAGAAGCACTCGCACGCTCCACCAGTCCACAGCCTGTTCTTGTGTCTACACAGAGATGAGCACAAAGGCCCCAACCCATATTTGACGCTATGTGGCCATGGACACAAGGAGAGGCTGCCCGTCTCAGAAAATAGAACTCAATTAACAGTTTAGCTGCAGGCATATTGGAACATTGTTTCATTAACGAGATGAATACAGTCTGATAATTACTTCATCTCAATTAGAAAAAAAAGCTGCACTCTATATTGATTGTGGCTGATGAGCTTGAAGGTTAATTAGGAACACAATATTTTAAGTCTACCCTGCTTTGTTGTTGTGGGAACCGCTTGTTGGTGAGTTTGTTTGCTCTCGTGCACAATTTAAGGACTGTGCAAGTCTTCCCTCTTGTTGTTATCTACTCAACAAAATGTGTCTTTTGTTTCAGTATAATTACATACTTCTCTGTCCAACCTCGGCCTCAGTCTGTTTGTTCAAGTGCTCAGTTTTTGCCTCCATCTCTGTCCCTCTGTTCCGCTCTGAGCCACTAGAGGGAGCCGTGGTCCTTCAGAGAGCCTCCACGGAGCAGCATGGGAACGTGGACTGGCTGAAACCGTTCACCAAGCCCCCATTAATGCACCTGTGCAAAGCCAAATGGAACAAACTAATAGTGCATTACCATTAACAATACAAATTACACCATTAGGCACACTTGGCTCTCAAGCCTTGTGATAGCTATAAATAGTTTCACTTGGTCTTGGACAATTTGTGCTGTACTTGCATAATGACAGCACTCAAATTAATTCAGGGTGTGCAAATGGAGTACCTTTATCGCTGCACGTTGTGAACGGGGACATTTTGGGCTTTTTTAATGATGTGCCTCTTCCTGTAGAGCCACCTTTGCAAGAGGAATTGATCAGCAGGGCCAGCAGCCCTAACACGAGTAAAATGTCTCCATTACAAGCCATCAGAGCATTTGATCCTGTTATTGCTGAAGCTGTGCACAGAGTAATGACCTCTTTTTGTCAATGAAACTTGGCTGGACTACTAGAAATGGCTCCCTGAATTGGTTTTGGAACCTTTTTCAGCAGACCATAGGAGACCCAGCACAGTTTTTGCTGCTTGCTGACCTCAAAGTGGTTTCACTACTGCTCCATAAAACAAACAGAGCAGAGCAGAGGCAGCTTGACTGCCCCTCACTGGGACTGTGGACAGGACCTTAAAGCTCTTGGCCAAAGGGGACCATTATGTGTACTACTTTTCGCTGTGTTTTATGTAAATGCTCCAAGCTGAAATGGAAGGTAAAATTAAGCCAGCATGTCAGAGGCACCGGGCCAAGAGAATTTTGAGTGTTCCTGATTTTCCTGTTTAACTGAAGCCTGATGCAGATGATGGATTGCAGTTGATGGGGGGAGAAAACGATGGAAGCCATCACCTTCATAAAGCTCTGCCAGAGTCATCCATTAATGATTTCTTGCCTTCGAGCCTGCAACACATTGACATTTGACGATGTGAAAGGATAGTAAAACAAGGCGTAGAGTCTACAGCCGAGCTAGAGGCTCTGTGAGGACCCTCTTTCTGTCTCTAATGTTTTAGCAATATATTTGAGTCAGAGCTCAGATCCTTTTCTCTGAAAGATAAATATGTGGTGATACTTTAAAAAGCCAGAAGGTTGTTTAAAATACTTAACACTGTTCTCAAGGTATTTCAGGAATCCTCTGAAACTCTTCCCTCCTGGATGAAAACACAAAACATAAAAGAAAACGTCTTATCCTAAAATTCCTCACCTAAACAAAGATGGTAGCTAATGGTTACCTGGGCAGAAATCGGAGTCCTAAATTCTTCCATCATGATTAGGAATGTCCTTCAGAAAAGTGTTAAGGGTTCTTGAACATCCTTTACAGTTTTTTCAAAACATCTCTAGGTCTTTTTCTTACAGAATAAAAAAGGATTGTTAATGACTCATTTAGTATATTTGAGAATAACAAGGTGAGACGGGGGTGCAAGTGCTTCAGCTGAATGTTTACATCAGTAATCTAACATCACCGCAATGAATGTATGAGCATGTTTACCATACTGACCATCTGAGCTAGTTTAGTAAATAATCAGAACGCTAAAGTTTTATTCATTAATACAGAACATATAGTGCGGCTCAGGCCGATGAGGATGTTATTAGTTTGAAAGAGACTTGAAGTATAAAGGGGATTAAAATCTAAGGCATTTGGTTTATATATAAAAAGGAACGTCAATGTTATACATTTCATCCTGAGGGGGGGGGCATGAAAGTCTGTCCCAAATCTCATGGCAATCATGAGTTTAACTGAAAACCACAAATGTGAACATATGTTTGTCAAGATATTGCTGGTGGGAGACGTGACCTGAGGGGACCATGAATGTCTATCAAATTGATTCGTTTTTTTCGCTGGGTTAGAATGAACTGTGAGGTGGCAATATTATGTTTGATCATCACCATGAATGACTACAAATTGTAATCAAACGTTTTATGTTGAGCTACTTCACTTGTACAAGGGAAAAACTGTGAGTGGGTGACATGTTGTGAAAATTCAGGCGGGAACAACAGTCTTTAGAATCATTCTCTTGAGGCCCAGAGATAAACAATTAAATTCCAATCTGTTTGGTGGATGTTTAGATATTTCTCAAAGTAAGGAAAAACTGAGCAGGTGGATGTGGGGATCTCTCTCCTGAGTAGTTTATCCAGTGGTAACCATGAATGCTGCACACATTTTTTCGGGGCATTTATCACCTTTAGCCTTTAGTAGAGCTGACGGGAGACAGGAATTGTTTGGGGGGAGAGAGTTGATGTGCAGCGAAGAGCCAAGATCGGATTTAAACCCAAGACCTTTGTGACGATGCCTCCGTACATGGGGAACATGACAAAACTGCAAGGCCATCCAGCGCCCCGCGTGTGGCACTTTTTTTTTAAAGATCAGTGGATTACCATTGTCCAAAGGAATCATCCTCTGGGCAGAAGGAATTTTGACAAAGTTTTCAATCTGGTAGATGTTTGGATAATTCTCCGCACTGGAACATTAATGATCGTACAAATTATTATGTTAGTTCAATAAAATGTTTTTGAGACATTTTCCTCTGTGGTTAAAGCGACAATAAGTGACTTTTCAACCTTTAAATAGTAGTTTCAAAAGTCGATATAATAACACAATAACTGTCAACAGGGAAAAGGCGTCTCTCCCATGTCCATATAACGTTTCGATCAACTATTTACTGCAGTAAGTAACCTGGGCTGTGGGCTGAGGTCATCTCAATATATATGGCTTTACATTCACACAGCAGCCTTCAGTTACAAAAAGAAGCCAGTCAGCACATCTCAGTACTGTTTGTTGCAATGGCTGAGGGTAAAAGGAAGAGGACAGTGATGGATGAAGCTAAGAAGAGAAACAGAGGGAGAGAGAGCGAGTAGTAGAATGCACATAGGCTGTGTCGTTATTGGTGTTATCGTTGTCTCATGTTTAGCAGCTTTAGCGGGTGCAGAAAGTCATCTAACCCAAGATAAGTCAAATAATTGTATCTTTGCTAGTTGATCTCCTAGTTAACTTTAGAAGTTTGGAACCTTACAAACTATGAGACTAAATATCTCAACAAGGATAATAAGTTACCCTTTCTAATGTAGCCATTTAGCAACAGCGCTAGATGTCATGGTAACAGCTAAATACACATACAGTACATGTACTCCACATGCAAACAGTAAAGAACAGGCTGAGGATGCTTGCAGAATCACATTTGCGCAAAATACAGCAATATTACTGTACCAGTCAACATGGTTCTTTGGTTTCTCTCGTCTTTGCCAACAGTGCAGTTGCACACAGAGACCTTAGGTGGGCCCAAAAGCGCACCAAACCCAATTCCCACATATTGTTGTTTAAGTTATAGAAAACTCTGCAGAACTGACAAAGACCTCAGGATCCAACCTCTGAGAATCATCATTGTCATATTGAATAGTTGAGAAGACACTCTACGAAAAGGAAGCAGAACATCTCCAAAGTTACTTCAATTAAACGTCTGGGGATCTTAAATGTCTGTACCAAATGAATCCCAATCCATCCTCTAGTTGTGGAATAAAGTCAGTTTGGACTATATTAGTGGACTGATGATAAACAGATACTCATTGCTATCCCAATAGCAATGTTATGCTAGCTCCTGTATCAACAGAAACCACAGACACAATTTTCCTCAGCAGTAATCCATACATAGATACTACTGGTGGACCAGTGCTCCTCACTTTTTATAGGTCCACTCTTATCAATTAAAAGGAACATGCATGGGAAGATCACAGCATCACATCCATCATTAACTCGAGGAGAACATGATGTAATACATAATGGACAATGTGAGCCTGTGAGCACAACAGGGAGGTTGACCCTGTACAGGAAACTCTCTGATACTCTTAATTAGATTGCTGTATTGTAGTTTGACCTTGGTGGAAGACACTCTACACTACTCTGTCTCCCCCTCTCTCTCTCTATCTCTCTCTCTGTCTTTCTCTTGCTCTCAGTTGTGCTGGCAGGCTGAGAGCACATAGTGGTGCATGGGCATTTTCTCCTGGAGGGTAGGAGAGAAATGCAATCAGCAATTCAATCGTGGCCATTGTGTAGCAGTGCTGATGAGCTTTGCAGAGTAGATAATGGATTAAATTATTTATCCCCCCTCCTCCTCCTCCTCAGTGCTTATTGTTGCCTCCTCTTTGTGCTGCTACAGCGGTACACAGACGTAGGTTGAAGGCCTAGATCACTTGCTGCCTTTCATAGATCTAATTTTTCTAATTAGCGCTTGAATGCAGAACGTTCTCTCCCCCTTTTACCCCCTGCCTCCTCTGCAGCGCTCATTGTCAGAGACGTTCCATGAGGTGAGCATGTGAACCTATCAGCGTCAAATTCAATGACAGAGAATACCACTGAACCACCACTCTGCCGTCAGTTCTCCTCGCACTTCTCTTATTGAAACACTAAGTGATCTTGATAATAACCTAATCAAGGACAGTTTCTTCAAATGAATGCTATTAGACTGCCGCAGCTGTGCAGAGAAGCTGGCTGATCTGAGATCAGGAACACTCTAACCGAAATGTCACTCCTCAAAGTGTTTTCAATTATGTGGAGACCATATGGAGGAAATAGAAAAGCTGCTGGGTCCGGATTAACCACAAATTGAAACATGGACAATCTATACATAATATTGATTATGGAGGCCATCAGCCAGGAGCTCAATATGTGGTTTGACTGTGATGTTTGAGGCACTGCATTCATGTCCCTACAGCAGCTGCCAACATTATTACAAGAAGATCATCAGTGGTTGTTTAACTACCGTTTTGAGCGGCTGATGCTTCTTTCAGCTTACAGGGAAAGTCTCAGCTGTAAATGAGAAGTCAAATGATCAAAATTCTCTTTATAATTCATTTTGGCAGCACTCAACATTCAGGGTACAAATGATAAACTGAAGTAATGCTTGACTTTAAAATGACTCACAATCATTTAATGCATGTAATACAGCAGGATCGTATTTCTATCATTAACATGTGAATAAAATCACAGCTGATAGATCATCAGTCGCAGAATATTACTTCACAGTTAATCGATAGAGATAGTTATCTGTAGAGATACTTTACAATGAAATGACTTTCAGTTACACTAATCAATTCATTAATTCATCACAAGTCCTGCATTAATCAAGCAAAACTGAAGTGTATTCATTGTACATCTATGTTTAAGTGTTTGCTCACTGATGTTTCTGTGGCCTGTTTTACAAAACGTTATCAGCATCAAAAACAGTAATAAACAGATGCACCGCACAGACGCAATTCAAATGATGCAAATCTACTAAATACAATAAAAAGCATGACATTTTTTTTAATTTAAAGCAACAGTACTTTAAATATTTTTATTGACTGGCTATTGACTGAGTATAGCCATACACAGTGTGTATGGTATAACACTTTATATTCATTATTTTCATTCATTATATCCTTTATGTTTTGTATGTCTGTGCATCACTTTGAGAAACTTTTTCTGTTTTAAATGTCCATAACAAAAACATGTTGACTGGGTTGGTTTGAACATTGAACCAATAGTTTTATGTATTAATGTATTCTGTTATATTTGAGCCTCGTCATAAAACAGAGAGACGGTAACACTATTCTATAAAACAAGACAGCTCATCAGACGAGTCCAGTTATTTGTTTTCCTCTAACTAAAATAATACTTGATCATATCAATCATTTATTCAAATCTAGTACACTCCCTCTTTTATAAGTTTATGTATTCATATTGATCTCAGTTGACATGCAAATGAGCAAATCTCTGTTGATTGTGTCGCAGAGCTTGTTCCCCTGCTATAGCAGCTAACACAGGCCCATTTTAGAGCGTCGACACACGATGCAACGGTTGTGGTTACATCCACACACACACACACACACAAAAAAGTGCCACCAGTGTCTGACATGCAGACTGTGAGTCTACAAACACCCCCCCCATTATTCTTGTTGTGGCCGGTGCAGGCTTGCATGTACTGTAAGTTCCACAGCAATGTGGCCTGCTTGTGTTACATACTTTTGTGGGCCGCCTCCCTGACAACTGGCAACAAAGGACCCATTGAGCAGAGGCAGCGACGAGGGCTTTGATGGGTAATCTGCATGCGTTTGTAGAGGGAAACTGGAGCTGGGTTAAAGGAAACAGGTGCAACTAATTACAATATCCCCAGTCCTCTTTTCCTCTGGATTTCCTCCTGCTTTCTCCTCTTCTTTCATTTTCTTTATCATCCTTGTTTTCCTTATTGCACAATCTTTCATAAGGGTACAATTCCCTAATGAGATTCTGTTATATACACACACACATGCTGCAATAACACAAACCATGCAGCTTGAATCACTTCTTCCTCACAGGTCAGACATCAAAGTGGAGAGGTGAAATCTACGAGGGAAGTAACAGGAAGACGTTTTAATTTAATACTTCACACTGCACGTGTTAAGGCTTTGTTCTTTGCACGTCCTCAACATGCGTTCCAACCTTTGAAAGACTGAGCGCAGGATGAAATATTCCTCCGTATAATATGGTCTCTCTTTGTCAAAGTGTATTCTGTGTGAAAAACCGTGTGCTTGCAGGCACACTCCACAGTGCAAAAATAATGGATATCTGAGAGGCTGCTAAAGCACCTGGTACAAGTATTACCTCTACAGTGGATGTGCTTTTCTAATATTTCAAGTATCAGGGTCTATTCCTGAGTTGAGCACGGTGCTCTAATACATGAGAGGTCGTTCTGTGGAGACACACTTGATATAAATTTAAAACATGATCCATTGTCGGACCTTTTGCTTCCAAATGTCTCCTTTTTCCTCCATTTTCCTCTGAGCTTGATTTGAGCAGAGGCCATTGGCCAAATCCATACAGATAAATCATAGACATAAGCTGCTCAATACATAATACATTATGTGTTTGGCACTGCCTGTGGTATTTTAAAATCATAAGCAGATTTTTTTTAAGGAGTCATAGGCTGATCTTAAATTTGGCAATACGTACAGTAGGAGGGATTTCCATGTTGACGTTGAGCTTGTCATGAAATTGACACAAATTGACCTTTCACCAGATTGCTTAGCAACAGTTTCTAGGTTTTAGATTTCCCCACATGCTGAAGCGTTGTCTTTGGTGCAGTAGTCAGAGCAATACCAGACGTTAAATACTGTTGTGCTCAAGTGTGAACTGCTGAATCTTAGCTGTTTGGCTAACTAGCAATCACATACAGTAGTGTTACCAACACTGTGTTTGATTCTACTTTTAGGTTCTAATATATTATGTTTCAGATTGATGGATCGACTGCTGTTTAGGCTGTGTAGGAGACATTTCTGATATTGGTATGTGTAACACATTAGCCAATAAATAAATAAATATTCCTCCATAAATACTTCAGCTCAGATCTCATTTCAGGTGGCAAAACCTGCCAACTACTTCTGTATACAGTATATATACATACATATATATATATATATATATATGTATGTATGTACTGTATATATTAAGACCCCCTGGGCCCTATTTGTTAGAAAAATGCCAAGGAATTATCAATTAATCAATCTTAAGAAACTTCAGAAATGAGCAGGTAAAAGTCCATATTCTTTGTTATATTACAAAAGAGCAGGTCTCGGCCCATCTCATTGGTTTATTATCTACAAAAACCCACCGTCATAAGCACAGCATTTAGCAACATTCTGCAAAGATACAGTGGCAAGAAAAAGTGTCCTTTTAAGAGGCAGAATCCTTGGGCAAAACCAGACTCATGATGAACAGCTATCTGCCGAAACTGCACCAGGCTGTATGTGGTTAGTAACTTACATAGTACATGATGATGCACAGATAGTGATATGCAGTAATATGAAATGTAAATGTAAATCTATCACTGTTATTATTGGGGCAACTGTGCAGTGCAAGAACCCAGGGCTTGATGGCCATCGTAACTGTAAGAAAGGTTGAAAGGGTTTAAAAAATTAGGTTACATTTTACATATCTTCTAATGTCCAACAAAGTGTCCAGTGTGATGTGTTGAAAACTAATAGAAAAAAGGAGACATTCACTTATACGTTTTTCAACACACAAGTATATGCAATTAAGCATTTAATTAAGCACATATTATGAAATCTAATAACCGGTATGAACATTGAGAGCAATATAGAAGAGTGAAATATTAATTAATACGACTCTTTCACAGCCAAAATGAGAAATAACGCAGAGACATAATTTGACACTGTGGTGTAAGCTGAATCAGGCTGTTAATTGATGCCCTTAGATCTACGTCTTTTGTTCTTCTTTATCTCATATGTCTAGTCCTTGAGCTCTCCTTTATATCAAGGTTCGATCAAAGTATGCAGTCATTAATTTGCCGTTCTGTGACATGTGGTTTAATTTGCTGCAAACACAGTCAAAGACGTTTAATAAAGCGAGGTGCTGAACTTTTGCAGGTTCCCTTGTGCACGTTGAAGAGCTCATCCTTGGATTTTTTGATTGGATCTTGGCGGATACAGAAAGGTGACTCCCCAAAGAGAAAAGCTGTTATTTAATGATACAGATCCTTTCAGTTCACAACGAGTGAGTCACATTAAGACAATTCAAAAGCCTGCTATCTTTCAACAACACATTCCTAAGTCTATGTTTCATGCGGGGTGCAATATCTTTCCTCCAGTCCAGATTAGCTCCGTCTACGTGTGTGCGAGGGAGGAAAGGAAAACAATCTAACGAAAACATTATTAGTTCATTATGAATTAGAGAGCCACATCTGCAACTAATACATGGCCAGGTGGGATTTGTAAAGAGAGTACAGTGTAGAGTTTGTTCCACTAATGCATTATAAACACTGCGAGAACATGTGGCCTTTGAGGTTATGGTTACACTGAATATGAAGCCCGATGCTGCTCGGATATAATGTTTCTCACATGGGTCAACATTTTTCAATTAAACAATCTGGGATGAAACGAAGCGCTGCCCTTGTTTTTTCTCGCAGACAGCTTTTATTTCAGTGCATTCGTCTAGTTCTTGTGGAACTTCAGGACTGAATTCTTCCTCTTTCTGTGTGCTTTTTGTGGCAGAGTCGGCCCATGTGTGAATGAATGGTGAATTAATCAAGCTCAGAGATAAAGAAAAAAGAATGACCACAGCTAAAAGACTCCTAATGAATGTTTTATCCTCCAAAAACAAGATGAAAAACATATCTGCAAAGCAATCAGGAGCCTATTCATTGCGACCAGAATTACGAGCGAGGAGTTTATTTAGGCTCAACATTCATCTAAATTCCATTTAGCTCTCGGTTGTCCTGTCAGCTCTGCGGCGAGAGAAGGTGGGTAAAAGGCCATTTTCCCAGGCTGCTCAACCAGATTTGGGCTTGAAAGAGAAGCACCGCAATGAGAGAAAAGGGACATCAAAATTGGCCTGTTGTCATCAGGCCCCGGTATGATCCTCATTTGCCTTTCTCCGGGCGATCCGTCAGCAAGCCTTGATCAAAAAGGGATACGTCTTCAAGCATTCCCCCCTCTCCAAGAGATGAGTGTCCCTCACTGTCCCACTGCAATCACTTCCTGTGAGCCAGGAAGCCGCAAACAAAGACCTGCCTCTTTCTCCCGAGCAGCGCGAGTGCAGAAAAAGAAATACAACACATATTTATGAGATTATCTGGCATCTCATGTTTCACTATAATGAAAGAAAGAATTGTTTCAGCCCTTTGCAGAGTTGAAACATATGACACCATGAAATGGTTTGGTGCCGTTACTCTCTTGTCTGAGAGGAGGAGAGGAGTTTTTTTGGCACGGAGCGCACACGATGATGATACTCAGAAACTGGACAGTATGGATCAGCGTGGGAGGACGAAAACATGATGTTTAGAGAACTGAGACGATACAATGCAGATGGTTTTGAATCCCACACATTAGAATAGTAATGGCATCATTCAGCAAAAATGTGAAACACACAAAGTGTATTTTGGAGGAGTAAAGTAAACTTTTACTTAAGCAGCAGAAGCCTCAAAGTGAGAAAAGTAGGTTTGTATCTGTTGGACTCTCCACAGCAGCTGGAAAAAACTGTGAGCTGAAAAGGAATGAGTTATGCTTTCACCTCCAAAAACAACCACTTTGCTCTCATTTGTTCTGCTAATGCTGCTCAAAGGCACCAAAACTAGAGGCCCGCAGTTATGAGAGCAAGAAAAGAACATGCACACTTAGCAAAACCTTTCCGATGATGAATAAAGGTAAAACATAAACAGCCACAGGGACAGATTCTCTGCCTGTGTTTGCTCTGATTGTCCGGGTCACACAGGACTCGTGTTCAGTTGGATAATCAAAGGAAAAATCTAGAAGTTCTCGGGGAAATGAAAAGACTGAACTACAGGAAATGTACCTGTTTGGACTCCAAAGTTCACATGTGGAGGTTTCTGGCATCTACTGTATGTTTGAATGCTGCCATAAGAGACTTGAAAAATGTCCTTGGCACTTAATTGTTGAATTTTCTGTTTTCTTTTTGCAAACTGTATAAGTGCTTTCACACTTGCAGAAAACTCCCCCGTCCCCCCTCTTGTCTGAAAGGGATAGTCTCCCGCTGTGAGCGGCTTATGTGTCAGTATGAGCTGACTGAAAGCTCACTTTCCACATGAGCTGTGTGATTGAATTCAAATTTACAGACATCAAAGACCCTAATCACAACTTTAATCCAACAGTTTTCATTTGTTTCAATATAAATTTGTGTCAGTACAAAGTTTGAATTATTTTAAGTGCTTTGAATTTATAGTAATACAGCACAAGACTTGTTACAATAGGTTCAGTAAATAGTCAATGAGTATTGTCACCAGTATGGCTTGATTGGTGCCGACAGTTTCAGTTCAATCAGAACTCAGTGAGATTTTGTTGCTAAGGTGACCACGTTGCTTAAAATAGGTCAAGATGACCTGAAATGTGTGGGGTCAGACATCCTGACAGCTTGTTAAAAAAAAAAGAGTCAATAGTTGATCAGATTGGCTATGACTTCATTTAGATGTAAAACTGATGTAGAGCGCATCTGTTTTGTTTTAAAAAGATCCTTCACTGCACTGAAAACCAAGAGCTTACACAACTACAGCAAGTATGGTTGGTCAATAAAATCAGGCGATTAAAAATAGTGCTTTTTGAAGCTCTGGGAACAAGTGTAATAATTGGCCTTGTTAACAGTTACAGTTTTCCTGCCAACAGTTTTACAAACATCTCTTTTATAATTTAAAAGTGTTTACCTTTGAGTTACTTTGAAAAGTTTTAATGAAGCTGATCCATTCGCCATCTGTCTGATTGTCAGGCTGCCCTGATTGGACATATTAAAGGAAAGTGTGTGCAGATAACATCCATTACTTTGGTGTGAACGACTGATTCCATTACTTAACAACACATTGCTTTAGCTGAAGCCGTAAAAACTGACATTTACAGTGTTTGTACATTTTCTAGGTCAGATTCAAACCTGGGCTGCCTGCTTAGTGGACTATGGCCTCTGTGGCTATAGTCCTCCATTGGCACGCGCAGCAACCACTATACCGGCGCCCTCGTGCCTTCCTGTTAAAAGGACGCTCTTCCTTGCTACTGTCACTTTGCTAAATGTTGCCAAGTGCTGTGCTCATGGATAGTTCGATACTTCTGAAGTCGGTTTGTATGAGGACATTAATTAGCCACAGGAGATGCCGGAAGCTGCATATCTTAAAATGTGTTAGATTACGTGGATCAAACGATCCTGATACCTTCTCCATAGCCTAGCTTCTGCACGTGCACTGCAGCCAGTCACTCTTTAAAGTGGCAACGCTGACCGGCATCTCCTTTGGCTAATGTACTAACAAGTACCCCATAAAACCCCACTTCAAAAATACTGAACTATCCCTTTAATATTGGGTCTTTATAAATAATGTAACGACTGAACGATTGTTGACCTCAAATCCTTGTCAAATGGTTAATCCATCCAGGTGAACCAGTGGCCCACAGCTCCCCTTCTATTAACCACACAGCTCAAGCAGCAGGAAAGGTGGAGGTCATGTTTGGCATTGATGCTTCTCCTTAAAACATTTTTTTCATCGTACAGGAACAGAAATAGAATGATAGATGTCCCAAAAGTTGCACTTTGACACCTTCAAATGATATACCATGTGTTGTAAAAGCTGCACTTCTTCTAGCCCAGTCTTGCCGCACTTTTGTCTCCGTCGCATGGTGCGCATTGTCTCGTTTTTCACCTCATCACGACTCTGTGTCTTCTTCTGTGCAGGGCTGCTCTCTCCTGCCCCTTCAGATGTTGTTCGACGTTTATGACTCGTCCCATGCTTCTGGGTTGAACCTGCTAATTAAAACTCTTCTCATGTGCAGATCAGCGAGCGTTTCTCAGAACTGCACATGTGGCATTAAGATGACAAACAAAGCAATCCGAGACGAATAAATATAAATGTAACCTTGCATCAATTTCTTATGTTTTCTTTGTAATACTTTTCATTTATGCTCACAAGGTAACAGTAACCTTCTGGAAGCTATAAGGTTGGTTAAGGGCTAGATGACCCTTTTCCTCTGTGTTTGCTGCTTCCTGGAGTCAAGAAGGTCAAATAACACCTTTATAGAACTAGATGCAGTAACTTAATTCATCAAAGATGACTGAAGAAGTCATATTGACTGTGTAGAAGAATGAGTTGTGACTATAAAAAATTAAATAAAGCTGCAGTACATCTTTTCAAAGCGTGCTTTGAGAGCAGAAGTAGGCTGACCTGAAGGTCGGCTTCATTTAGCGAGTTGAGGTAAGATGTTTATTTTCTATAATCAAAAGCTTTCACTCGGCGCTGTTCATTAAGAGCTCAAAGCAGAATTCCTTTTGTGACTCTGACGTGGCAAGCATGAGTTCTCCTCATGTCCGCTGGACATCAAAGGGTTACAGAGACTTACAGTACATACTGAGCGGTGTTTAAAATACATAAAGCTAAGAGTGAAGAGGGAATCCTTTCATTTGTCAAGATACATACAACCTTTTCTGTTGCTCTGCACAAAGACACGTGTTATAGGCAAGTCAAATAGTTCAGCAAAAGACTTCATGTTTAAGTGTCTCATCCCAGCTAAATGTGGGTCTTATTGTATTCAGTTTACTCGTTGCAAATTAGCATCGACTATAAACACTGTGGTACTTTCATTGGATTGCTGTTTTCAGTTTGTCTATGTATAACATATCTGTCCCTTTCAAATAAACATTCAAAGTGTGGAAAGTCACAAAGTTATTATTATTATTATTCTCATTCTTATTCTTTTTCTTCTTCTTCTTCTTCTTATTATTATTATTACTGACTGGGTGATCCACTGACCACAGAGGAATACATTTGGTCATATCTCACAGGTGCTTTATTGTTTTTTTTTAATGATTTTTTCCATCAGTTTTCTCCTGATGACTTGGTATTACTGTCTTTGGTTTCATTATGATCACTTTTGAAATTAACAAAGTATTAAACTCCTAAACACCAATCAAAGCACACCTTATAGATTTCATTTTCTCCTTACTGAAAGAATCACTCACTATCAGGGTGATACTCAATTGTTTAAAGTATTTATCTTGTTTATGTTATTGTTTACTTTACATCTGTTTCTGTGTGAAGTCACAACACAGAAGAGCATGTTTTTCTTCCACTCATTGATTTTGCTTAGAAGAATTCCTCTTGCCTCACTTATCCCCATCAGAAATCACACACGGAAAATAAATCGCTCTTTCACTGACTAATTGCACTTTCTGACACGTCGTCTCAGTTTTTCCTACAAATCCGACGGAGCGTTCATTTCTAATGTGACACCAAAAATAATAGTCCAAGGTTCCCCAGAGGATGTTTTTTCCCCGCTCCACCTGAGGAGAGAGGTGGGAGGTTGAATGTACACTGTTATCTGCCTTTCATCACAAGCAACCTAAGCGGCTATAAATGAGGCGGGGCAGCAGAGCTTTGCAATGGTAAATAGGGTGTCTGATTGAAAGATTGGCCCACCTGGCCGTGACTGTCAGAAGGCCCTCATCCAAACGCAGGCAACCACAAAGCTCAGCCGGTGTCCAGCAGCACCCACTTCCCAGTCCGTGTCGCCCAAATAGCCGAGGACGGGACCCGTGTCTGAGGAGATTGCTTTCGCAGCGCAGTGACTGGACCCCGATAGAGGAACACTTATCTCTGGGTAATTACTCTGTGAGCAATGAATAAAATGAGAGACAGCTCCATAATCTAAGGTCTGGCAAGCTCAAAGATTACACAGCCACTCATATTATTCGCCAAGACTAATATGCAAAGATGATAAGCAAGTGAGGTTATCTGTGGCGTGCCCTGATATAGATTGGGAGTTGTTCACATTTATTTTATACTCAAATATATTTCATTTTAATTAGTGGAACGCACTTATTTGGAAAACTGCTCTATTACTGGATCAGTGGTGTTCCCTTGGAAACATAAAATGACTTGAGTGTGAATACCACATTTAATTGAACCTGTGAGCTCATTTTAATTGTAATGTCAAGTAATTTAGGCCTCACAAAAAGAGAATGCACGTCTGATTTCACTTCTCGGGAAGGTGAGAGTGTTTTCGCAAAGTCATTCCACGCTTATGGATATTTTGAGGTCTCCATAGTCTCCGGTCTTTGTGGAGGGTATAAGACTCCACCACTCTATTGTTGGGCTTTGTAATTGGCTGTGTGTTCATGACAAAAGAGGCTCATGGAGGGACCCTGATGAGAAACTGCCTCAATCCAGCTCCTGTGTTTCTGGATGGGCTTAATTAGAATTGCTGCAAAGACTGGCAAAGACCCTGAGGGCCGGAGAGAGAGGGCCTATTTCATTTTCCTGTTGTCTTTTGTCGTCCTCACGTCGCCTTCTCTAATTATTTCGAAGCCAAGAAAAATCTGCTGGAAGGATTGGACAAGTGTCTGAAGAGGACAGTCTCTTGGATTTTACAGAATGTATCATAAAAACTGGGAGAGAACTGTTTGATAAAAACAGTGATGCATTATTTACTAACAAGTATGTCTTCCACCATGAAGAAATGTAAGTCATAGTCCAACCAATAGAAGTTATAGCTTGTGTAAGGGTGGGGGCTCAGGAAGAAGAACATGACACGGGAGTGGTGGATGAATCAACAAAGTGTCTGATGCTATAATGACAACTTTTGCCTTTATATCCAAGTATATCAGTGCTATGTGCAGCTCCATATATTCACAGTATCAATAAAAGGGTGGAGAAGAACATACTGAGGAACAGGAAAAATAATTAAGCATTTTCATAATATTTACTGAGATCGCTGTATGCATAGTCTATGTTCGTGCCTTGATCGTGGAATATAAACGTCATAACACCCTCCTGCTCGCTTGCTGTGAATCTTCCTGAATATTTCCTGCCGTGTTCTCACCTCGACTTCACATGGTTAAATTTACTAGGGGACTGGCAGGAAATGAGCTGTTGGCATTCATACATGCAGCTGAGTTGTGTGCATGTGTGAAAGCACCATTACAGCGACAAGATGCAAAAGATAGTCTTTTCCAGTTTTAAGATTGGTGTGTCGAGTCTAATCAAATATTTTAAAACAATACATGTTCAGGTTTCATTAACAAAAGATTGAACACCAACATCCTGTATAAAATGAATTTGTCATGATCTGTCCAACTCATAATCAGTCACCCACATATAAAAACACAAACAACCCACTGTGCAACCAAATTACACACTGATTTGTCCTGATGTATGTCAGTATATCAACATGTTTGTTTGAAATAGTCACGTGTCACAGACTATATCATGTTATTTTTCTGACAGAACCTGTGCTTCAGGTTAATTGTCATAAAGAAGAGAGAGTCTGTATTTTCTTAAGAGCTCCAGGAGGCTTGCTAAAGTACCAGTGAATGAAAAGGCTGCTGTAATGGCCTCCTTGGTGTTAAAAGAGTCGCTTGTTAGGTGTGCTAAGTGCTCAAATTATTTCTCTCATTCTGATGGAAATGCATAGAGTGCAAACGTGTACATGCATGTGCGGTATGCAGGAGTCCCTGCTGAGGGGATAAAATATACAGTCACTATGAGCTGAACTAACAAATGTCATGTTAGCTAATTGCTAAAATACGACCAATTAGAGATTTTACAGAGATTGAGTTTAATGTTTGGTTCTATAACAAAGAGAGAGAGGACTAAGGAGTAGAAATGTAAAGCTCTACTTTATAAACCTTTATAAATAAAAGTCTTACTTCGATGTGTCTAGAGATCTGAATATCCAAAGGAAGACATAAAAGGTCCAACAAAGCAGCTGAAAAACAAAGGTAGAAACAAGACACACCCACACAAGGATAACAAAACCAAAAAAAAGATACAAAGACTGTGTCTGAAACCACAGACTGATGTACAACCTACTACATACTCAAACAGTACTGCACACACCATACTAACAAACATCCTGTCCATATAACAGAACTCTATCAGTCACATATTTGTCCCTGCTACATTGAATAAGTTAGCACCAAGCTAGCTTGACCATCAGGCTGTATATAGAACTTCACAACAACATACATACTTTCAGTACTCATACAGCTGCAAAGTTAGTTGAATATAATTTTTTACTAAACATGAAACATATTACAGTTTGGTTTCTTCCTGAAGATTATCAATGCATTGTGCGGCAGGTGAGTATAAAAAGTGAGCTCCTGTATCATACTTAAAAATTCTACCCAATCTTGAATTCATCCAGAGATTCCTGGAACACACAAAAATATATTTAAGTTTAAATCAACAAAAAATTGAAATTCAGAATGCACTTCATACTCAATTTGATCTCAAATTTATATTGAATATTATGGAAGTATGCGGTTTTGGACACCAAACAGGGGCATAATGATGCCATTTTCTGCATTTTGAAACATTTATCATCAAAGGCTAAATGGGTATTTTATTTCTCGATCAGTCTGAAAGTCTGAGTCAGTTAAATCATGCAAAATACCTCAAATCTTAATTGCTTGATTTTCCGTAGCTTTTTCTATCAGATCTCTACCATACTTCAAATATTACTGATATTAAGATATGAGAAAAATCTGGAGCCCTCTCAGATTTTTTTAAAATCTGAGAGGGCTCCAGCCCCCCCAGTTTGAATGGGCATGATGCCTCTGCAGCCAAAGAGTCATTACACTGACAGCTATCATGGAGAAGTGAGACAGATAGGGCAACCACTATAAGGGCGGGGCACACGTTCGTTGTAGTGTGACTACATAAAAAAAGAGAAATGATAACTGAACAAACAACTATAGATACAGCACTTTACTAAACAAGAATACTACTTGACAATAAATGAGCATATCTGGCCTGACATGTGTCCAGAAAGCTTTTTAATTATAAAGGATAATATAAGTATTAAATTAGCGATAATCTAGGGATAATTTAAGTTCATTTTTGCTTTTGATTGGATATTGGGAGAATGTAAACATTACAAGTCCTACTTACTAATGATTATCTTCTTCAAAGATGCAACTGTAGTCTGTAACTTCTAACTTTAGACTACTGAGTGATAAAATATTTTTAGGAGGACTCAACACATTAAGTCACGGATTAAGAGGAAGCTGCTGCATTAACATGATTCTAGGCCTCTACAGTCCTGTACATTCAACTCTATACGTGAAACTGTATACTATTATCCAAGGTGAAAAGACGACAGGCAGCAGTCAGCACAAATCCGGTCACATACATGGAGCATCTGCATACATGAGGCGGGGGGAAATGCACCCCAGCATAAATAGTCCCTGACTGTGCAATCTGGATCTCAGATTTAGATGGAAGGTGAGAAAGAGGCCTCAGAGCCATTACTGTGCACGACTCATTCAGTGAAACTGTTAGTTTGAGCAGTTAATCACTTGACATAAATAGCCTTAAGAGTAACAATTTAGTAGCGGAGTTTAACATGTAAAGCCAATCACAGTCATTCCTACTGAACATACTGCCTGTGCTGTAGTAGAAAGCTATTTAGCCAGGATGTTGCGCTGTATGAGGGTGATAGGAGTAATCAAGGAGGGGAGGGGGCTTCTCCATAGGAAGTTCCTGCAAACAGAGTGCACCCACTTTTTAAACCCCATTTGTCTTGTTAATGCTCCCCTCTGATTACCTGATTGCACTGGATGACTGTGGAGAAATCTGATTGCGTAAAATTATATAGAGCAAACTTTTGATTGGGGAGGGATCTGGCGAGCTTGCTGCCACCATTGACAGGCTTTGTGAAATTTGGCCTCGCTGATTTGAAATCAGCTAAGTGTCACGTCCCGTAATTGTAATCAGAACTTAATTTTTTTTTTTACTCCTGTTCTCTTTCACGGCACAACTTTTCTCACGCAAACTTTTACAGCTTGAACAATAGTGCAGCTATGTTCAACGAACATGGACGACAAATACACTCATCGCAGTGATCTTTCACAGAGGCACACTCTGCTCATATGTGGGCCAATGACAATGCATCCTAAATATGTTCTGCATGCACATAGCTTCATCTTAAACATTGTGCATCATGGATTCACAAGCTTTATCTCTGCTGTTTAAATTAAGGAAATCAATTCTCATTTCATTTGCAATTTGCAACATTCATATTTGCCCTTCTAAAATCTCCATCACATCTTGTTAAATGTCAAGAATTAAAATAAATGCCTTGCAAAGTAGATGTCATCTCCACTCCAGGCTCATTCTGTAGATAAACATTTTCCAAATCTCAAAGATAAAGTCATCATTTAATAAATCAACAGGCTTAATCTTGTGTCCCTGCGGAGTCATTCATTGAGAACTTGATACAACAAAGTTTGATGTACTGCAACTTAATTAACTCAATTATTTCATCCCTCACAAGTCAACCCTGAAGTCCAAAGAAACACACTTTCAGTTTAAGTGGTTGGTTTTCAGGCTAAGCTATTAAATATTTCCATTTATTAGAAATTCAAGGTAAATTAGAGGCAGGTTGATTTTTATTCCAGATGTAATGCTGGTGACATTTCAATGATTGGAACACAATCATAGGCCTTCGGAAATCCATACTTCACAACGTTGCATACTCTTCATTAATTAACTTCCTATTGATCGCTGACCTCCCACTTCAACTTATTTCCATTTCACACTTCAGCTTACAATTCAGTCAACTTGTGTTCTGGGGAAATAGAGTGTAGGAGTGACAGGAAGAGACATTTGGAAGAATACATGTTGTGATCTATTAAAGCAGGAATCTATAAGAAGTAGGTTTTCAAATTGAAATTCAAAGGAAACATTACAACTGACCATTACATGATGTTATGGTATGACTCTGCTAGCATCCTCAGCCCCGTTGTTCACAAACTGTTTGAATGTGGAGTATCTGTATGTGTATGTGCATTCAACAAATTCAACAAATAATATCTTCAGGGATGTACACCTTGCTTCTTCATCACTTTCTCTCTCTTTTTCTCTTCTTAGCTTCATCCATCACCCTCCTCTTCCTTTTAGCATTAGCCAACCATTGTATCAAAAAGTAAAGAGACGGGCTAGCTGACTTCTTTTTGTAACTGAGGGGCTGCTATGTCCTTTTTGGGGTTCGTATATTTAATCTATGTTCCTACTTTTGTACGTTCACAATAGCTAAAGTCTGAAAAAAGTGTCTGTTTTCATGTACTGCTCCTCCTTGCTCCCTCTACGCTCTGAGTCCGTCATCTACGCTCTGCTGAGCCCACACTGTTAGACCCCACGTGTGCCAAGTCTGATCTGATTGGTCGGCCTGTTGGCTCTGCCGTAATTGGTCAGTCGCTCAGCACAGTTCTCAGAAATGTCACGCCCCTTTTACCATATTGGGAATGCAGCCACTTTGGCTCCGAGGGGAGCAAAAACATTAGCACCTTAGCACTACTGTGTTACCGCAGGCTACGGCATATCGTGGGCGTGCTACAGAAGTTAATGGACGTGCAACATGAGCTGCTGGGCTTGCTACAACGAGCCAATGGGCTTAGATCAGTGATATCACACTGACAAGACGTCACACTGGCAAAAATGTTTCGAGGGGGGCTAGAACCGAGCGTTACATGCAGCGAATGCGAATGCTAGGAGAAGCCGCGTTTCCTAGGACTTTGAATTTTTGCACATAGATGTGCCTAAACATGCACAGGACACACTAAAGATCATATAAAACCAGAAAAAGCATAATATGACCCCTTTAAGCCGTACGCCGTAATTACGAGCGGACCGTTGTCTGGACACGTTGTGGGAGAGACACTATACTCCAAGTTGAAATTGTACTTTTAAATAGACCTTTGAAACTACTACTTAAAGGTGGAAAAGTTCTGTATTGATGCTTTAAAGCTCCAGAGAGATTGATTTTGATTTTGGCACCTCCTGTGGCAAAATAGTATCCCTGATCTTTTTGCTGATTTGTCCTCTTCATGCGTAGGTATAGTGTTACCTGAATAAACTTCTTCACCTGCTGTCTTTTAACAGTCAATCGTATTACTCACTTTGAATCTTTACTGTGGAAAACATTAACAAAGGCTGTTTCTGCGGCGTGCTGTAACTCACTTCAGCTGACACCTACCCCACGGCAGGGTTAGATTAATTAAAAAAGACTATAAGAAATCCATCAATCTTGTAGCTGATGGTCTTGTTTGCTTGTGTAGGCATCAGTTTTCATGTCTGTTTCAACACCAGCTAAAAAAAAAAAACTCCCAGTAGATTCAAGAACATATCTAAAAACATAACACCTGTAACATACACATGAGTACAGAAGTTTTGTCTTTTCAAAATGAGAGCCGCTTGTTGTTTTGTGGAAATTCTTGGAATGCCAAAAAGGCGGTAAAGCTGCTCGCTGTGAGTCCCAAACTGCACTACGGATACTGTGGCAGCATGTGCAATTTCCTGTATTAAGGATGGAGTTAGTTCAGGCTTACACAAAGTCGTGGCCTAAGAGCCTTTAATCTGGGTTTGTTCACACGTTAAAGTCAACATCTTTGTTGAGCAGACTGCGGCATAGTGGGAGGCTTTGTCCAGTGTGCCTTTTTATATACTGATAAAAAGTGTTTTAAAGTAAAGTTACAGGCAGAGGAAACACTCTTACATACTCAACAACTCCTCAACATTTTGGACCATCTCCATACGGCATTCTTCTTGGCTCCTGAGCCTCCAGCCACCTGCACAACTTGTAATAAAACTGTCACAAATGAATGAAAGTAGGGGGTAGGTGGTGGGGAGGGGGAGAGGTGGTGGTGGGGGGGGGGTTAACACAGATGTCCAAATAAAGTGTGAATGATTCATTTTGCCAAGATTAGTGGCATTCTCCAGTAGAAACTTTCCCATGGCAAAGGAACTGGGCTGCTTTCATTACTGCCCGGCGGATTGTCATCATAAATTGATTTTCTCTCTGAAAGACAAATTAAATTGCATATGAAATACAACAGAAAGAACAAGAAAGTGTCTGTTTCTCCATTTTCTGCCACAGCTCCCTTCCCTGGCTTCTCTTTGTTGTCCCCCCTTTTTGTCAATTTCCCATGTCTCTCACATCTAAGTGATCCAGAGTGTTCAAACTTAAATTAAGATCTCTGGCAAGATAAACAGTTAAAACCAGTTCCCATAGTTACGGCTCACACAGCGTGGTGATTGCATTATAATCCGACAGCAATCAACTCTAAATGAAACAGGGATGATAAGGGTGCTATTTTCTGTGTGTGTGTGTGTGTGTGTGTGTTGAATGTAGCGTATTTCTTTCCTTTGTTCGACTTAGATTTTTATTACCTTCCAATCAGGTCAGCTCCAAAGCAGAGGCTTTTTGGACAAACACAGCCATGATGTGGTCAGAATGAGATTAAGACTCCACAGCAAGGCCTCAGTGAAGATTCCTCTGCTGCTAGGGAACTTTCAACATTTCCCTGATATCTCAGGAAAGGCTTGATTAGACACTAAATATGAAGAGAGTTTGCCCTTCAACGTTAAGCAGTGTCTCATCACAAAATCCATCCAATTAAAAAATCAAAAAGTATGTCCAAATGACATCGATCTGGTTCCACTTACAATACTGTTTAATAACTTGGTCTACATAATACAATTTGCCTTTCTTGTACAATTTTATTATTAAACTCATGAAAAGACATGTGCTCAAAAGAATTTGAATCAAAATTGCCATTTTTGGGAAGTCCATGGTAATAGATGGTGACATCATTTGACAGAATATTTTTTATTTTTTTTTAACTGTATAGCTGTTTTCACATATATGCAATTTATGGAGAATTTATGGAGACTGCCCTTGAAATCCTCCTGATCTGGTTGTTCACACATGCACCTCACAATGGGAGACTATCCCTGTCAGATGGGGAAAGGGACCGGGGTCTATGAAGACGTAATGAGAGTATCCGCCTTTATGTCAACCCTGTGTAGTTTGAGAGAATCAAATAATCAACAAAAGAGAGGAGAAGAACAGACTGGAGATCAGAAAACATAATGCAGCAGTTTTTATTACGTGCTAGGAGACCACAATGGTCACGTGCATACTGTACAGTCCATGGTCGTGCACTGGCAACCAACCCTTCCCGCTCGCTCGAGGTGAATTCTCCAGATTATATCCTGCTGTGTTCTCACATCAACTGACACAGACTTCATGCTGAAAACATACTAGAGCTCTGGCAGGAGGAACTCCAGATAAAGTAAGAGTGAAAAGTTTGGCTGTTTCCGTTCACACGTGCAGCTCACCTCAAAAAACTTCAGGAGCTTTTCAGGAGTTTATGTGCAAGTTTAAACAATGCTAACGTGAGAGTTTTTAAGGCATTACTATGTCGGTTTTATTTTCTTGTTTGTTTCTATCTCTCCTTCTCTCTGTCTCTTCCTCGATCCCACGTCTGCAGCAGATGTCTGTCCACCATGAGTCTGGTTCTGCTCAAGGTTTCTGCCTATTCAAAGAAGATTTTTTCCCTTTTCACCATGGCCAAGAGTTCACACACGGTTTATTACACAGAGTATGGTCTACACCTCGTTTAAGGTGTAATGAGATATTTTGTTGAATTGTTGTTAATATTTCCTAATTAAAGGAGCTATATGTAACTTTCAAAAATACTGCGTTTATAGCGATACCGCAGGCCGTTAGGCAAACTGTACCAGTAACCTGTTGCTCGCTCTCGCTTGCGTGCTCGTCATAGAGCATCATCATCGGCTGCGAAACACTGGATATTAACCGGCATAATGTTTACAGAGGAGGTAAGTGGTCATACACATTTGAAAGTCTGTGAAGGAGTCTGTGTTGTGCTTGAGGCCGGTCATCTATTTCAGATTCCATATTAGATTAATTCTCCATCCTACAAACGGCAGTCTCGGCAGGCACTGGCTGAGAGCGGGAGTGTGTGATGAGTTTGTAATGTTGATCTCTGTAAGCGGAGTGGAGTGAGGAGGACGTGTAGAACGTGCACAAAATGTCACTTCCTGGAGCTTTCGCGGTAAAAAAACGACCCGGGTAAAAAATGTATACAGGCAAGACAGATAGACAGTGAACATCTACTTTTTCACATCAGTTAACCATATTATGCCCTTTTTGGGGTTCGTATATTTAATCTATGTTCCTACTTTTGTACGTTCACAATAGCTAAAGTCCGAAAAAAGTGTCTGTTTTCATGTAGTGCTCCTCCTTGCTCACTCTACGCTCTGAGTCCGTCAGCTACGCTCTGCTGAGCCCACACTGTTAGACCCCACGTGGGCCAAGTCTGCTCTGATTGGTCTGCCGATCCGCTCTGTCGTTATTGGTCAGTTGTTCAGCACGCTTCTCGGAAATTTCAACACGAGCTGCAGGGCTTGCCACAACGAGCCAATGGACTTAGATCAGTGATATCACACTGACAATGACGTCGCACTGACAAATTTTGACTAATTCTACAGCTAACAGGAGGAGGTAGGAGAAGCCGCGTTTCCGCAGACTTTGAAATTTTGCAAATAGATGTGCCTAAACATGCACAGGACACTTGGAAAACACACTAAAGAGCATATAAAACCAGAAAAAGCATAATATGGGACCTTTAATGGGCGATAAAAAACGATTTATACATGTAAAAAGTTACATATAGCACCTTTAACATAGATGCAAATAAGACAGAAGGATACGCAAGATGGTGTCTGCTTGCATTGCAGTGTGCGCGCAATCCACCCTCATGCTTTGTGGATTCCCTGCGATCTTTCTATTTAATCTGTATAGACATAGTGCCCGCAAAAGCAGCACAATCCTTTTGTGGATCTGGTCATATGTGTGCAGTATTACCCATGAATGTGATTGAGAGGTTCATCATTTTAAACCCAACACAACCTCTTTTTAAAGAGTATCCCAGAAGTTTCAGTGACAAAGTCTATAAAACGGATAGCCACCCTGATTTTGAAGTTTAACCAGCAACTCTCTAACATCAGGTTCCCAGATCCTCCACACTTAACAGAGAAGCTTTCCTGCTCGTTCTTCCACGTCTGAGACTCGATGTCTCTGTGGGGAAGAATGCAGCTCATCTGAGATGTCTGCAGGTTGTCAGAACAAGAGGGAGAGGAGTGAGAGTAAGGCGAACCCCGAGGCAGCCCCAAGACAAACAAGAGAGGCGTCTGTGAGTGGAAGCCATCATCAGTCATCCTAAAGAAATGATCCCCTCTGCAGTGTGCCACTGATCAACAAGGAGCTGCGTGATCAGACCACAGTCTTCTTCCAGAAAGAAAAAACCCTTTTTCATTAGTGTTTTGTTTTTTATTGACATTTAGGCTCATTAGTGCTTCTTACCAATGCTTTTCTCTGAAACTTTAAATCAGCTATTATCAAAGCTATCTGCACATATTCTGTGGCACACCCAAATCTTCAGTTACACAACTCTGACCAACACCTGAGACTTAAATGAAGTATTTCCTGATGTATTGTTATTTCAAATACAGAAAAAGTTTGTGTGCGATAGGGCGAATGTAAAAGCAGTGCAAAGAAACTATTTTTTTAAGCAACATAGTCAGTGCAAACAGTAACTAGTGAAAGTTTATTCTATGAGTAACTACTCACATTCATGCTGTGAGAGCAGCTTGGAGTTGAGTGCATTTCCCAAGAACACATCAACACACAAGCTCGGTTTTACTTCAAGGGTAGCATCCTTAAAGGACCCAGCCTGCGTGACCTACACAGACCACTCAGGCCAATTTGAAATGTGATGGCTGGTCGACGGAGGGCTCCCTGTTTGCGTCACCAGCTGTCCCCGCCCTTACCTGTTTTGTGTCTAAGTGCTGCCCCAGTCGCCCAGCAACCTGAACAGCTGCATGGGAACTCTTGAACATAACTTATATTGTGTAACTTCAACTATTATTTAAAATTGAATTTAAAGTTCTAAGGCTCCTTTAGTATTGGTAGTTATTTAATTGAGTTAAAACCAATTACGCACATTTAAAATTGTATTACTTGCCGACCAGTGAAAAAGAAAACGCTGGATCTTTGTTGGGCAGGTGAAGGAAGGACGTCAATGTTGCCCGCTTTGAAGGAGCCTTTGAAATGGGCCTTGGATTGGCCAATGTGACGTAATTGTCCTTCAAATGTGCCCTCTGATAGATGGGTTATATCTTTATCTGCTCCTTGCATCCTGCAGGACATGGGGATCGAACAGTGACCATTTTGATTGTGACACGACCCACTCCACCACTGAGCTAAAGTCGCCCCAACATAACGGAAGAATCAAGTAGATTTGGTGCAAAAAATGAAAAAGAGCTAGAAAAAAGAAGACCTGGGTGAAAGAAAACCACTTCTGAAATACAAAATATATCTTAAATGAAAGAAAATCATCCTCTCCCACACTTTGCTGTTTTGTGAAACAGTGGCTTTATGCATACAGAGCACATTGCTGTAAATAAAAAAAAGGATTGAGAAGTCATTCAGTAAAGTGGGGTTAGAGCCAAATGAAATATGCTCCCAATTATGGCAATGGGTGTAAGGAGCTAATAAAGTGAATGTCCCTACAAGACACTGAACCCTAATGGATCCCAACTAATTTGCTTTGACTGATGAATTTCCCTCTCCAGTTGTGTGGGGTTGAATAATTATGAAATTTATCACAAGACATTGAGACTCATTAAGGATTCACGACATTTCATTAAAGCAATGTTGTTAGAGGCGGCACATGGTGTTCTGTTTGTGTTTGTACGTGTGCACATGCAGAGAGTCTGAACTAGCGTGTAGGAGCAATTATCCAACGATTAAAGCACTTAAAGGAAGGGCTGCTTTTGCTTCTCTGTCATTTAGTTTCTGAATTCCATCATGTCCTTTTTTTCTCCATGGCTGAGATGTTTTCTGGCTCCGTTGTTCTCATTCATTACCGTCAAGGGCTTCACTTGTGTTTGAAAATGTGCATCCTGAGCCATCAAAAATCTACAGAATCCAATGCATTTATATAAAAATGTCAAAATAGACTAAATGGATTCATTTTATACTTTGCTTTACTGAAAAACTTTGCCTTTGAAGCCCAACTCCTGCAGACATGATGAGCTTAAAAATAATAAATTAGGAATGTAAGTCCACACTTGTTTGAATTTTATGAAATGGGAAAACCTTTGTGGTTTTAAAGATATACTTTAAATATAGGATAAGGATCAGCTAAAAATGACACACAACATGAAGAACAGAAATAGATACACACAGCAAACTTGAGCTACATGGCCCATATCTCAGATATTTCTTACTAGAGTGAAACTTTCACTTCTTTCCTGTTTCAGCTCAAACAGCAATGACAAAATCTGCAGCGATGTGCTATGTAAAGATAGAGGGGAAAATATGTAGATAAAGATATTCATTTAATCTGCTGTAACAGGGGGAGATAATACTACAAGCAGGGAACATCATCACAATGCAGAACACTGTTCTTAAAGGAATAGTCACGTTTTGGGAAATACATTATTGTTGTCTTGAAAAGAGTGAGTGAAAACAGTAACATGGAAGTCATGTTAGTTCAAAGTGTAGAAGCTGGAATATGATTAACCAAGCTTAAGGGGAAATGCATTCATTTTAGTATGTTGCAGGAGGGCGTATCCATTCAGCATGTCCTGCATGATATGGAGTGTTGTGCAAATGATACACGTCTGCTCGCCCCTTTCTGAAGTTTTAAGTTTCGTTTTTGTTTAAAAACAAACAACTCTTTGCCTTAAAGGCAAGGTTAAACAAATCATAATGTCAAGCATGGATTAATTTATATTGTTTTTGAAAGTCAAGTTTCCGGAGGTGCTCTTAACTTTCTGCTCCTTCCTACTTTGTTACTGCTTGCACGACTGCAACTAAGTGTTAAGTGTTACAATCCATTGACAATTAGATGGACTAAATCATTTCCAAAAACAAAAATCTCAGTACAGGGTTTTCAACTCTGAAATCAATATATATATATGTAGTTGGCCCACTTATTTTGATTTAAATACAACACCGAGTTATTTTTGGTGTAGTTTGGGCTAAAATATGAAATGACCAGTGTAGCTTGGTTTTAAAGATGAGTCTCGATGATGGAGAAACACCTTTTTTTGTTTCATCAAGGAACTCGCTGATGCCGACAAGCTTCACTACACTCTGAAAACTTTGCTTTTCTGAATGGAATATTGTGTTTTTTAGAGAGTCTCTAGTGTGAATGTTGAAGCAGGTACAACTGGCTAGCCTTGCTTCAGTGAATGTTTCACTCCTTTAATCAGTATCGAAAAAGTAGTGTAAATATTTAATGCTCTCGTTGGTAATGTAACTAAGCTGAACACCAGATATGTAGCATAAATGATGTTTACATGGAGAGCAGATGTCTTCTTACACAGCCTGCAGATAAAGAGGTTAATTATCATTTATACGGGGTCATGTTTGTAGATTGTATATGTACAATTGTAACATGTATAGTTGTTTTTTTCTCTTTTGTTTGGGCTGAAAACAGCTATCTGCTGATGATGGTGATGAGACTGAACCTGAACAGTTAAGTTACGTGCAATGAGCTTAACTTAAAGTCTCTAAAATGGTCTATAGAACTGAGGGGAACTTCAGCTGCAAGTGAATACTAACTGTTGATTCATTACTTGATATATCACTCAGATACAACCTGATTTTCATGTGACATTGATCAAGTTGTGAGTGTTGGAATGAACCTAATTGATGTTTTCCATGTGCAGCTGATTCTTTTTAACGAAAAGTTTAACATTGTGGGGAGAGTGCAGATAACAATCCAGTTTTTAAAATGTTTACTCCAACCTGATTTCCATGTCTTGAGTTGCTGCTTTCACTGTAAACATCAACAATCACCAAGAAAAGGAAATCTTGGCTATTTTGTCACACAATTGCTGAGGGTTCCACGATTGGGAAACCCCTGACATATAAGTGTATGTAGGAATATTTCTATTAGGCTCTATAAGGCTCAGATTCTTAGTCGATCACTAAAATGCTTTCTTTTAATTATTTCTCTATGACCCTCTATGCTTTCCCACATATAAATATCAGGCTGAGTACAATATTTGTTTGAGTTTCTTTTATCTCTTGATCTTCAGACCAGTATATTGGTCCTGACACATTCACAGAGTTGTTGCTCTGCCCGGAGCTGATAAAATCAAGAACTATCAGCACAGGCCTTACACAAACCCAGTGACATGCAGAGGGTATTTATTGAGTTGTTGATTACTATTAACTTGAGCTCACTTGTTCTCTGTTTAATTACAAACAATAGACGAAGAAGATCGATGACACCAACTTAATGAAGTGAGGCATATTTTTGAGAGGGGAAAATGGAGTGAAACACTTCTGGCTGTTTCATTGTTTTGTGACCCAAGTCGAGCTGGAACCACATGGGAGAGTGGAACAGTACAGAGAACATACCACAAGAAAAAGCCATGAACTCAGATTGAAGGGTTTGATTACACTGATTTAGTATTTCTAAATGTTCTTTTTTCCATGCCAGTTCAACACAGTACATGACTGCAGTCTTCCATTACTATGAACTGGGGTGTATTCATTTACCATTTATGGAAGTGAGCACAGTCTTCAAGAATCCATTTTTTTGTTTTTTTGATCAAACTAACAATCGACCTTTTATATGAAAACTGTAACAGTTGATCAAGTTGTGAGTGTTGGAATGAACCTTATTGATGTTGTTAAACATAGAAAGATAAGAAGCTCGATGATACTCTACCTGCTGCATCATTAATATGAAGCAACCCACATCAGATGGTTAGCTTAGCTTGAGCAAAAAGAGGAACAGGGGAACAAGCCAGCCAGGATAAGCCCAAAGTGACAAAACTTGCTCAGCAACTCTGTATTTTTAAAGGAGCGAAAAGTCTCATTATTTGTATAAGAGGAGTGACTTATATATTTATAGACTTTGCCGCAATCCTGGTTCACAGGATGCTTTGGAAGCATCTATTGTGACATGGTGCTACTGTAGTTGTTTGGCCAAGTTGACAATGAACAGTCACAAAGCTAGGCTAAGAAATCTGTCAGTACAATCCTTGTAAACCAGAATTCAGATTTAGCACAGAACACATGAACAAGAAAGTGTGTTAATAATACAGCTGGTGGATTATCTTTCCTTTCTGATTGTTTAAAGGCTGAATGTGCAACATTTTACACATAAATACAGCAGAAATCAAGAATATCCTCTGAAAATAACTCTGTGAGTCATGACTGTCTACAAGGATCCCGCTGTCTATGATGCTTTCCGAGTTTTCTGAGCCATATCTATAGCGTGTTTACAACGCCGGAACGGCCGGCCGGCTCATCCCCTGTCGTATAAAAGTTGTTTAATTGAGGGACTAGAGAAAAGAAAAATAACATACTGTACTCACTGCTTATTTGAATGTCATGTAAGCGTTTCTAGATCACGGCCATTTCATGCAAATGAACATGCAGTGTGAAGATACGAGCAAACTAAAGAGCGCTAGCATTAGCATGCTAACACAACAATGCAGCGCGAGTTGTTTTGGTTTCATGTTGGTGCTCAAGGGCGACATCTGCTGGATCAAAACAGTTGCATATTCTTCATTTAAACTGTTTTTGGTACTTCTGCTAAGCTAAGTTAAGCAAGTCTTGACAGCAGTTCTCCTGCACCAATCTTGGAACCGATTGATTTGCAATCACCGTTTATTATCGTCTGACGATGCTATAAGCCTCGAGGAACAGATCTTCTTTGTAGTTCCGGTGTAGCTAGCAAGAAGCATTAAACGTCGACCAGCCAAGATTTACTTTTCGGTGTGGTGTTAATGTTGCAGACTTAAATGCCATTGTGTCTTGATCCAACAGTTCCCCCTGAGTAGTATCCATTCATCTGTTTCTTGTAAATCTTTGTTCAACGGTAGAATATATTTAAGAATATAAAGTAACGCGCTTTACTCCGGCTCACTTCAGTGGTATGAGCCCAGAAAAGCAAACCATTTTCTTGTGATTTGTCAAGTCTGAAGTTTGCGGAAATAACATCATCACGATGCAGATTTAGTAAAAAAGAAGAAAATGCTGGGGAACAGATGGCCTTGCGGTTAGGTCGCACCCCATTTCAAGAGGCTACAGTCCTTCAAACAGTTAGCCAGGGTTCAAGTCCGAACATGGCCTCCTTTCTTTAGCCACATTCTTGCTTTCCTACTCTATCAACTGTCCTGTATAAATAAAGGCAAATAGCCCCCCAAAGAAATCTTCAAAGAAAAGTAAAAATGTGAGCTTTGTCAGGTCTGTCCTCTAAAAGGTTTGTTTGTTGAAGGGAGGTCGGATCCATCATTTCTGATACATGCCAGGTGGTCGGGGAATCTGAACACTGATTGGCTTTCGCGACACAGCATCAAGCTGATTTGTAACTCAAATTGAATTGATAAAATCTATAATGGATCGTAAGCTGAACTTTCATTCAGATTTCTTCTAAATCATTGTCAGATAACCCCTGATGGTAGCTGGTAAATTATTAGCAGGGCACGCTATGGCTTTTTTTTTTCTGCCAACACGGATCGTGTTTCCTGCACACATCAAAGCCTGCTGATGCGTTATTGGTTAATGCAGCTGGACTACAAATGTACTACAAACAAAAAACAGAACACTTCCCGTGCTGAAAATCCAGACCCTCATGTACTGACTCTACATTTTTATGTAGAATCTGTAAATCGAGATTATCTGGGCTCAGATGTGAAATTGGTATCACACTAATGTAGCTTTCCCACTTTTTCCACACTATGTTTCCTTGTTTTTTTTCGCTCTTAACGCCATTCTAAGCTCTCTAGAAACTAGCATTAGCCTTTTAGTACATAGGAAACAAATTGTTCCTTTCATCTAACTCCAGGCAGGAGAGTGAATAAGTGTGCTTTCAGAAATGCCTGAACTATTCTTAATGTGTTTTTAGGTAAGTAGCCAGTTACTTAAAAGATTTCATTTGGAGATCTTACTTCCGAGTCCAGCATCCTGCGTTCAGTCATGGAGTGGGCCGTCTGTATCTGCAGATAATCTGAACTCTAATCTTCCTTCATCAGTTGGCTCGGCTAACTGAATATCATTCTCTCTAAAAGACAGCACACACACACACACACACACACACACACACACACACACACACACACACACACACACACACACACACTCACACACACACACACACACACACACACACACACACACACACACACACACACACACACACACGCAGTAGAGCGAGTGCAATGCTATATCACAAACAGACGACGAGGCCACACTCTGCTGTGGTAAACAATCACATGAGATGAGTGTGAGAGAAAGTTATGATGACCTGCGTGTTGTTTGGTTAGAAGATTGCCTCGGGTGTGTAAACTTTCAGATTGAAGCCGGGCCTCTTTGTGGCTCAATGTCATGTTAATAGAAAATAACACAGAGTGAATCCCAATCTGAAGTTAACCACCATGTTGAATGTGGCTCTCTTGCTTTTTCCCACAGGACAAGCAGATTCATTATGGGGCACTGTGGTCTCCTTTTCATCTCGCTGAGATCACCCCTGTGGGGAGTATCAACACTGCGAGCCACATCTGACGCTCTCTTGTCCCTCTTTAAACATTGAAATAGTGTTCTGCCATATTGTTGTGTGTGTTTTTTTTTAATCTGGTCTGCTTCATAATGCAGCGGCTTGGAAACTGCCAAAGGACTAAAAGATCTCTGTGGAGAAAGGAGATGATCAATTTCTTGGGGAAAACCCCCCCTCGCAGCTCCCTGACCCCCCACCCCCCTAGCATCTTCCTCCTCACTTCAACTAGCCATAATTATTTTGCAAAGGAGCTCCAGAAAAAGAAACACACAGAGTAATTTCTCTTGCCCAGTTATGAAAAGCTCATTAAAATGGGCCTGGAACAAACAAAGCTGTTCCTGTGAGGCCCCTTTTCAAATTCATTTCATAATTTCCCTCTGTTTTAATCATTTATATCAATTAATCATTCCTTGGTGAAAAAGATATTCTTCACCATCTTCTGTGGTTTTTTTGTTCTAGCGAGAGAGAGGCTTGATGAGAGTGTCAGGAGAACGGGGCTCAAACCAAGGTGGAGTAGCATCGGCTTTGCCAAAGGGAAATCAGCTTGATGCGGCAAAATCTCTTTGGAGCTTGCGAGAATAATTAAACAATTAAAGTCAAGAAAAAGATCATCTTTATACATCTGATGTCTTTCTAATGAAGCCGGGGGCATCTTATAATGAAGCTGTTTTGTCATGTAAAACCACTGCACCAATCTCAAACAACACTTCTCCAAACAAACTTTTCTCCAATAGAAAACACTTTTCAGTTCAACCGAAGACGTCACTTGTTTTTTCACCGAACAATTGGATGCTGCCGCCTTTCTTCTGCTAAAAGCTGTGCATGAAAGAGGAGGAAATCACTTCTTTTTCAACATAATGCTAAAAAGCATGTCAGCACCACTTTATTGTTATCAAAGGTGCTGCGACTGCTTCAACTTTATCTTGTCTTTGAAGAGAAAACTAAGCTGTATAAGGATGAATGAACCAAAGCATCTCAGCCAAATCGAGGTCTTGCAGATTAGCCTTAATAGGTGTTGAAACCAATGACCTGAGGCTTAATGAGGTTGTAAACGACAGCAGGCCTTGCTGCGATTATTTTCAGTGACAGACGATGGCGCCACTACGCAGCTATTAGGCCTTGATATTTCCCAGAGGTTGGAGTCACCCTCGGTAAACTAAGTAGTTATTGAATGTCAACTAATTAAAGTCAGACGTGAGATGAATACGATTTAGGGGATGTTGCTATGCAGCGAGTATTTCGAAAATGGGAAAAAAAAAATCGTTATTTAAAAGAAATACAAATGTATTTAAATTATTTTAATAAGGATATTGGTGCATGTAAGTCTTTTTACGAATATTATATATGATCAAAGAACATTTTTGGCCTAAATTACAAGATGAATTATTGCAGCCAATTAAAAAGGACACACGATAATAAACGGTGTTATTCTGAGAGTGCTTTGGGGATATTTTAGGGGTTTCCGGCAGGTTTTGCAGCCTCTTCAGGGGCCTTAATATCAATGTTTGTAAGAGTGTGCTTTTACCTATCCTTTTCGGTCCGTCTCCACAATTCATCTCCGCCGTTTCCATCCCTTTGCGTGTCCAACTCAATCTCACCTCCCTCTGATTGGCTGGATTTGTTATTCCTCTTAAATGGACTGCGCGCCGATTGGCTGCTGCGGCACCTTCGTCACGCGGCTAAAAGGGGTTTTTACTGGAGGTTTCTTCCTGTCAGCGACACATGTAGAACAAGCAGCTAACGGGACCCACAGAGCAGACCGGAGGAGAGTCAATTATAGCCTCTCTGCCAGAACCTCGTTATTTCTTTTTCCCTGCTTGCCTTTTTTTCTGTGTGCCAAAAACACGCACTTCTTTTCGCTCTGAGGACATTACGGCATGCACAGACCTGTAATTAGAGCTTGCAATGGACTCCTTTTGTTACAGCGAAAAACAGAGCAGTAAAACAGCAACAGTCAAACGGGAACCATCCAGTGGAAATACTATCTGATAACTCCATTTGCTCGGCGCTCCGCTTGTTGCCTTTGCCCAGTGAAGTATCCGAGCTGGAGGCCGACCCCTGCGCGGTACTGTCTCCGCGTTTTACCTGTACTTTACTGGGACTCTTGCGTACCTGTTTACCTTCCTACCCTGCCGGCCAACAACTTTACAACCATTACTCTCAAACGAGACAAACGAGGTAGGGGTTGTTTGTTGATATTCTGCTGCATGGTGACTCGTGAAAATGTCTTTAATTCTGTTTTTTAATCCTTGTTTACGCTGGAAACGAGGGGTTGTCGGTTTTGCTTCTTTGGTGTGTTGAATGCTTGCGGTGATATTTAACAGCCTGGTCGACATTATCCCTTCCCTCCTAATCCCACATTTTCACACATTTTACGCCGCAATAACACTAATGTGATGCTACATTTCTTTTATTTCCCACTAAAAAGCAGCGGACAGGACCTTTTAGCACATGGCTGCCTGATATGTTTTTTCTCCCTTCTCCCCCCCCCTCTCTCTCTCTCTCTCTCGCTCTTTCTCTCCTTTCTATTTCCATGACTTGCGCCCAAATTGCCTGCCCGTGTAATTACTTGAGTTAGCCCATTTAAGTTAAAAGCCACCCCCACCCTCCTCCTCCTCCTCCTCCTCTTCGCCTCCTGTCCCCTCCATCCCTCAGCAGAAAAAAGAGAAACTCCTCTCTGAATGAAACTTGACGATGGTCCGTCTTGTTTATCCAGGGAGTCACTTTCAGGTCGGCCTTTTGATTCATCTCCTTTTAGATTTAATCAGCACTAAGGTACGCTGTGGTTTTTTCCCCCTAAGAGCCATCGCTAATGGGCTTACTGAATGCTTTTCTGTGTGCACCCCCCACCCCTCCCACCTCCTCCACAACTCTAATTAGCCTACCTGCCTTTCAACAAAGATTTGGCTTTATCCATGTAGTCTGCCTCACCAAATTGGAGAGGATTACATGTGAATGAAACCACATTAATTTTGTGGTTTGAACAAATGTCTGCATTGCATCAGATTAAAACACTTAACATCATGACAGCAGATCTGTGGTTTGTCTGCTCCATTAAGGTGCTGTTAAGTGCTGGTTGCAACTCAGATCATATTTATATCCCTGCAGGTCAAAGGCCTTGCATGCATCAAGTGTTGGTAAACACAGCAAGCGAATGTGTTTCACTTTAAATTCAGCCTTTTCATACAGTTTTCCGTTGTGTCTTGCTATAATAATCACCACCTCAGCAGCTTTTCAAACTGCAATAGAGTGAGGAATTGTTCGCTGAAGTATTGGGCAAGCTTTTTCGAATTTCTCAAGACAGTTCAACAAAAGCGCGCTCTGCATAATTGTTCCTCTTGCTCCCGGTGTTATCAGTTAACAGACATTCATCACGAGAGGTCCAGTAGCACGGGGATGACACAGGGAGATCAAGGGCAGATTAGTTCGCTAAATGACTCGTAGATCTGTTGTAGTGGAGCAGGACTCAGAGCGGTTCCCCTTAATGAGATTTGCTTTTGTGCTTTGGTAGGTTTTCAGCTGTTTAAATCCAAAAAGATGAGGGGAAAAAGGAAGTCTGTGGGTTTGGACTGTTAAATTAGATAAATTGACTTTTTGTTTGTGGTATACATGATCCAATTACCCTGTTGTGGAGGGATCGAAGAGCTCTGTGACCCTTCCCAGTTCCTGACCTGATTGTATACAAAACAATACTGGCAAACACAGGATCAGCAACCTAAACCCAGCAGATTGTAAACATCATCTCTTCTGTGTGTGTGTGTTGTTTTTTTAGGGACAATGGTGAATCCTGGAGGCAGCAGCCAGCCACCACCGGTGGGCACAGGTTCCCTGTCCTGGAAGCGGTGTGCGGGCTGCGGGGGCAAAATCGCAGACCGTTTCCTCCTCTACACCATGGACAGCTACTGGCACAGCCGATGCCTCAAGTGCTCCTGCTGCCAGGCCCAGCTGGGCGAAATCGGCACGTCTTGCTACACAAAAAGTGGCATGATCCTCTGTAGAAACGACTACATCAGGTGAGAGAAATACTTATTTTTTTTAAGGTTATTGCTGTCCTATTGTTACAGCTTAAATTATTGCTTGAATTTTAACAAAAAAAACATCAGATAACGTATCTTTTAAAAGACCTGGATTATATTAAGAAGTCATCTCTAGACCAAGTTAGAAACAGACAAAAACATGGCTCAGTTAACAGCTCTTTGCTTGTCATGCAACAATCAGCAAAGTTGGGCGTATTTCTTTGTAACATGTGTCTCAAATTCTACTAATTCTTTAAAGCATTCTGGTTTAAGTCTCCCTGCTCTGTCCTGGAGGAGGTCAAACACACTGACATGTTGACAGAGTGCAAAGCAGAAGAGTTACTCTGCAGACCATCTGCATGTCTGACCTGTTTGCTGTACATGGTCAACCGGAGGACATTGAATTGGTCCTGTTGGATTTCTGTTTGCGCTGAAGAAACAAACAGAAAGTCAGACACGGATCATTGTTTTATTTTTTGCTCTGTTTTTGTTTAGCTGAGAAGCATGACTTCATTAGCAAAGAGGGCCTTTTTAAATATTGTAGTAGGTGTGCCAGACACCAGAGCTTATTGAAGACACCCTTATTCTGGTAATGTAGACCAGACTGATGTCACAGCGCAGGGCACAGGTTACCTGAAGTTCAAAAAGTTTATTGAGTCCCTTTGGGGTGCAAAAACAGTGTTAAGTTGGACCTTTAATTACTAGATTTGACTGCCGTTTTCTGACACTTTGTACATTTTACAAGTGAAATAATCCTGTTTTTATAAATAATAAATGCACATTTATGTGTGGACACAGTTCATTTCTTTTGCGTTGATCATCTAAGAGATGGAACTGCACTACAGTCAACATGTTACACTGACTGTTAAATCTGCACCAATAATTAGAAAAAATCTAAAGTGTGTCTGTGCGCTCTGCAACACCCACCTCATGAAAAGGATGAGGGAGTCAATGGGGTACTTCATTCATAATGGGACTATAACGTAATTAAAATTGGAAGGGGGGAAAATGTGCATACACCTTTCCACTTGTAATGAGAGCATGCTTGGTGGAAGAGCTAAAACGCATATTATGGAACCATGAGATCTCAGTGGAGATAAAGGAGCGAGGAGGGGGGGAGGGAAAAAAAAACATCTGACAGTGAGTCTACACAATTAAATGCTTTAATTATAGTCCCCCTCCATTTCCTTTAGTCCTGATGGGTTTTATCTAATGAGATCTGGTCCCTGGCTTGTATCCGCTCCCAATGACGTGTCCGAAATGAATGAGAGCCACACTGCAAACAAAACATTTAATTAACCAAATTGGCTTTTGAGAGAGAGCAAGAGAGAAAGACAGATAGAGAAGGGGGATTATTGCGAAGGCCATTTGCTGCTGTTTCCCCCCCCCCCTCATCTTAAAGAGGCAGACTCATTTTTATAATAGACTGCTAAAGTGAATGTATGACATACATTTTTAAGCTGCTTTTAAGCAGCTCCAAACTTATACCATTAAATGTGATGTGAAAATGCTCATATGATTGATCTGGGGTCGAACACATCACATCAGAGCTATAATGGGATGTATGCCTGGCACTGGGATGATACCAATCTCCCATCAATCAAGTGCAGATATTACTAAACATCACAAGATGAGCTCCCTGTCTGTGCTTTCATGTCAAACTTGAAGCCAAAGTTGGATCATGTTGTTCTAAGCTGGAGGTGATATTATTTCTGCGGGCTGCTAGTAGAGGGAGAATTAATTTACTTGTGGCTGCTGGATTCAGGGAGAATGCTGTCCCCCTTAATTGAATAAGCCTAGGTAATTAAATGGCACTTTTCCAATAGAACGTGTGAGGTAAATCTAATAGTTGGTTATTTAATATCACTTTGAAGTCTGCCCACTCAAGCACTATGACAGCACAAGAGAATGTGAACTATTAGGCCGGGGAAAAAAACGGGATCTCAGAAATTAATTAAATCGCATGCAATTTAGGGGAAACGTTTATCTTGATTTGTCATAACAGAATTAATTCAAGGCCTTCAATTCACTTGGGGCCAGATCTGTTACTCTGAATTAACCAAGTGTAATTTGGCTGATCCCCCTCCACCACAGCCACCCTCCATCCTCCACGCTTGCACACACACACACACACACACGCGCGCGCACCTCCCCATCCCCCGCCTCCCAAAAACACATGCACATACACAGATCCACGCGCACCCTCCCTCATCCTCGCAATCTCCCCATCCCCACCCCATCCCACCCTGTCCCCGGCCCCTCCACCCTTCCCTCTAATGCAGCTCTTGCCATTATGCAAAGCCCCGCTTCAGTATCAATATGGCCTTAGTGCTTTTAAGGTGCTTTGGCTGCTGATGTAGAGAGGCATTTTTAATGGACTGTGTTGCAGAAATCATTGTTGTGGGGTAATTTTACCCCACTCAAAGGCCTTGGTGAATGAGGTCTGCATTTACCAGACAGCCTAGCAGCAAAGCCATGCTATATTTCACCTGGCAGTCAGTGCTGAAATGAAATCCAATAGTCATTGCCTGTATAGACAACAGACAGCTCCAAATGTGTTTTTTCGTTTGTTATTTAATTTAATCAGACGCGATGGTCGCAGCAAAGTCTCATCCGCAGGGGAGGAAAACAGATAAATCAAGATAA
The DNA here is from genome assembly GCF_963584025.1 of Labrus mixtus. Classification (NCBI taxonomy): domain Eukaryota; kingdom Metazoa; phylum Chordata; class Actinopteri; order Labriformes; family Labridae; genus Labrus; species Labrus mixtus. Next base: position 8,653,080 of record NC_083614.1, read on the forward strand.
AGCCCCTCTCCAGAAACATCTTACCAAGCGCTGATTTCTTCAGGAGGGAAAAGCTGAAACCAGATGTGTCACTGCAATTAAAGAGTCCCTTGGCCTTAATTATAGCGACCCGGGTTGTCTACTTCACCTCGGCGCTGTAGGTCACTTGCAGAGGAGGCCATTACAGCCCAAGTTCAAGCTGATATAGCAACTTAATTGAGCACCTAAAGGCTTTGGCTCCTTAAATCAAATTCTATCAAGAGCTTTCCCTTGGTAAAAATAATTAACCTGGTATGGGTGAAATATAAATGGCGTAGTCTTGTTTTCTTTTTTTTCGACACAGGAAGCTCCTGGAGGAATAAATTTAACGTGAACACGAGGAACATATTTCCAATTTAAGCAAAGTTTGAATATCAGAACGAGGAAGCTTTATTATGCGGGGGAAAGTGTAGTTTTGCTTCCCCACACATTGCACGAGCATAAGAGTCTTAAAGCAAAGGCCTATATGTTCATTTCCACTATCATGTTTGTCCCAGTGAAAGCAGGGAATTGGCAGCGTTGTGACGACAGTCTCCAGTTAATTAGTTTCTGAAATTGAGTTTTGATGGAGCCTTTCCAAATGATGCCAAGACAAAATTTGCTTCTGCCTCGGCTGTCTTATTGAAAGCCATTTCTGTGTCCCCTTTGCAAAGAGCTCTGGCTTGTTTGTTCGTCAATATATCTAACAACTGCCTGGGTTAGAGTTGGGATGGTAGAAGCATCCATTTCCTCGTTCAGTCTCTGAGCGAATTTGTTAAATACTTTACGTAAAATTGTTCTCAAGAATGCCAGAACATTAAAAAATGTAATTCCTACATGCGTTTCCACTTGTTCCTAATTTTTTCTTTAACTTTATGTGATGCACATACACCAATGTTAACCACTCCCCCCACCCCCTCCCTATCCCTTTCTTTTTTCCCTCCCTCTCTCCCCTTCTCTTCTCTCCGGAGCATGTCAGATGCCGTGCTCTTATTTGATTGCTTAGGAAAAGTGCAGTGATAGAGCAAACACCCGGTGAGATATGATGACAAATGGGTCCAGATCCCAGTAAATTACTTTCTGCTCAAATCGAAATTTCATTCAGTTTGCTGCTCACCGAGATGAAGTAATCTAAATTGTGGACTCAGAAGGAAGATAGAAGGGAAGCTGGAGCAAGCATTTCATTATCAAGAGGCAGAGGGAAGGAGAGAGGGTGGGAGGGAGAGAGAGAGAGAGAGAGAGAAGGTTAGGGACGAAAGAGATGAGCAGAAGCAAATCTAAAGTGTTGACACCATGATTGAAAAGGTTAACCCATGCACATTATATATCAACCCGAGTAGCTACGGGTTTCTAATGGAAACGCGGCACTGACAGAGCGTTCACAGGAGTCCTAATGGCAAAAGCACTATGTCTCCGCCTAGATGTACAATCAAATCCTCTTAGGTCCTGATTGCTTATGTTCCAGGTTATTATTAGGTTGCAAAAAATGTGCAGGAAAAGTAATATGCAGTTTCAGTGCGAGATGCTTGTGGGGAGCAGAGAGGAGGAGGAGGATTCATTTTTACATGGATTTTGTGATGGTTTTCTATTTCTTCATCCTGTTGTTATCCCTTCTTTTTTGATTCTCCTGTATGTTTTCCCTGTGAGTTAGAAATGCTGCTGAGGGAAAGTGAACATACAGGAGTTGTGATCCCATTTAATACTCAGTGGACAAAAAGTGTGGATGCCACGGTTCACTACACGGGGCGATGCAGAGCTGAACAATGGTACTGAAGTAACACTTTGTCTCCTACCTATTTTTCCTTTCTCTCAGATTATTTGGAAACAGCGGAGCCTGCAGCGCTTGTGGTCAGTCCATTCCAGCCAGTGAACTGGTGATGAGGGCGCAGGGCAACGTGTACCATCTCAAGGTAAACTTTCCTCCGAGAAGCTTTGTAGTCTTAAAGATTGAAGCTTTGTAGTCTTTAAGACTGAAGATTTGTAGTCTTTAAGACTGAAGATTTGTAGTCTTTAAGATTGAAGCTTTGTAGTCTTTAAGACTGAAGATTTGTAGTCTTTAAGACTGAAGATTTGTAGTCTTTAAGATTGAAGCTTTGTGGTTAAACAATGTCTCTATATTTTCCTGCCTATTGTTTGTTTATCTGCAGCTTTAGGTGGTGAGCTAGTGCACACACACATACAGGGATAATAGAGTCTCATCTTCTTGAATAGATAGTCCAATCCGTTTATAGCTTGTGTTGATCAAGATGTTCCATTAAATCTGTAAATAAATAAAAATGCTTTGTTGTCATGGAAATTGTTGTTAATGACAATATAAAAATAACACTGATGACATCATCAAGACAACCAATAATTTTATCATATAGGTGTTAAGATGCAAATATACTGATTCCGTAAACAAGGGGATGTCTTTCTATTGAATATGAAAATACCCCGTGTTTTAAAGTTGTTTTTCTAAATGAAAACAGATAAGTTGGATCTCCATTTGTAATGATCACAGTCTCTGCAACACCATGGAACAAGTGTCTGTGCAGTCTAAGTAAAGGAAGAAACCTTTCCCGTTATCAGTAAAAACACTGCGTTTCAACTTTTGAAAAGTTGAAAGTTGAAGTAGAAAACGATGAGTATAACTTCTTCTGAAAACAAAGTCAAGTCCAAATGTTTCAAATGTCGACCAAAAGATACAAGTCACAAGTTATGTATTTAAAATCTCTTTACTAGCGGCTTGAATTGGTTGGAAAAGTCGACTGAACATCAACAGATAAATAATCTGCATCTATTGGAATACCCAAATAATTGCTGAAGGTTTTTTTTTTAATAGCAAACGGTCCAAACATCAGCTCGTTGATGGAGAGAAATATTGTTTTTACACATCTTTCATGATAGACATTAGTATCTTGTGTTTTACTTTGCGTTATGTGCTATTACTCAACTAGTCAAGAAAAAGGTATTTGCTGCCTATAACGCCCACAGTTGTGGTTCCATGTTTACATTTACTCATGCCGTTGTTCACTCAAAGGTGTTGTTTCATAATAGGAATGTGTGCAGCCTCTGGGTCCTCAGGCCTGGTTTTGATCGGTTCTCTCTCTGCCTGCTCTCGCAGTGTTTCACATGTTCCACCTGCCGGAACCGGCTCGTCCCCGGGGATCGGTTCCACTACATCAACGGCAGCCTGTTCTGCGAACACGACAGACCCACAGCACTCATCAACGGACATTTGAGTTCACTGCAGACGAACCCACTACTGCCCGACCAGAAGGTAAGCACCCCATCCTCCTCCTGCTCCCTTTTTTTCCCGAACGTTGAGAGTTCTTTGTGATCACATTTCAAAGTGATAATAGACGCAGCAGGCTTCAAAGTAAAGGACAAGTCAGTAAAAGGTTGTCATCAGTCAGCTGGAGTCATTAGCAGCAAAAAGAAAAACATCTGTAATTTTCACGGCAACATTTCTCACTCTGTCTATATTGATGTCGTCGATGCAACTTCACTGCAAGGCATGCGCTGGATATTAAATCTCACAGAGAGGAGATGCATTTTTATTCTTAGACAGCCGATGGATTTTGCCATCATTCTTCTTCGCAGGACACGCACCCACAAAAAATCTGTATTAACCGTCAGCACAAAACATGTGAAAATGATTGTTTTGTGCTGCTGTCCTCAGACTCAGTTTGTTATGAGCACGCACAATATTTGACTCATCTTGAATTTATTTTCTGTCCAGAGCCAAAGTTCTGATTGTGCTGAGAAATGATGCCCGCTGCCATTCCTACAGAGTGTTTAAAACTGCATTTGACTACTGTATCAACATGACTAGGATCACCTGTGCTAAGTTATTACACCAAGGCCAAAAATATGTATCCAAGGCCCTGAGGTTGAACACAGACAGCAAGCTGCAGCAGCCAGTATATCATGGAAGCTGTCATCATGGCTTCTCCCCTGATTTGATCTTGATGCCTCCAGTGAAAGCAAAACAGAAGGCCTAATCATATACGAAGGATAACTTCATTCTTCGGGATAGCTTCATTCTGCCCGCAGGAGATATAATCATTTTTGCCTCACAACAAGGAGCTTTATTGATACCTTGTCTGCACACACAGCACACAGAGAGATATGGCAGGCTGTTTGGAGTGTGTCACAGTCTGACTGAAAGAGGAATTATATTGTTGGGAGCATGCATTTCACCTTGAGTGGTTTTGTGAGTAGAGGAGAGGTAGAACTCCATTAAGCCCCCCACCATCCCCCCTCCCTCCACGTCACATGCCTTTTAAGGGCTTGTCACTTCTACAAATCAGCTCTTAGAGCTCTTAGAGCTCCTCACATTCAAATTGAAAGCCGTTGCATTATCTAGCTTAATTTTAAATGTCTGTTTAAGTCCTTACTCCCACCCCTGATGTCTCTTGTAGCGTGGCTGGTGTAGTAAATATGAAGCCTCATTGTTTATTTATGCACTAACATCAATTGTAGTGAAAACTGCTGAATTATTGATGCTAAAATGCAATCTGAATATTGGCCCTGGTGCTTTAATTATAGCAGAGAGAGAGAATTATTAAATAAACAGAGACACATCACTCAGTGGGAACAGTCTCAGGATGCTTTTGTTATCTCGCTGAGTGAAATAAGCAGAATTAGCCTGCTGCTGAAGCACTTTATCACATAAACATTTCTTCTGCTCTAACAGAATGTGGACAGCCTTGAATAACACAGACGTACAGTAGGATAACAGCTCTCCAAATCAATAAACCTCATGTATCCTCAACAGCACAACACAGCCTGGTTTAGCAGGGAGAAAATGAAGCAGTAACTGCTCATACGGAAACACAGGTTTATCTACAGAACACTGTTCTGATTATGTGCCATTTCGCCGTGACATAATTGGTGTCCGCGTTGGTTTGGTACGACATTCGATGCTCCGTTATTAAGCTTTCTTCCCAGCTTCTTCCTAATCTCTTTGTTCAGAACAGACAAATTACCTCTCTCATATGGAGCTGCTTTGACCCAGGGGAGTGAGACCCTCCCAGCGTCAGTCACTTTAATTAGCCCCCAAGTAGGAGTTTGCAATTACTAATAGACTGAAGCCCTCCTAGTGATTTGAGGGATGAAGGGAAAAGTAAATCAACCCTTAGAATCATAAAGAAGAAAGAGGAAAAAAAAACATCTCTCTGTTTCACAGGACTGAACATCTCCTGCAGTTATGTGTGAGCGCGGTTATAATTATACCAAAGAGAGATCGCTTCATGGATGCACTTTTAAGTTAATGCAAAGTAAATGGGACACCAGATGGTTTTCAAAGCCTGGCTGATCAATAAATTAAACAGTCGAGCTGTTGGAAAGTTGACTCATCAGGGTGAAATATTTATGGCATTTTTCTGAACTGATACTCTTAATGAGGGCCCGAAATGTTAAAATGTTCTATTTTTCATCTCTCATTATTCAGGTGTGTTAGACGGGAGCCGTGCAGGAAGCAGAATGTGTGCCTTCATTTTAGCCCTTACTCATTGTCACCCGAGACAGCGTGGATCAGCAGCACCCCAGCCTTTTAGCTGTGCTCCCGGGCCCTTTCGTCCTAAAGGGATCCTCCGCCCATCTTACCAGTATCCTGACTTTTTATTTCTGCAAACCCCATGCCCAACGCTCAACCTTCAACCGTGGCTTTTCCCCAAATATGGGCGGATACTTGCACTTACGTACCTGAATCGGAACAGTGGGGACTTCATGACCTTGGAATAAAAAAAAAAAAAAGGGGACTATCAGAATCCAAGGGGACTCTTCAGAGAGAGAAATTACATAACATGCAAGAGGATGTTGTGATGGAAAGAGAAAAAGACTAATGAGGTTAAAGCAATGCAGGCTTTCAACTCTGCATATTTGTTAAAAAAAAAAAAAAGACATTCGGGGGGCAATCCGGGAACTTTTCTTTTTTTGTCTCGCTTCCTTTTCTATCCTTATTTCCCAACAACATGGTGTTTCCACTTTATATATTTTAAGTGTTGTCAAAGGGGAATGTGTTTTTTTTGGTGGTCTCTCTATATATATAAAAAGATGGGGTTTTAAAAAAATCTGTGGCTTTTTGTGGAAAACAAATCATGAACACTCTCTTGGTGTATTTGTAAAACTACCATGTATGTACAGTATGCATGTAAATGTCGTTGTCCAGGCGTGGCTACAGTACATCTGACCCTCCGCACTCAGCTCCAGTCCTCCTCCCTCCCCCCCCCCCCGAAAACCTGAATCCCTGGCAAACTGAAGAAATTTGCTCATAGTCAGTATCGTAGAGATCATCACCAACATATAAATGCTGAATGAAAGAGAAATTTATTTGTGATATTTTCCGAGACATTTGCTCCAGTATGGTGTATTTAATTAATAAAAATATGGAAGATTTAAAGCCTCCTTTAATTCATTTGAAAACTATTGAATTGTTACTCAAAGTCACAATTTGCTTGATGTGGGATGACTGAATTTAAGAAAAAAGAAAAATGGATTAATGCTACTTCACATGTTAAGTGTGGTTTTAGAGGTGCTTGATTTGATTCATTTATCTTTTAGGTTGTGGCTGTTTCTCACAAGTAACCCAAAAAAAATGTTCTTCCCCTAAACCTAACCGAGCGATGAAAGCTTCAATCTTTACAGTTTGGTTAAAGTTCGGTACCAAACGTTGAGAGGAAAAGATCTTATTTTAGTCTCAGTATTAACATACAAAACTATGACACAGATATCTGAACACAGACACCCCCATAGCTTTTGTAAGACATCATTTAGTGCATCTTGATTTCAATATATTTCAGCACTTTTTAGTTGGACATATTTTCCAATATAACACTAAAATGTTTCTCTTGGAGTTTATTATCAGTCATGTCAAAGTCATTTGAGAATCTCCACCAGTCCAGTGTTGGCCGAAGTAAAGTTACAAGAAGAACAAATCATATAACAAACACATCCTGTTTGTTTAAACTTTGGGATAAGAACAAAATTAGATTAATAATGAACATTTTCGTTGTTTTATTTTTTCAATCTTACCCGAAAGACTGCCAGACTGCCAAATGCTTGCAGACAAGAACGCCTGTCAGGCACACAACACACACACTAAATGCTGTGTTTTTGAGAGTCTCTACTTCACACACATTACACTGTGACAGTGTTTTCTTGATTCCCTTGTTTCCACTTTAAAGCATTTCACGGCTGTCTTTATGTCTGAATTACATAATTACTCCAAGATCCCATTTGCCCAAGTGCTGAAGAATGCATCTCTCAAGCAGAAGCCTGATATTGAGTGCATGACTTGTCAGTCTCACCATTGAAAATCCTCCATTCAGGATCCTGCAGTGCTGCCATTCAATTTCCAACCCAGCAATCATCAAGGCGCATGATGAGCATCTAACTGAAAATGGATAAACATGTATCCTCTCTCTCTGTTCAAATGACCGTTTGCTATTCATCACTCTAATACCTGACAGAAATGGAGGAAAATGTCCCTTTGAAGATTCAATTACTGCAGAGAGGGAGAGAGGTGTCTCTCTTTGGCAGACACAAATTGAATGGGCTATTTGCAGAACAAATTGGTGTTTGAAGTCCTTGCAAGACCTAATAGGTCTGAAGGAGGAACCCGGTAATGGCTGATGCGCTTATCTGTGGAGAGTCTGGGCCCCTCATGAGCCTGCCGCCGCCGCCACCACTGAAACAATGCTGCTGTACAGGAGAAGACTTTTATGCAAAAATCCGCTCGTCTACAAGAGGAAATAGGCCGAAAGAGTAAACAGACTTTTGTGTTCTATAATGGGGTCTCAACAGGACTAAAACCTTGCAAGGCTCAAAGAAATCGATCTGTTCTGAATACCAATGTGTCTGAAAATATCTCCCACAGAACAACCATAAATCTGGTGAGTTCTTAATGCTGAAACAAGAGTCCTACTGAGCATCAACTTTTGTTGCAATCACTTAAGATCTTTCTTCAGATCATTAAAACATATTTACTCTACATTCAGCATGCAAAGCCATTTCACAGTCATCAACCACTCTTCAATTTTGCAATGGATAAGAGAAGCACACACCAATTGTGTATGTTGAACATGAACCATATTACATATTTTTTCAATATTCACACAACATACATAAGAAGAAAAGGGGAATTCTGCTCATGAAAAAGCGCTCAAGTGTGCTTAGGGCTTTGCTCAAAGGCACCTAAGCAGTGCATGGGAAGTGAACCGGCCACTCTACAGCAACCAGTCCCAACATTCATACTTTGGTCCAAACAAGGTCTTGAGCATGCGACCCTCTGGTTCCAAACCCTGAGTCCCTACAGATTTGGCTACTGCCGCTTCATATATGAAGCTGCACAACCCTAGAGCTTCAAAAAACATTGTTGGCTAAAGGTACGGCCTCAATCCCAGTAGATAACATGCCACTGCACACACCAGGTCTATTGTGTATCTAGATGTAAATCCAACAGCATAACAGTAAATAGTGACAGTGTATGATACCGTCTGTATGGTCTGTATTAGGGAACTTTTGTAGTTAGTTGCCAAAACTAACTTGCCAAACACAAACGCATGGACTCACTTTTCCCGATCATGTGTGGACAGGACTTTTGTAAGTGTTGCAATAATCTAGAATAATAAGGCTGATGCTGTGACTGATTTAGTATGACTGCCATCATTTTTGTCCAAGACAACACCCAGGTTTCTGGCCTGACTCACGGTGGTAACAGAAGAATTAAGGTTTGAAAACGGCCCTGTTCAGCACTCCTGCGTTTATTGAAATTAAACACAAGAGTTTGCAGGACATGTGCAATTTTAAAAGTAAGTAAATGAATTAAATAAAGTTCAATTTTGGAGCCCAACCTCACATTTCGGGTCATTCCAAAGCTCCACTCTTTTACTGCAAATGCACAAAAGCAGCACATCCAGATTACCATGAACATAAAACAATCTTAAGGGATAATTCTGCTCTTTCACGTGGCGTTTAAATGGACCTTTGGCTGGACGTCCTATGAACCACTTAAAACTGGAATATTTGGGGAATAGCTATGCAGACATTATGAAAATGTAGACAGCATTAAGACTTAGATGACTGCAAAATGCATCAGAAACATCATCCTCATGTAGCTTAACTGCTGCATTTGATTTAATGTCTTTTAGGATGATTTGATTATGAAACATGTTGCAGTTCACATCCATGGTTGATGTTTTGATGGAGCTGATGACAGTCCATGCATTCCACTTTCACCTGCTTATTAAAGGCCTGTCAGGCCAAAGAAGCCTTTGAGTATCAGATTTTTTTTAATGAATTATCCTTTAAGTTGATTTTGGGTTTGATTTGCTTTTAAGTGCCCTCAGTAATCCACATCATAACAACACTATGTCGTGCTACTAACGTTGGCCTTTTCCATTATGAAATCCGCTTGGTTCCATTAAGCTGTTTACTCTCTCTCTCTCTCTCTCCCTCTCTCTCTCTCACTCTCTCTCTCACACACACACAAATATAAGCTGTACACATGTGGCACACACACAAACATTTTATACGTCTCCTTTTTCAAATCAACTTATTGAACAAGTCATATAGGTCAACCCTAGACTCAGTGAATTTATATAAAAAAAACTCTTTTTACACATAATCCATATGTGAGAATTTGCTTTGATGTGGCAAGCCAGAGTGAGGGCTAATGGATCTCACCCACAACAATGGAGCACACTTAAATGGCATGTCTGCCTGAGGGAAATCACTCTGCTGAAACTCCAGCTCCTTCCTGCTCTCACCGGGGAGTCTGCTGATGCACCGCAACTGGATTACTTACGATTAGTCACCTTGTATTTATTCATAATGAGTTTATGTTTTCATTCCGCCGCAAGTTTTTGATTAGCATAGATCTCAACGTGATAGGGGGATTTTTATGGAAGGGTACACGTTGTTTTCTGCAGGATGCTGTGTGAGCCAAAAAGTCTTCACGCTGAACTCTGCCAAACTGGTTTTCTCTCCTTTTGTTTACTGTCTCAGAAACATTGTACGTAACACCTGCCACATACTTCTAGATAATAACTTCAACAAGATTTATTTATTGGACACATAAAGGATTTACGACCTAGGAAGAGGGTGTGTTTTTGTGTTAAACTTCATCTTGAGTTGTTGCAACACAGGCCTCAGTGCCTCCAAATTCATAAACTGAACTGAAAGCCATAAAACATTTCTGTGATAGGACATTACCCTGCTTCTTTCATAATCACTATACATTCAAAAAATTTGCTTCGTACAGAAACAAACCTTTAAGTGGAACAACAGTAAGGCAACATGATTGGTGGTAATCTCTCATTTGTACTTTTACTACACAAAGTCAGCTTATTACAGCTGCTGGTGGAGAAACACAAATTAAAAAAGGTACAGTAAAACAGGCAATTTACAAACGTTCAACTCCTTGTCATACTTGGAGCAAACTAAATATGAACATGATTAAACAATATAAATACAGTTGGTTGTTTTTTCTGGGCAGATTTCAATAAAAAGTACAGGCCACATGTGAAAATGTCCCTTCAACAAAGGAGTAAAATATGTAAAACATATTAAAATAATTTTGGCATAAACACTAAAGTTTCTTCAAGAAGAATGACAGATTTTCTTTGAGCATGGCAGACATGATATGAATCAAAAAGAGTGTGGCTAACATACATTTTGTTAAGATAAAAGTTGCAGGGATTCAGTTTACTTTCTTGTTGGAGTGAATTGTTGTCGACTTTGGCCAACTTGAGGAACAAAGTTTCATTCTGAAGTTGAGAAACTACTTATTTGATGAAATATAGGGACAATGATATATCATTAGTTGAGGACTGGGGGAAATTACAATAAGAACCAAAAAATATATATATTGGTTTCAAATATGCAACACAAAATATTCACAACTATAATAACATCCATCAAAGTTTGGATGCAAACAATGGAGACCTACTCAGAGAGCCTGGCAACAACAGCAAACTACCCCAGATGTCAACAGTCGGCACGTTAGAAAACCAATGTGGCTAAACCTAACGGCAACCTCCGGCATTGAAAAATGTAGCCATTACAGAAGTGCAAAATAACTGCAGGTCCTTGAGTGTCCACTTGAGGCTGGCTCTAAAAGCCCCAGAGGTCCCCATCTCCATCCAGCCTGATTCAGGTCAGCCCAATCACAGCCATTTAGCTAATGGAACGGGTTTTAAGCTGTCAACGCATTTTTGTAAACAACCAAGAGCGCTGCCATTGATAATTCACTATTAATCACAGCCTTATGCTATTCAGCCATCCAGTATCTAAAGAAACAATACCTTTCCATCTAAAAGTAGTAGTTTCAAACACGACCTAGTTGTACAATAACTCAACAGGGAGAATGTCGTCTCTCCCACTTCCACAGAGCGCCCTATCACCTGCTTTCAGCATATGTATCTTTGGCAGCAGGCCGGGGTTCTCTCATGTGAGAAGTGCGAAGGTATATACAGCACTAGTTCACACACCAGCCTTCAGTTTTAAAAAGAAGCCAGTTAGACCAACTCAGTACTGTTTGATATAACAGCTGATGCTAAGAGGAAGAGGACAGCGACGGGATAAGCTTTTACATGTTAGCGAGAAGGCTGCTAGTCAGACTTCGAGCTTGCTGTATCAATACATTGTGTTTAACAACAATACAATTGCACTCAGAGACCTTAAGTGGGTGCCAACGTAAATTCCTCCTTAATGTTTCTCTAAGCAGGGAAGGACAGTTGTTCATACTCGGAACAACTGGATCATAAATCATGTCATACCAAATGTCTGTTGTGCTAGAAACAAAATGGATTGGATTTTGGAACTAGCCAACAATGTAGCTTAGCAAGTAGCCTGCGCTGCAAAGTATGTTGCTCTGCTATTTGCAGTTTCCAAAGCATTTTGATCCTAAAAAAATATCCTGTATTTAAACTTTCAAGAGGAATTTTTGTTTGCAAATTGGTCTAGCATGGCTGGCTAACTAAACCAACTATTCAAGCGATTTAAACATGTCGTTACACAGGTTTCTTGGACCTATACATAACAAATATGGTGTTTTTGTTTTTTTATGCTAACATCAATAAATGGCTAAATCTGAAAGCTACTTTAGCTGATTTTCTTTTCTTTGTGTACAGACATACTTATAGGTTGGTTAGTTGGTAATTTCATGTCCCGTGTCTCCTACAATTTATCTAAAAAAAACCAGGCATGCTGCATTTCCAGTATTTCTTAAATAGAAGTTCCTCCATACCATCATTCAACTTTCATTTGTTCCTTCATTAGCTCATCCATCCATCTGTTGGCTTGGCCAGTCTCGACCAGTTTTTGCCAAAACCTGTGAAAATTATGCATCCCACCATTGCGTTCCAACATTTCTGTAATTACACTGATTAGGTCCAAGGGGTTTTGTCTGTTCCTTTGTTCATTTGTATCTCATAAACCATTTATCCGGTTTGACAAAAACTTGGGCAAGTGAAGCAGCTCATTACTACACTCCAGCTTTTGCAGATTATAATGATTACAGGTCAAATCATTATTAAACAAAGGAATTTACTACCGACTGGCCAGAGTTAGGAGTGAATATTTCTATGTCCAGAACTTTAAAAGACTTCTCCTCTAACATATCAAACAATAAGTTGTGGATATTAAAAAAAGACCACATCTTATGTTGTTATATGAGCATTGCACTCCAGAATCCAAGCTGTCAGTGAAAGCTGAAGCCCCTTAAAACTCCATAATGGTGTGAAATGTGGTTTATAATTGTCCCTTTTCAGCCCACCGTGGAATCAGCAAACAACTTTAAATAGTGCCTGTACCGGGGCGCTCAGTTACTTAGCACGGTGTTCAATAACACAGAGAGGGACATGCAAATATTGGTAAGGCAATTATTGGCAGTCATGTTTGGCCTAAAGTAGCAGGTAACTCTATCCTCTCCATTATATATGCAGTGAACTCTGGTGCAAGAAGCACTGTTAAAGCTTTGCTTTTTACTGTTAAAAGGTCTACCTCCTGACGAAGAGAGGCTCACTTTACGCTCAGATGTCCTCTGCAGGGGAAATGCACTCAAAACGCAACAGGAGAAACAAAGCACCTCGTGCCCTCAGGACTCTTATCTTCTTAAAGTCACATTACCCACAGTAGGAACTGTCTGCAAGGAGGAAAATAAACAACTGATGAAGGAATCTTTTCTCAAATTCGAATGGGAAACTTTCTTAAATTTCCTAAAATAGTCCCAAAATAGTTTTCCTTTACCTCTCAAACAGTCCTTCTATATCATATTGACAGAAATAACAATAATTAAAATAAGGACATTTAACTTGTTTATAATAAAGCAACTGCATCATCCTTTCCTCTGAAAAAACAAACACACTAAAGGAATAGAAGCCACTCTTTCTCCATGGCATAAATGTTTATTCCTCTGGAGAATATTACAAATATGACATCTGAGCTCAGGCTGTTTTTATGAGATTTTATTGAATGAGCATAAATACTAAAAGGAATGAGATAGTCAACACTCATGTTATGTTTCCCCCTTTGTGTGTGCGCACGCATACACACACACACTTTAAACCTTTTACTGGTTTGACTCTTGAAAAGCATTCCTTGTTCCATTTTCCCCCATTCTCCTCAAGAATGTAGTAACAATAATAATGCATTAAGTGGGCTGAGTACTCTAAACACTCAGAGCTTCCTCTCACAGTAAGTGCAGAACCAGTTTGCCTGCTGTTGAAAGCATCTCATACAGAGTCCTAAAGAGAGTGAAGGGTCCTCCCCAGCCCCCCGTCCCTCTTTTTTTTGTCACACACACACAATAGACTCCTACAAACTGTCTGTGACTCCGGATGATGAGTCTAAAAACGCTGTCAGACTTGGCCTTGCACTTTCCAGTGAATCAGAGGACCTGGACGTGTGATATGACCATTTTAGTGTCCTGTGATGCCTGCAGAAAAAAAAAGTCCCATCTGAGTTCCAGCACACATCATGCTCCTGTCTGCTCGATCCACCAGCGTGGTGCGGCTCTGAGCAGGGGGTTAAATCCCCCATAAGAACACCAAAAGGTCACCAAATGCTGTTGTTGATCAGCCATCCTAAAATGAAGCGCTGAGCTGGTATCCTGTGGATTGATTTTAGCCGCTCTGTTCCTGCAGCAACGCAAACACGCCATGATGATGATTCCATTTCATACGACTGCTCAGTAAATAATAAAAAAGTAAGGTGATTTCAAGCTATAAATAATAGCAATTAATTATTCAATGTGTCAACAATCAGCCCTGAGTCAATCAAAAAACGACATGATTTAGATAGCACCTGTTTCTCATTAAATACTGTAAGATGTTAAATACCTGATGTGACCCATGTTGTATAAATCCAATTATTTTAGTTTTTGAGTATTCTGACACTTATAAAGCTCTGAAAACTGATTAAAAATAATTATCATAACAAAAAAAGGTTTGTAATAAACTACATTTTCACACTCCTGGAAACAAACAGGCTTATTTGCATCAGTTCACTGTCATTGGTGTTGCCCAGGTAACCAGTAAACTGTGACCCTTTTTATGCTATTCCTCTGTTATGTGGCACAAAAGGTGGAAAGAAATGTGTTAAATGGAAATGTCGTAGTTGTGCACCTGCTTGTCTAAGTATAACTGGAGTTGTATTGTTGTATGTAACTGGAATAATTAATTAACAATTAAACAAACTGTGTTTCTGAATGTAACAGCTTTAAAAGCAGCTTGTCTTTAAATATGACTTTTAACAGCATTTCTTAACACTATTATTGTAAACTAGAACTTTTACTGAATCTTCCGAGCAGCATATAAAGTCTGTTTAAACTTTTGTGAAAGTTCTTAAGTTTAACTGGATAACTGTGGTCTTTTGATATCTTTATCTTATTATAAGGATGAAATCGTTCAACTGGAACGTAATGAACCGGAAAAACTGCATAGTGGTGAAATGCAGCCACATAGTTGCAGCATTTCTGTTTCCCATACACCGCACTGCAGAGAAAAATGGCGGCTATGTGGTTTGGGGAATGTTGTTAAAATTTGTTTGCGTTTGGTTTGAGATTTGAAACCGTATGCTAGTAGTTGCTAATGTTGCCTTGATCAATTACTCTGAATTCTCTCTTATTTCGCACCTTGTAACAGTTTTCGTGATGTAAAATTGACACATTTCAACTTGAAGGTATAACGCTTACTTTTTGCAAGGTGCTCAATTTGTTTACTGTAGCTCCAGATGCTAACAACACCTGCTCAAGTGAATGACAGATATGCACAGATATTAAGACGCTACATGAGATGCACAAGGAGTCTTTCTTAACTGAAGCTCCACCAGTCTGATGCATTTACACCAGAACAAGGAGGGACACGGCGTTTAACAGCAGCGGGTCTGCTGAAGCCGGCAGTTTGATGTAAGCATTAGACTCATGACCGCTAGCTCAACTTGAAAGCTGCCAAACACACACTACAGAGATTTCACAGAGTTCTTTGTAACTCCTGCAACTTTTTGCTTATAATAGAAGGCGTGGGCTTTCTGAGGAAAAGCATAAAAGACTTTACTTTTCATTCGTTCCCAGTCCAGATGAGCAGCTCAGCAGTGCAAGTTGAAACAAGGAATTTCAGAGTCTTCAAAGTTGAAGCCATTAAAGAGCACTAAATCAAGTTGCCAGTTGTCTCAGCAAAGGACTGTGTGATTTGGCATTATCTTTGCAATTACAAGGGAGGGAGTAGGATCTGCAAAAGATCTCTGTCTATGCCCTTTACTCACACACACACACACTCACACACACACACACACACACACACACACACACACACACACACACACACACACACACACACACACACACACGCACACACACACACACACACACACACACACACACACACACACACACACACACATACACACAGAAAGAGAGAGGAAGGCAAGCACTCCAGGCTCAGAAAATATACCTGGAGGATACCCTCTGTCTATGATTTCATAGCTCTGCAAGGCCTAAATTAACTTAAATACCATGGTAACATAACACGTGGTCGCTTGTGTGAGAGGTTGGGGGCATTCTCTGTTCATCGAAGTTGAGTTATGTCCATTAATTACATTTGCCTAAAGTGTCTTTTCCTTTTTGCTGCAGTTGTCATGCTTTGTTAAAGAACTTACATCATGAATGTAAAGAACAACAGATTTCACAAAATACCTCAAGAGAAAAAATGCAAAGTACAAGACCTGAGAGTTAAATTCAATTCATCCCCCGGTCAATGACCTATACATGTAATTATGGGACCAGTTCATGCAGCTTCAAATACACCCTGAAGAGTGTCCTGAACTGTCCCTTCATCGCCTCAGAACTGATGTTTTCTTTTTTTTTCAAGGCATTACAGTTTGCTGTTTCTTCATATGTCACAAAGATTCAGAATCTGTGACCTGAAACAGCCTGAGGGGAGCGACTTCACAGGCAGTTTCCTCGGGGACTAATGTGTTTTCAGAGCGGCGACCATCTTTTTCGCTGTTTAATGAGCTCAGTCATAAATAAATGCATGGCCTTAATTAGCCTGCGTGTGGCGGGGGCACTGGAATTAGTGTGGAGCCGTGGAGATGGAGGCTCCATGCCTGCCCGACTGTTTCTGGAGATGGTGATCCCGGCGTGGGGAGGTGGCCTTTGAGCAGATGCTCTCGCTCTCTGCTGGTCCAGGCCTCCATGACTCCCTCCTTTCATCTAAATCTATTAAGCTGCTTCTCACCGAGCTCTCCTTGGCTGATGGAGGAGCTTACGTTAAGACACAATGTGGACCTGGAACAAATATGATCTTTTTTTTTTCTTCTAATTTTTTTAAGATGATTAGATCAGTGTGATGCTAGCAAAAACTTCTACTACTCATTTGTACTCAAAGTGAAAGGAAAGTTAACGATGATAGCTGACATGTCCGTTTCGCTCAGATTGAAAAACCAGGTGATTATGCTATCCGCCATTTTATTGGATTGTTTTAGAGCTCAGTGAGAAATGTATACACTTCATTGTACCGTAATGTTGACTCACTTGTAAACTTTATTGAGTTATATATTTTTGACGAATGATACATGTGACCACAAACGTCTAATTGGCTGAAAATATGGCATCAATAGCAGAAACATCAATATAATTCAGAATGAGTTAATAAATTATGAAATAAATAACTACTGATAGATTCTTTTAGCTGATCTGTGTAAATCTAATGAGGGCCTTACCTGGTAACACATTAATAACTGTGGATGGGGTTCTATGACCTCCTGAGGAAGTGACGTAAACTTGAACACTAGCAGCCAGCTGGACACTTCACAGACTTACAATAAACACAGCCTTGAATCTTGATGTTTCTTGGTTGTCTATGAACCATTTGTATGCAGAGTCTGTGACGCCCTTCCTTCAACAAAGCCCTGAGTAGATTCAAGCTAACAGCTACACACTATTAGCTGTTTAGTTTGTGACAACATTGATGCAAAACTGTAATCTATGTACAGTCAAAACACACGTTATTTACAATAAAAGTTTTTAAAAAAAAGCAAGAGGGGAGAGACTCTGTAATGGTTCCTCAGCTGATAAATATAATCTTAGCCTCAAGCTAGCGTGTTAACCCCCTAGCAGGCAGCTAGCGATGTGAACATGCCGATCTTCTTGGCCCACCTGAGGGACAAATACAACAACGTTTCTCTCTTGGAGTGACAACTATCTACTTGACTGAACTCTGGGACAGTCAGCAGCATTTATAATCCTAGCCAAAAGCTAGCATGTTAGCTTCCTGGCCGCCAGTGGGCAGTAGTACTAACAATGTGCTGTCTGTTTTATCCTGAGGGAGAAACTTGGCAAACTGTTCTTCTCAAAGTCAGAGGAATCAACTAAAGAATAAGAAACCAACAATGAAGACTCTCAGCATCATATTTTTTCACATCTATTCGACGAAGATCCATTTTCTGAGGTTCAGTTGTGGAGCCAGACATTTTGTTTTAACCGTTTGGGACAAACTGGGGTGGCATAAGGTTGGTGTAGACATACATGAATGAAAAGCATGTATTTGCCCTTTAATTCTCTACTTATCTGTTTGTGTTTTTGGGCAACGTTGCCTTTACAGCTGAAGAGAGACAGGAAATATTGAGAGGACAAAGTTGGAGTTTACATGAAGCTAAAGGCTGAGGTCAGATTCGAACCCACGGACGCTGCAACGAGGACTATAGCCTCCGTACATGGGGTGTGCGACTTTCCGCCTCGGAATACAATAATTTTTTTTGTGACTGAAGTATTTATTGAATGTCTTAAAAACACAGGTGAGAGGTGAGCAGGGTATTTTACTAGCAGCAGATCAGCTAAGCAGCCATAGTTGGAGACAGAACCATTACCAGTAAACAGGAAGCCACAGACACTTTACTAATGTGGGTGAATGCCTGTTGGGGACATGGTGACTAATTCCACTTTTGTATTGCCTTCAGTGGGTGCTCTTCTGTACCTGAGCACACACATACACACACACACTATGAAAAACTAGCAACAATCTGGTGAAGCAATTCTGGGCCTTTCACCTCTTGACCAGTTCACCTGTTGTCCACGACATCTCTGCTCCTGACCGTGTAAATAACACCAGTGTAGCACACTTGCCGTCTCACTACACATCAACATTTGCCCAGAACAATTTGTGCAGAGTGGCCTTGGATCAGGATTGTAAAAATACATTAGGACCAGACATTAGTAATATTACTGGGCCATATGTGTGGCAGACCACTGAGGTCACCTAACACTGAAGGTCACCTTTTCCAGTTCAAATTATTAAGTGCTTCCCCTCTAATCAGATGAGACGTCCCACAGAGTGGCCAGGCACACAGCAACCAGTTTATTTATAGGCTCCAAACTAAAATGACCAGTTGGTTTAATTTAATAGTGAGCAATAGGATTATACATGGAAACAAATTACCTAAGTGGGGGTACACGCTACCAAAATCTTTTAACAATGATGGAAACCACGGACATGATGTCTCCCAGTATTATTTCATTATTGGGTTTAGCCTCTGCATCTGTCAGCTAGGCCTGGCTTCTGGATGGGCCCAGCTTGTGTCCAGACTGACGCACAGCTGCTAGTGGCTCATAGAGACGCCCCTGCCATCCCAAACGCCGGGGTCATGAAGGGGAAGGGCAGCATCCTAACCCACCAGCAAGCACAGACACACGACTATTACCCAGTTACAATTCAATTTCATAGCCTGCTGTGGCCAAAACAAACTGGTTTGATGTGAAGGTTTGACACGTTTTCTACCCTGCACATGAGGAGAATTGTTTGTCCAACCAACAACGAGATTATCTGCCAATCATGATATCTGTTGTTTTGTCTCTTGCATGCTCCTGGTTTGAAACATAGCATCCATTCTGACACTGAACCTCTTTAAATCTGATTTATTTAGTTTGATAGACTACATAGGTCCAACATCAGCATACGAGCAGAAAGCTTCACATTGCTGTTGTAAACCATTTCTCCTCTAAAAGAGCCGTGCTGGTGACAAGATTTTTTTTAATCATCAAGAAATGCAATTAGACTTCAGCCTTAATATCTCAGAGGCTGCCTCATTCTCAAACTACTCTGCTATGCTTGCCAACTGCAATCAGAAATAACTCTGTCCCTTCAACTTAATGAAAAACAAGTACTTGGCTATAAACTTGTAGTCATCCTCTATCCAATCACATTGTCTTGAGTAATTAAAATGATTAGCTTAATTAGCTTAATTAACTAAATTTGACTACAGGACATGGCCATATGGTGAGGAAAAACAAAGATGGGAGCTAATTAAAGTTAAAATAATGCAGGTTTTAATTAACTCAACCCTAAGGCATCAACATTTTCAAATTTATCCAAGCTGATAATTAAAAAGTCCTCTTGCCCAAGCAACATTTCTTCTCTGAGCTAATTAAATCTGGAAATAAATTAGCAACATGACGCTCCAAATATTAATTCCTGCTAGAAGATGACTTCACTTTCTAATGAAATTAATTAGCTGCACTGGACCCTCAATCAGATGCCAGGCGCTGTCCGTGAGCATAGACCTCATGTAATCTAGCGCCGGGCTAAGGGCCCGAGGGCAGAAATTTACAATTGTAATGAACACTCTTTAACTGTGTGTCTCTCTTAATATACCAAATGAACATGTAGATCTATTTATGCCAAGGGCTTCCTCGTTTATAAAGGAGCGCGAGGACCAGCTAGTTAAAACTTTCCTTTTTTCAGAGAGAATGTGTAGTGCGAGAGCACATAACCACAGAGCTGCCAAAAGCAATGCCAGGACCAGCTTCAGCAGCCTGTAAGGTTCCACAGGCTGTGCCTGTGTGTGTGCCAGCCTATTACAGAAGACCCTCATGAATTCACCCCCCTACACTCACTTGGCAGCTTAAGGGGATGACACTGTGGACGGGGGAGATGCAGTAAAATGTATCCGTCTGCATTTTCTAGTCCTACTGTCTCCATTGCCTATGTGTATAATTTACTGCTCATACTGGGGCAGTGCTGTAAAACAAACTTCATTATGGACCATTATGGCCCTGTTTAAACAACATCTGTGCTGTGAGACACCTTAAAGAAGTCAGAAAAGGCTTGATTTACCTCAGAGTCTGCTGAATTTAAGGGGACCAAGGCTGGAGCCTGGAATAGACAGTTTACTGCATCAGTGGAAAAGCAGGTTACAACATATTCAAACAGATTTTAAGATTATGATTAAGAAGATAAGATCAAGATGAAATTTTAATGATCCCCAAAGGGAAAATGCATAAAAATCAAATAATTACAGCAAAATCCTAAAGTTCGAGTGTGCAGCGCTGCAACTTCAAGTCAAGCACTTTCGTTTTAAGTTCTCCACACTTCACCCGGGTCAAACAGTGCCATTAAAGGCCCTCTTGTATGCACTTATGTTAATGGGATAATATGCGGCTGAACAAGAGTAAACACACTGTACTACCTGGAGTGAGTGTGTACAACAGTAAGCAGCGCTGCGTCCACTTCCTTGTTAGCACACGGCTTTATTTACATAATTAAGTCAGTGCTAGTCTGGCGCTCAATGTCACTGATCAATATGATGCACTTTCTATTATTCAGAGCCTGCTAAGCACATCAGCATCCTGACACACAAACAAAGATGCAGCCTGTACAGTAGGTGGCTCTCCAGAGGCTGCACCACGGCCTCTCTCAGGCTGCTTGTTAAAGCCCATCAGGGCAGTGCAGCATGAAGGGCAAACCTTCATTTTACTATGGTGACAGAAGACGCTGTGGCCTTTTGTGTCGGGCATGTTTTCTTTTTAAAAACAGCCTGCAATGTCTTTAAAATTGAGATAATTGTGTTTACTGGGCACAGAGTGGCTCTCAGTCCATGCAGACAACAAACTACGGAGAGGAAAAAGCTTTTGATTCTGTCAGTTTGTCAATAATTAATGCTCTCCTCTGGCAATTTTGATCCAATATGTAAATAGTATCTCATCCCATTATGCAGAGCATTGATGAATATGACAAAATTCTAAGAGATGACAGTCCAGCTCGCACAGTTGTAGGCAAACAGTACAATACTCTAATGACCCGGGCCTTTTAATGTCATCCCATCTGAGACATTAGAGAATTTGAAATTAAAGGTACAGTTGGCTCACACCATAAAGTGGCCCTGATCTAAGCGGAATACTCACATCAGTCAGGATGCAGCCGTGATGCGCCCGAGCCGAGCTTAAAGCTAGTTATAGCTCACATCAAAGGAACGTCATCATGCCCAACAGCTACCCTCGCCATTTGGATCCCACTGAATCCGATCCTTTAGTTACATTTTTCAAGCTGTCTCTCCCCCAGCTTCCACGCTTAAACACCATTAAAATGGAAAATATAGTGTTTTCTGCATCAGCCCCGGCCTTCATTATTTCACAGACTTGCCCTTGTTATCTTGATCGCAGTAAACAAGCAGCATATACTCCTCTGAAATCTCGCAGCTCTAGTGTGGCATTGTCTGACAAAGTGGTCAAGAATGTAGACACAATTAGTGCTTTAAAGAAATGTCTAGATATCAACGAGGTTGTGCGATGACCTTTAAAACAAAGGATTATAAACACGCTGATCATAGATGTGCACTGGCTGCTGCCGTTAAGGGTCTCTTACTCATTTATTTCAGGTGTTTTTCATATGTTCTGCTTTGAGGAATAATACATCTCGATGCTCTAATCATGCTGCTCGGGGCTCTGATGCTACACTTAGATATTAATAACAGCAAAATATACAGAAGCAACAGAGTCGGGTCAAATGCATACACAGCTTTCAGACAAAGATGAAGCATCTGATGGTGATTGTTAATGTGATGTTCAGAAAGCTGCCTTCCTAATTATCCTGCTGTGCATTATTTTACGAGAGAAATTCAGACATAGACTCTCTTTAAAACCACTTCAGCAGAGCATGACTGTGATCAGCTTAAAAAAGGTAATTTAAAAAAGCTTTCAGGACACCATGTGATGAAACAAGGTTGAACGTTTCTAAGTGATGTTCTTGGAGATGAAGAGCGGTCCTGCTCAGCGACCCCAAAAATACACTTTATGCTTTAATAACCCCTGACAGCATACAGAAGTCATTTCCAGACCTTCCTGGCACATGTACCTGCCGAAAAAACAAGCTGTCTTCGAACAATAATACATCAAGATTCCCCTAAATGAGTCTTTACATGTCTCCAACTGCACCTTTAGTGACCTACCTCAGACATGAGAGGTTAATCCATGACAGGGTTAAAAACGTATCTGGCCTCTCTGGTCACATAACATCCCAATTACTTTAACAATCTCAGTGTGAACGGGTGGTGGGAGAGGAGAGAAAGAGAGATGGGAGAGAAGAGGAGAGAAATACAATAGATAAAAGTCTGTCTCAGAGAAAAAGATAAGTTCTTATCTTAATCTAATGACTCCACAGCTTTAATTTGTCAGACCTGGCTTGCCTGGAAGGGAGAAAAAGAAAGTTTCCTGTACACAGTGTTAATAAGGGACATCTCTCAAGTCTCTGTGTCTGTGAGCGGAGGAGAAAAAGGATCGTCGGTGGAACACTCAGCGAGAAGCTCCTCATTCTGTGAATGTAGTTTTATACTTCTGCTAACAGTTGCTAATTAGCACCTTATCACCCTCCAAGTGGCTCCATACTGTGGAGACGCCAAGCTCGGGGTATTTATAACCCGACTGTGACGGAGGAGATAAACAGCTCGGTGTGGCCAGTGGCCAGATCAAACACTTTGCTGTTTTATGGAACTATGCAGTTACATTATTTTACTTTAAAACGTGTTACCACGAGGAAAACAAAGACTTACAGGTCAAATAAACACTCCACTCTAAAGGGCAATCTGTTTAAGACATACACCTGTAATTCAGGTCACACAGCTCGTGAGACAAGTCAAGACTTATTGTATAGAATCATTAGCATTGGCACACTTTCCTTTCCACAGGTTAGAGATGCAGCACTAGCATTAGCAAGGTGAAAAAAGAGGCTCAGAGAAACAAAATATATAGGACTGGATTCTGAGCCTAACTAAAATAATTCTCAGTTTTGTAATATATGAGTTTCATCCCAGTGTCATGTACACAAACTACAATATATTACAACAGTTTTCAGAACAATATAAACACCACAATAAAGATAAATGTAGAAAGAAGGTTGATGTACGTTCAGAATGGAGCGCACTGAATACTGGTTATGTGGAATCGCAATGGATTGTGGGATGAGTAGTTCCTTTACATCCGGAGAAATTATGTTTACAGTCTCCTCCCTTTGCCTTCTTCTTTATTTTCCAATCGTTTTTTCTGCGCTGAATCAAATGTTTTGTAGTCACCAGTACTCAGGCAGCTGGTTGGCTTGGTTAGAGGATTCCAAATATTGATAGAAGGATGTTCAGAAATGTCAGGGGAGAGATGTGAACGGGGAAATTTACTTCCTGAACCAGAGAAGCCGACAAAGTGGGCGGTCACTGCTGATTTGGTTTGAATACAGAACTATAAAAGAAGGAAGTTGGGTTACGTTATGTCACTTAAAATAACACAATTCTGACCTCTGGTCTTACTCAGGATACAAATGTCTTAAGTCGAAGTCAAGTGTTTGTTTGACCTATACGTAACCTGAGACCTAACCTAACTTCCTCCCTAAGGGGCACTTTACCACTACATCCTACAATAACACCCTTCTCTCTGATTGGTCTGTGTTGCAGGCAATAAAATGTACCAACAATTGAACACATTAGTTTGAAATCTGTGTCAAAACATGCTAAAAAATGGAGATTTGTATCCAGTTTGGAAGTTGAAAGCTCAAATACAAACCATTCTGTTCATTTAATTTTAGCTTGAGATCAGGATCAGATGTATTTACACCTTCATGATATGACTTTCATTATGTTGTTTTTTTCATCCAAACCACTCGTGCACCTTAATAATGCTACATGTGCGTTCATCTATTGCATGGATGAATCCCTTTGGAATCAAACCTCTAAACCTGGCACTGTTGGTGACATGCTTTGCTAACGGAGCTACAAAGACTGGGCTGACGCAAATGACAAGAAAAAAACAACAAGCTTCTGGGGCTGCAATTTCTTTGATGAGACAAAGAAAATAGAATGTGAGCATTGTGTGAGAGCAAATCTCAGTAGATTAATTTGAAGTGTTCACTGAATTGTGATTCCTTTTAATTAATGACAGAATTAACTGCTTTGTTAATGCGTTCCTGGAGGAAATGAGCTGCTGGCAATTTCTGCAGAACAAAAGGAGGACACATCTCTCTTGACATTTATACAAGTCCAACTTTGCCAGTGTCAGGGTGCAGCAGCTCATGTTGGGTGATATTTATCTGGAAGGAATGTTTTTTCCTGCTCTGTGAGGAGACAGTGAGTCGAAACCACGACTGTGTGTGTGAAATCAATAGAGGCACTGCTGCTTAAACGAACTGAGAAGCTTTGTTTTCATGTTAGCTGATGCTGACACATGTTACAAAGGTGTTTATTATGTGTTGTTTGTTGTTTATTACCTGCTGCTCATTGCTGTAAAAAAGCTATTGTCTTTGTTTCCTTGAGGTGTCTAACAACAGTTTAAATCTACTATCAGTAGTTTATTAATCTTACTTTGGCAACAAAATTCCCATTACTGAGTTTTTCAGCGGTAAGTGACGTTGGCCTGGTCTGAAGTATTCTAATGGCAGTGATAATAACTGATGGAGAGCACTTGAACGGTCTGATAAGATCATTTTATATTCGTAATAGTGAATATGAGATCTGAGGAAATGATGACCTCACTTAAAAAAGATTAGAAAAAACATTAGAAGTTCTTTTATACAGGCTTGAAAACAGACAAATAAAAAAAATAAAAAACAGTAAAACTTAAATTTGTTACCAGACTGTTTCCTTCACAAAACTAAAAGCTGCAGCAACATTATGATGGTGGTAATCTCTAAACTAACAGGCATGTATGATGTATTGTCTGACTATCAAAGGCCAAAGCTTATAGCTGATCTGAATGTCCACAAGCAAAATGATCTGCAAAGCCCAGTATTCAACAGAACATGTTAGCGGAGCAGCTGCCAACTCTGTTTGGGACTACAGTTTGATTAGGTAACTGCAGCTGAAGCATGTTGATGCCTTAACTGTACTTTATTACAGGACTTAAGACAGCTGTTCCAATGAGGAAACACTTAATATCACTATTCACCTAGCTAAACACTAGCATGTGTAACCCTTTACCTCTGACATGTGATGGTTTGGACTTACAGAGAGTTCATGATGACACCAAACACTAATTCTTCCATTCAAGTCTTTTTGTTTAACCTAAATGTTTCTCTTGTTTTCAATGATAAAAGCACAAATAAAAACACAAAAAGGTCTAAATGTGGTCTCTGTAATCACACATTTGATACACAACCTTTTAGAGGTAGATTCTTCATGTTTAGAATAACGTTTGTTCAGCATCCATGCACAAACTGCAAGGTGAGGCAACGCAGGTGAATATCATTAAATGCTGTATTTAAACCACCTAACACAGAAAAAATAATTGCTGCTTTTTTTGATTCAACTAAAAAAGACATCCCAAAACCCCCGAGAAATGTAAAGGTGTTTGTTAAGGAACATTGTAAGACTAAAAATGTCTTCAGTGTAATACAACACGAGTTCACTGTGTGCTCTCTGATAACAGCATTAAAGCATGTTTGGTGTCTTTTAGAACATTTTCTGTTCGACGGCATACCGAGTGATGATTGTCATGTTTTGTTGGGATGTAACATGGAGACAGAAAGTCAGTGAGATTTCAGGAACATATTGAGATATTAGGAGTGGGGTGGTGTGAGTATTGCAGGCTAACTTCTCTGCGGCAGCTTTTAACACATACTAAATGACTCTGCATCCATACTCCACATAAATCCATCAAAAGAAAGCACGAGAGGGGAAGAGGGAGCTATATCATTTCATGCAGCCTTTCTAGGCAGTTAATGAGCTATTTATTAGTTATTTATTTATCATCATCCTCTAGTGAGAGCAGATTTAAATCGAGTAAAGGCAGTTCCTCATTCCTTTAAACTGAAAAGACCTTGTATGAGTTTTTTAGGATTTAAAGGGATGGAAATACATCGTGGCTGAGTGTTCACCCAGCAGGCTACAAGGTGCACATGTTTACGTTAATGTCACCTTGTGTGAGTGCTGCTACCCCCACCGATCCTCCCAAAAACAAACAACAGCTGCATACTCTATTCAAGAGCAGGGCAGCGGGGCATCCGCTGGAGCATAATATCACAGAGCAGGCCCTTCCCTGCGCGGGCCTGTCGAGCATGATGTACGTAGCGGACCGGTATCTTCCTCACCAGAGCTCAGATTGTTTTGATATTTTTATTAACGTGTCTTCAATCATAAATCACCCCGTGGAAGTGAGGGCCGATCCCTCCTCTCAGCGCGGCATCAGATTACAGGTAGCAAGACAAAGTTATCGGACACCTCGCCACGTGTCCCGCGTTTCAGCTACATCACTTCTTCCTTAGGAGTTCAATTCGGTTTACATTAAAACGTTAGAAGCAAGTCGAATATAGTTAACATAATATTATGTAAATAGACGTCCCCGTATAATGGATAGGATTCTAAATGCGGCTTTCTATCCTTCATCTGCTTTTTATCAAAGCTGGAGACAAAAGCAGTCGGACAGGCCGTAAGCACTTCTTGCAATGTCAGGATCTGATGTCATATCTCTTTAAATAACCTCAGAGGACATCATTTTGTTTTATTGTGCATCTCGCGATGTTATCTGGATGTATTAATGCATTGTTTAAACACAAGACTGTGTCCATTTGCATCACAATAACTCTTCACTCTCTCTCTTTTTGTTGCTTCTCAGCAACCGCTCGGTGTCCCCCCCCTTCCCGCTTGACTCGACTCAGGCCAAACAGCAGCCGAGACGCTCTGCAGCCACACACATTCTCATGTCATACCAAGTTGCCAGTGCGCGCAAAGCTGTCAGCCTCCCTTAAAGGCTCGGGATGCTATGTGTAATTCCTTTAACACAAGGCCACGCAGATATCCTTATCATTGTTGTAATGGCGTGTTCATGCCACCCTGCATCCTGCGAGCCTGCACAAGGCAGCTGGTAATTCATTTAATTTATTCAAGTCGACCCCCGCTCGCGTCACGGTGACGGCCAGTCCACGGCCGGACACTCAGCAGCCTTCGTCCTTCAGAGGTGATCTCAGGGTCGCATGTGATTCTATCACTGGACAGAAAAAAAAGCATCATTCATGACTTCTTATCTGCAGCCAGGGATTCTGATTTCATGACGAGCAAACGTGGAAACACTTGGAGGAGAGAAAAGTCTTCATCAAAGCAGTGGCGATGAATGACATGGTAAATAATGGTCTATTATCTGACATATTTTACTTTTAACAACAACCCATTTTATTTAGCATTTTTCACCATCACCACAAGAGATCTCCTTTGTGTGTTTAATATGTAAACACCATCTGTATTTCGTTTAATCCTCCTCAACAGGTAGCCAAGTCCAAAGCAGATCCCCCGTCACTCACATCCTAGGACGTTTTGGCACTCTGACATGCTGGTTCCAGTCTGTGTGTTGGGGCTTCAAAGCAAATATTCTGTTCACATGTTGTCTGAGGCGCTGTGGGTGTGTTCAACTGGATCTCAGTCAGCGCAGAGCGGGAGGTTTATCTCTCCTGATGGATCTGGACACTCGTTATGAGGTGGACTCGTCTAATGAGCTCTGATTTCACAAAGGCCTTGGCTTGAGTTCAAACTAATATGAGCGTGAGGCGTTAGGAGAGGAGTTTTTGTGAGCAGGATCAAAGCTGAATCCAAAGTCTGAAGTCGAATGATTTTCAATATAAACATTTAAAAAGTTAACATAACAAATTCTTCATTGATATTTTTAAGTACAACATAAACTTTATCAGTGTAATTTTGGTTATCTTATTATTAAACTGAACAAAGGTTTCATCTTCACATCTACAGAAGAGGCCATACATCCATACAAATCATTTTACAGTCTTCTCGTGATGCGAGTAAATTTTAGCCGTTTTCCCGAGATCTCAACTTATTTGTCTCATCATCTCGGGATATAATTCATAACACTGGTTTTCCCATTGACAATGACTTCATTTTAGTCGTTTCTCTTGAAAAATCATCTCATCAAGGGAAAACTGCGTTGTTGTCTGGAGATAACGCTGTTCATAAGTTGAGATCTTGAGAAAACAACAGAAAATTATCACAGACACCTGGGTCAAATAAACTGTATTGATGACTGTTCACTTCCATACGCATCCTCTTATCCGTCAAAGGAAATGTTGGTCTGTGTGAGGTAATGGTTTGAATCCATCAAATATCTTAAATAAGGAGCAGGAGCGTGTCCAGAAATGGCCAGGTGTGGCATGGGCCCCCCTAGAAATCTTATCGGCCACCCCAGGAGGCTATTTGTCCTCTTCTGTTCTTTTATTGCTCTGTCAGACATTTTTTTAGCAGAAGGCTGCTCGTAGTTTTCTTTACATATCAATGTAGCATATTTTGTATTGTTTGTACTTTTTTGTAAAAATTGTAAAATTGTAAATAAAGACGTTGCACATCTTTTTCATGAGACAGGTTCACAGAAAAGTAATGCACTCTGTCAATCAATCAATCAATCAACTTTTATTTGTATAGCGTCAACTCATAACAAGTGTTATCTCGAGACACTTTACAAGAAGCAGGTAAAATACCTTACTCATTGTCTGTTAACATTACAAAAGAGCAGGTAAAAGACCTTACTCATTGTTATGTTACAAAAAGCAGGTAAAGGACCTTACTTATTGCTATGTTACAAAGATCCGGCCTATCCATCATGAGCACTTTAGCAAAGCAGCAAAAGTTACAGTGGTAAGAAAAAACTGCCTTATTAAAAGGCAGAAATCTTCGGCCGGATCCCCGGCTCATGACGAAACAGTCTTCACAGGCCTAGACTGCGCCGGGCTTGGAAAGGGATAGGGGGAGAGATGGGATAAGATGCAGGAAGAGGGATAGAGAGCAAGGGGGTGGGGGGAGGTAGACCGTCCATCAGCAATCCGGTGGGGAGGGGAGGGGGTGTGGGGGGTTGTTCTGGCAGGCCGCCAACCCACGATCCGGTGGGGAGGGGGTAGTGACTGTCGATGAACTAACTGGCAATGTGTCGGGACCAAAATATTCAAAGTTAGACTGTGCAGGTACTTTAAATGGTGACTAAAAAACTAAGCTAATGTTGCCATTATCTGTTATGTATTATTTATTTTTGTTGAGGTTTGAAAGGGTAAATAATTGAGATTTATTTGTGTGTGTTTGTGCGCACATCACACCCAGTGCCCCAGTGGTCCACCCCAGTAAAAACAGTCTTGTTACACCCCTGATAAGGAGGCAAAGAAGAATGTTTTTATTGTTATGGAAGTCGATAGAACTTTCCATGTTTCCAGAAATGTCCATGTTGTAAGTATTAAACTTGAAATATATAACGTGTGATGTGTCAACTCACCCGCTAAAGTTTTCAGCCCCTACTCTTACTCTCTCTTACTGAAGACCACTAACCAGGCCATTTGAAACTTCATAACCAGGGGGAGGGCCAAGCAATGTGTACTGAGATTGGGCAATGCTAAAAGTGACTGTGAGTTACACTCAAATACATATGGATGTAAACATGACAAAAGAATGCTAATCTTCCTCTGTATATGCTTGATCATAAACAAGGTCTTAATAACATGTTGGCAATGTCCATGATGTAAAGGGATAATCTGCCAGGGGGGAGTTAAAGTTGTTGCACACCAAAATTAGCAAAAAAAATTACCACTAAATACTGCCTTATATATATTGTTTGCTTTATTTAAATTAAATAGCTGTCAGAAATTGCTAAATGTTACATTGCTGGTGTTTTCAGTGCTTCCAGCTTCGCTCTCTATCGTGTGCCTGCTGCCTAGCTGATATCATCTGCTTGTTTGACCCAGAGATGAACGCTGACAAAAATGAATCAGAACAAAATGTCAGAATGTGTTGATGATGGTTGCATGTTCATGTTATGGGCAGCTCTGACTCAGGTGGTAGGCCATTAATCATTCAACTGGCTTCCCAACCCTGGCTCCTCTCGCTCACATTACTAATGTAAGTGTCCTTGAGCAAAACACTGCACCCAAAACTGCTCCAATGTGTGTAGCCTATAAGTAGAAACATGTGTAGAATAAAACAACGAAAGGAAGAGTAATTAAAGGACGTCTGTGTCACCTGGACATGGTGAGCTGTCAGAGAGGTAGTAAAGGACAGAAGAGGACATGTTGTTTTCCTGGATTCAGAGAAGCATTTGTCTTGCGAGATCACCTCGTAACCTTTCTGTCTGCCATTTGCTGCGATGCCCTGTCGGAGGGTATAGATGTAAGAGAGCCCACTGGAGGGGGCCACCTGCCTCTCTTACTGCAGTCTGCTGTACCATGTGGAGCCCCAGATGTAGCCGGCAGAATAATCCACACTCATACACTCATGAAAGTGTCCATCTGGCCCCACACGCACACATTAAGCCCCCGGAACCATGCAGGCATGGGGACACTGGGAAGCCTCTGCAGTCCTGTTGTCGTGGCATTTAGCAGATACAGCCGTGTGAGATACTGCTGTACTTCTTCCATTCTGTCCGCAGAAAGGCCCGAGCCGAGGCGGCGCACAGCTGAGAGTCGGTTGGCTGTGACGGAGAGGTGAAACGGAGAGAGGACTGAGCAGGATAAGCCTGCAGAGCTCACTGCTAACAGAGCAGAGCAGAGTGAGGAGGATCTTTTTACATTAGCTGTGCCTCGGGCACACGCAGATAACAGCAAAGCTCCTGGCTGGCAGGAGAGGAACCGACAGTACAGCCCTGCATCACAGCTGGCAATGTTTATCAACTCAAAATAAAAGACTTTCTCTGCAGATCTGAAAAATATCTAACGTGTTTTCTTTTGGCTAAATACAGATAGTCCTGAAAGTTAGTCAGTGTAAACATCAGATAGAGGCCAGCCTCGCTTTTTTATTTGTTTCCACATATAAACATTATTGAACAGTGAAGAAGTACAGTCGTTTTATAAAAGTGACACAATTTTCAGTTATTCAATATAATATAGGACACATAACTGTTTAGAGCAGGTAACTTTTATAAAGGAGCATTTATTTACAGATAGCAATGAATGCATTTAAAGAGAACTTCCTGAAAAAAGCCACATAATGTTTTCTTTGGTGATGACAGAGCAACAATTCAGACTTTTCTTCCAATCAGGTCGATTAGAGCCGACTACCCATTTATTTAAAACTGGACACATAATGAATACTGACAAGTCATCAATAACATGAAAGAATTTCCTAGAATACAACCCATTTCTTTTTCCTTAACATTACTGAACGGTTTCATAAAGTCTGTCATGTGTTGCTTTACAGTCACATTAAATTAGATGTGAAGTGTTTCTCAACTAGCTGTTAGCTGAAAGCAGAAGATCTGTTTATTTAGGATTGCAAAGTTGACACGAGAGACGAGTGAAAAAAAAAACACCATAAAAATGAAGGTTTCAGTAGAGATTGAACAGACATGATATATTGTGTTATTTTGTCATCTATCGAGGTTCATGAAGGCAGACTTGGTTGCCATTAAACCTAGTCTTTATGCTAAGCTAGGCTAACGGTACACTCAACAGATGTATTGGTGAGTACAAATCATTTTATTGTCCAACTTCTGATAGAAAAACAAAGGAGTGTATCTCCAGAAATGTCAAACGTTTGCTTTGCCATGTGCAGATACGTTCATGTATAATTGCAAACTATAAGCGAGTGTTTAATGGCTGTGTTCAAATAGAACGCGCTGATACTGAAGAAATGTTTCCTGTGGCATTGCATCCCCCTGAAAGGAGTGGAAGCTGATTCAAGCTGTTATATATGAACATAATCCGTTGATGATGTGATGGTAATATAAGATGAGCGCTACTTGTTAGCACCTTTTCTATCTGTATGATAATGGTTTATGCTGTAAGAACTACAGCAGCGTCTCACTGGGAAGCTTTACTCTCATTTGTGCAGCAGCAGCGGGACAGACGCTGCTCTCGCCCCCGTGCTCGTCACCACTTCACAGGCTATTCAATTAGCAGGAGAAGCATGGGAGCCGGAGCCATAATGGAGCTGATGAGATGCACAAGGACAGGTGACACTAATCAGAGCGGCGCCCCATTGTCTCTGTGTGGACATCATTAAGGAAAGAGAGTGATTTCAGGCTTTCTTTCCCTCTCTGAGCCTGAACACACTCATGAAAGCTGCGTGCATTAGCTGCCTGACGATCAATTTGCAATATGTGAGAATATATTTGCTGAATTAAGTGAGAGTCTTTGATATAGAGGAAAATATGAATATTTGACACCTCAAAAATGGGCTTTAAAGTGCAAGATCTCATAAATACCACGCTGATAAACTGATGTGATATCTTGAACGGCTGTTAGAAACCTATAATACCCAGAGGATTTACTCCCACCCTGTGTTCTGTAGTCTTCTTCTGTTAGTGGTTCAGTAAAAGCTCAGACATCCACTCTTCAACACATCCACTTTTCTTTCCTCCACTCGACTGTACGAGGCCGCAGATGTAGCGTGACCTTCTGCTGCTGAAGCGGCTTCTGAGCGATCCCAGCTGCCCGGCCTCGATCGGTCCTCCTCAAACCATCTTGGCCGGACTGTGAAGGAGATCTGCTCGGCGTGCTGGTAGCGACTGCTGAGGTAGCTGGACAGACACCTGAGAAAACACCACCAAGGGACAAACATAAGGTCACCCTATAGTTCTTTCATAAAAGTCCATTTGCAACATTCACAGTTACACACACTGAGGGTAGAATAGCATAACCTCTTGTGTTGACATTTGCTTCTACAAACTGTAACTTACAGTGCTGGATATGTTCTGTGAAATCCAGGTTGCTGCTTAATAAAGGTCACATATTATGCAAAATACACTTAACCATAGTTTTCTAACACTAATATGTGTCCCTAGCCTGGCTACAAATCCCCCAATTATAAGAAAAGTCCATCCTCTCCATCTTTTGCCTGCTCCACAAAATGTCTGCTTTCATTTTGTGACATCACAAAGGGCAGTAACTCCTCCCCCAGGTGGGTGACACTCCCACAGCTAGGTGTTTGTTCTGCCCTCTGAGTCTGCCTTCTCACCATAAACATGGTGCAAGAAAGCCAGAGCCACCCAATCCCTTCCAGAGAGGGGGCATGGTCGAAAACAGATCATTTACATATTTAAAGCTACAGACACAGAAACAGCCTGTTCTGAGCAGGGCTGAAATAGAGGAGTTTATAGACATGGACTATCACATCACAGATGCACAACTACAAAGATAGTGCCAATAGAAAAAACAAAGTAGGAATAACTTATCTGAAGCTAATTAAACATTATTTACATTATGATGGGTAAGAGCAGTGCGTTGTATTCAACATGACAAACTTTTAAGCAGTAATATGGCAGTTTTAACAACAGTTATAATTATTAGTTTGTTGTGTCTGTAAATTGTTTCCAGTCATTCATTTCTTAGATAACATTAGAAAAATAAAAATCCTCAGCGGGGAAACTCATCTGCCACCGGGCCAATTCATACACACAACAAATATCGACAGTACAATCACAATACACAACAACATGGATGTGCGTCTTTGTGGTACGACGCTAATCATCCAATAGCTTTTCAGAAGGCTTTGCGTTTAAACAGGAAAATAGTCAGTGTGGGATATAAAAAAAGGCAATGCACAGAAAATGAAGTCTCTGCCGGGAGTCCTTCATCACTGACTGCTGGCAACACCGGAGGCCCTGAAAAGTTGGCCACCATTCCCAGAGGATATAACCTTGTCAGACCATAGCCAATGGGTTCAAAGATTGAGGGTTGATAATATCTCAGGTAAAAATATTCATGTAGTAGTACTTTGTTCTTTAACACTGATTTCAACTACTACCACACAGGAACATTTGAATGTTTAAGTCCTTTAGTGGTGGTGGTGGGGAGGTGGTGGTATCATATGATTCTTCATGTTGGTGCATACTAACTATCACAGTAGTTATCATGAGCTCTGTGTGGGAGCTAATCATGACAGTTCGACTCTGAGGTGGTTGTCCACCCTTTTACCATATAACTCACTAACTTACAGTATGCACATGCCTTATAGCTGTGCTCTGTTAAAGGAGCAATGGCTGCCTCCACTGTGTTCTTCCTCAATGAATGTTTTGGAGTATATATGTGCCATAAAGGATGCAAGTAATGATCCCCAAACTACCAAATCTAAACCGTAGTTTCCCTCAGTTGATTTTGCGTCTTTTAGCTCATCACCTTTTTCCTTCAGTGTTTCCTTGTTACGGCAAAACAGCAAAGGGTGGAAAGCAGATGAGATTTAAGGACAATTTGAGTTCTCATTCCTATTTGTTAATCAATGTTAATATTTTGCCTGAGCACAGAGCTTCAAGTCACTCCAATCAAGAGAAAAAAAAGGTTCCTTTGTTCAGGATTCAGCATGATCTAACATCATTTTCCCTACAGAGCACATATGGTAGGAAATCAAATCAAACAAGTTGACATTGAACAGCTTACAGACGCTCTATGTTCAATGCACTTTGTACAAAATGATATTTGTTACTAAATAAATTAGCTAATGTATATTATGTGTACATGGAAGTATTCTGAAGCCAAGGTTGTTTCAGTATAGAGTTGTCTGGTGATCGCTCAATGTCATTATACGGGCATTAAATGAACAAGTATGTACAGTTTATATGATGTATGTAAAACTTAGATGATAGACATAAATCACAAATAAAAATAAAGCAAAAGATTAAAATACAAAAGAACAAAAACATCAAGACATTTGAAAGAGCCTGCTGAGGTCATGAGATCTTTAAGGGTCAACCCTGAATTGGGACCTGACCTCTGACCTGCGATCCCTAATTGGTCAGATTACAGAAGCAAAGTAATCTTAAAATTCCACTACGCAGCTGAACGTGGGAGTTCAAGGCAAAATAAAAATCCATATGTCATTAACTAAGGGTAAAAAGGAGATAAACAAATATTGATATAAAGAGGTTGGACTCTTTAACACTGGTGGGCCTCCATCATGTGAAATGAAGCAGAGAGGAAGGGGCTGTTAAGAGTATCATGTGGTGGACTTCACATCACAGATGCACAACTACAAAGATAGTGCCAATAGAAAAAATAAAGTAGGAATAACTTATCTGAAGCTAATGAAACATTATTTACATTATGATGGGTAAGAGCAGTGCGTTGTATTCAACATGACAAACTTTTAAGCAGTAATATGGCAGTTTTAACAACAGTTATAATTATTAGTTTGTTGTGTCTGTAAATTGTTTCCAGTCATTCATTTCTTAGATAACAATTCATACACACAACAAATATCGACAGTACAATCACAATACACAACAACATGGATGTGCGTCTTTGTGGTACGACGCTAATCATCCAATAGCTTTTCAGAAGGCTTTGCGTTTAAACAGGAAAATAGTCAGTGTGGGATATAAAAAAAGGCAATGCACAGAAAATGAAGTCTCTGCCGGGAGTCCTTCATCACTGACTGCTGGCAACACCGGAGGCCCTGAAAAGTTGGCCACCATTCCCAGAGGATATAACCTTGTCAGACCATAGCCAATGGGTTCAAAGATTGAGGGTTGATAATATCTCAGGTAAAAATATTCATGTAGTAGTACTTTGTTCTTTAACACTGATTTCAACTACTACCGCACAGGAACATTTGAATGTTTAAGTCCTTTAGTGGTGGTGGTGGTGGTGGGGAGGTGGTGGTATCATATGATTCTTCATGTTGGTGCATACTAACTATCACAGTAGTTATCATGAGCTCTGTGTGGGAGCTAATCATGACAGTTCGACTCTGAGGTGGTTGTCCACCCTTTTACCATATAATTTACTACAATCAGTGGCAAATTAATATCAAGACATACACCTTCAAGTGCTGCCTGGTAACCTGACAGAGGACCTGAGGAGTCAACTCTGCTGCTCATTATTTCCAACAGTAACCGTTAATACATGTTACAGTTTAAACCCTTAAAGGCCTGTTTTGTACAAAGTAATACACTGGACATAAAAAGAAAAGTCAGCCCCCTCCCTGCAGACTCACTGAACACATAACTTCAGTCCACATGGTAATTGGCTTCTGAGGCAAATCAATGCCTCAGATCAGAATTGAAGCATTCTGCTTGTTTACAACATCTATCATTTGCTTCTTATCAAGTGTGATCAGAGCAATTTTCCCTCCCTTAATATAGGTTTGATGGGACAAAGAAAAGCTCAATTCTTAGAGAATTGGAAAACACATTTCTCGTGCTTTGTGGTAACTAAACTGTCAGCAGATAAGAGAGTCCATAGTATCAACTGCAGGGTAATTCATCTCACAATAGTGCTGTTGTGTTTTCCTTCGGAACAGCTTGGAAATATGGTTTGAGGCCTTTGCTTTAAATGTCACTGCAGATGCTTCGTCTGGATGCTCAAACAAGACAAAATGTAAAGCAGAATGCACCAAGTCTACACTTTAAACAAAGTACTCTCTCTCTCTCTAAATTCGGTTAACTTATGTGTCGTTGTTACATCAAAAAAAAAACATATTAGTCCCCTTGTGTACACTTATATCTGCAAAAGGGTGATGAGCTATTCGTCCTCAGGCAGCTCTGCAAACTGCTGCAGACAGTAGCGTGAGGTGAGAGAGCAGTGTAGGCCACTTTGTATCATGTCAGCGCTGGCGGTTAGACGCCATCTCCACAGTGTCCCCTGTCACCAATCACATCCTTTTAAACCACCCAGGGAGCTCGACAACCCCCTGCACACACACTCATGCACACACACACTCCCTTATCTGTCAATGCTGCTTAAATAATGTAATTAATGACTTAATTAACATTTCCATAATCTATTTTAATAAATCTAACACGGCATAATTAGAGTTTCTAACCTCCAGGCAGTGGCATATAAAAATTCACAGAGCAGAGCTGCGTGGTCAGGCCACTGTCTCAGCGCCCAAACTCTCGCCCTGACAGTAAAGGAAGGAGAGGGCGCATATTGTGTGACAGCCCTCTGAAAGGCAGCTCAAGCCTGACAAATGTCATGTGACTTTGTGAATGTGTCCAATAACAATCCTGCAGCGCAACAAGGAGGGCGTAAAACAGATCAGTTTAGAGGTTTGAAATGTCAAGTAGGAAGTGAGAGCGCAAAAGACTTCCACTGGGATTAGAAGGATTATTTTGGAAGAAGTTTGCAAGAAGTCTCTGAGGAACTAGCCTTGATAACCAACCTTAAAATCAGGTAAATGTTTCAGGGCTTTCAGTGTAGCGAGCACATTTGAAACATCTGTATCACGTCCATGCACATTAGTTGTTGCTGTTGTTTTGAATGCACATCTTTTTGCACAATATCTTTGTACTTTTCTAAATCTGTATTTTATTCTTTATCCTGTATACATTTTGTATTTTTTATACTTTAACAATGTGCACCGTGGTTCGGAGAGAAACGTTTTTTTTGATTTATCTGTCTGTCCATTATGTAACGCAAAAATTGACAATAAAGATGACTTTGACAAACCTCCTCTTCAGTCAGTTGGTTTACAAGAGGTTAAAAACGATTATTTATTGTGTTAGTCCCACTAAACCTGGACTTTTAAGATACATAAACTGAAGTGAAATTTCTCAGTCAGATGAACACACCTAGATAATGTGGATGGAGATCCATTTACTCTTGCAGGGATACATATCAATCGGCCCCAAACTGGCCTAGGCAATCTACGCATCCTGTCTTAGTTCCCATACTGAGCTTTGACCCAGAAGTCGAACAGCATTGTCCTCAAACTTCTGATATCTCCATGAGCACAAGAGATATCATGCATGTAATTTGTTCCAAAAGTAAAGTGTAGAGTACACATGAAATGCAAAGAGCTGTAAAGATGTCCAGGTTTTTTACTACTCAACACACAACCAGTCTGCCACTTGCTAACTTGTTTGTTGATTGTTCGGTATCGGTCATAGTAGGTCAACAGGAAGAAGGTCCACTATAAACCAGATGAAAGGACGCATATCGCCTCCGTCTGAAGTCAGACATACTTACGTTGATTCTTACCCAGTACTTGTATACTGGGACCAGCTCATTAGACCAAATAAAACAGCCAAATCAAGCTGTGACTGTAGCTTGACTTAACTTTGCATGTAAACATTAGACTGTATATAATCATGGACAAAGTCTGAGTGATGTCATCCACTGGTTTCTGAAGGGCTGTTTGGAAGCCCATCCATGGCAGTTACAATAGTGGAAAATGTTGACTATAAAAGTTTTGGTCAATTTTAATATGGGGTGGGACTTCCAGGTCTTTTGGAGCCTTCCTCAAGTGGACACTCGAGGAACTGCAGGTCCAATTTTTCGACCTCAGGGTTGCCTGATGTAAACGTACATTCTGACTACAACTTTGAGCTGCTCAAGTTGAGTGGAAGCCGACCCCCCGTCTTTGACTGGATTGTTTATTTCGACAGGGACAGTGTACAGCCAATTAGCTGTACCAGAGTTAGCTATAAGCTAAATTACATATGTAGTCCCTGGGCAGGAGACAGAGACAATGTCTCTGTGAAGAAACAAAACATACACTAACAACATCTTCACAACAGTAAGACAGTACACAACCACTGAACAATGACATTACACTAGTCCACAGTTTTCTTCTTTTGTATTCAGAAGTGTTTCGGTGTAATTAAAAAGCCAAACTGTTGTCATACCAAAGTTCTGGGACTGTATTGCAGTAAATGTTTGCCATTCTTTCGCTCCTCTTCCAAAAAAAATTCCTGCATTCAATCAAAACATGCTAAAAAATATGACTTGTCAATAATACATGGTCAAAAAATGGGAGCCAGAACACCTCCAGTACCAAAATATTGTCCTTTGCCTTCAGATTCTGCATTTAGTTGCAGGTATCTGTAAAATAGAGATTTTTTTCCCCAAATAAAACCATAAGAGTTTCAATAACATAAATAAAGCGTGCTTCTTTCTTCAGAGAGCTGGCAACTATACTTTTAAGCAAACTTTAAAGGGGTGTAGTAACACTATGGTTAGGGACTACTTTCAGCTGTGCATTAATTAAGAGCATGTTCACGGGCATGCAGGAACGTGTCACCAAGGGCAATATTGAGCCTCTCAGTTTCAGTTTTTTTTATATATGAGATGTATTGCACATGGAAATAGTATGGTTCTGTCTAAAATACAACTATTATATGTAGGTCTTTTGATGGCACATAACAGAAGTGTAGATTATCCCCTTATCCTTTAAACAAACCGAAGAGCAAGAGAAAAAAGCAACGCACTAATTAAATACATAAAGAATACATTTCATTATGCTGTGAAGATTGAGCCAAAACTTTTCATCAAATGTTTTCAGAACAATAAAAACTAAACCTTTTAATGGCTTTGTTACATACCAAACTTGTGTTTAAAGTGTTGTAGCCATGGCAACTGACTACAGGTAACAGAGGCAAGTGGCAAAAAGCTTCAGCCTCCCCCTGCCAATAAACTGGCAATATTACAAGTTACCATTTTAGTAGTTGATGCAAATGAACATGTGAGTACACAACATGGATCCATCACAATAAAAGCTCCTGCTGAACTGTTAAATTCAAAACCACGTTGTTTATCTTTATCTTCTCCCTGTTGCAAACACAACAAGGCCTTGTGGTGGGTGAGAGACGAGGGGCTCGCTCCTTATAAAAACTCCCCCCCCTCAGGCTGAAGGGTGACTGAGATGCACCCTGACAGGGGGCAGCAGGAGGCTGGCACATCCCAGGCAGCAAAAGCACCATGGGGCACGGGTCCGTGAGGCCCAACAATGCTAATAAGGGCACCCACCATCCTTCCTATTGTACCAGTAATAATGTGAGCATCAATTGGCGGTAAAACCTGTTTAGAGCAGTGGGATCGCACCAATGCTGTAGGATGTTTAAAACACTAATTGTCTTAAAACCTTTAGAACAGCAAAAAAAAATCTTAATGTTAATGTAGTCATTATTTGCATTAAACTGTGATAATTAACAAAAGAATAAATGGATTTGTAATTTAAAGGGAGGTAAAGCTATAGACTCAAAAAGGACGATATTAGAAATCAGACTTTCATATTGCATATGAATATGTCGTGAAAACACAAACTGCAGACCAAAGAGCAAATCAGAACCAGATCCAATGTGATATTCTAATTCAAACCATTCTACCTAAGATTTAAGGATACAATAACTTACAAAAAAATCCTCTTTGTATTTGAATGCATTGTAAAATAATAAAAAACATGGAAACAGATACAGTATATGTGCATGACGTGGCTAAAAACATTCAATCTGACATTTAATGGAAAAGAAATGATGCATTTAACCAGGATATCCTCATTGAGATTAAGGGTGGTTTCACATTAGGGACCCGGACCCGGAACCGGGTACTCTTGACCCCAAAGTCCGGTTAGTTTGATCAGTGTGAACACAAATGTCCCGTTCTCATACTGTACTCAGGTGCCCCAGTCCACTTCAAGAGGTGGTCTTGAGCACGATTCATGTGTACTCGAGTATGGTCCGCAGGAGATGGGAAAGAACTCTGTGCTCAAACAAGGAAGTGGGCCGCTATACGTGATTCAAAACGGCTTCTGACGCTTTAAAAACAGTTGTATTCGAGCAGCACAGGCCCGTTTTATCATCTGAGCCGTCCAGTAGATCAGGATGTAGGAAGAGGGTTGTTGTTGTCTCAGAAATAACATTATTAAAGGAAGTCAAGGTCTTAAAGTTTCATGGGTTTGTTTCAACAAGTTAAAGCACTCAGTAGACTTCCTTGATTTCAGATCATAATCAGTTTGAGTGTTTCTGTTCCTATACTGTACAGAACCTACAATGTTATGGTAGGGTTACTGTTTTCATTTAAGACTTGTTTTCTGAAGATTCAAAACAAGCTAAACATGTGATGGTGAGTTATTTTGAAAGCACCTTAACAGAGTGGCAGTGTTTTAACTGTTAGCATGACGACATGTTTGAACCTCTTTCAGCTCTTAACAATGAACAAATACCTGCAGCTGAGATCTGCCAAGAACGCAGCCTGTCTGAAGCAGCTCAAAGTGTTGTAAACAAACCAATTTCCTGTCATAGAATTACAGCTCATTACAAGCGTGGAGAAGGGCTTCAACAACATAATGATGCAGAAGCACATTACCAGTGCAACCGTATTTATTAATTACCAGTTCACTAGCTGCATTCCTTGCAAAGGCAGTGAATGGGGGACAAAGTTACGAGCCTTGTTGAGTTAATTACAAACAGCCGCTCTTATTTAACTTAAGACAAATACTGGAGGAAGGGGAGATGTTGAGCATAAAGTTTGAATGTTGCTACAGGCACAAAAAGCACCTTGGAGTTATGGGGGGGGGGGGGGGGGGGGGGGGGGGGTTACATCACTCCTACTTCTACCGTGTTTTATAATGAGTGTTAGTAGAAAGGGTGTTCATCCAAATCCAAACATTCTGTTCATTAAAGTCACTTTCCCTGTGTTTTTTAAGTCAAACTGATCCAAAAGGTATGTTATATCGAGATCCACAGCCTGATTTGAGTTTCTACTTTAGGCAATTACAGATTACATAACGAGTATTTGTAATCTGATTACAGTACCAGCCGTATGTTGCTTTTTAATCATAGAGTAGATATTGTTCATGGCGGCCGTCTAATGCATTATTTACAAGCTAGATGTTGATAAAAACAGACTGTTCATTTACTAATGGTTTACAGTACCGCAGGCATTATTCCAATTAGCAATATCAAAATGGGAAATAAGACTAAGTGAAAACAAGAGAGGTGGAGGTGAGGGGTGGAG
Organism: Labrus mixtus; assembly: GCF_963584025.1. NCBI lineage: Eukaryota > Metazoa > Chordata > Actinopteri > Labriformes > Labridae > Labrus > Labrus mixtus. Next base: position 8,695,454 of record NC_083614.1, read on the forward strand.
GGGGTCAGGGGCATGTTTTCAGAGATGATTATTTTGATGACGCTTGTTACTTCTCGTTTTGAAACCCGCATAAAAAATGAAAATATAGTTTGTATTTAGCTGATGAGAACACATGTATCTTATTTTAATCGTTCATGTTGCCATCGTGTTTGCATGTAAAGCAAAGGTCAGACCACGGGCACATCGGAAATATAAAGTACAGATACTAAAGGTCAATAAAGAAACGGTAAAAACATCAAATACTCACTTGATAAGCAGGATCTCTGTCAGCAGTCCAAAAGAGGCTGCTGCCACTTTAAAGGTGACGGGAGGAGGAGGGTTGGTGAAAGCGGTCATCATGCGGTAAACAACATACGGCACCAGAGACAGCAAAGCTAAAGCAGTGATGAGCACGAGCCACGTCTGCCACTGGAGGCTCATCAACCACCACGGAGAAGTCCTCTGGAGCTGGTACTGGACGAGAGAGAGAAGGACAAAACAAGTCGAATGAAATCACCGCACAGTAACGGACTGATCTGTGAAATAACAGAAATCTATCGTCAACATGGTTCATGTTAAGATGCATGAAAATAGTCAAATGCAAAGCCACAAACACTACAGATCATGACTCTATAGATGGAGGAGTCGGGGGTTCAGTCCACCACTTACATCCCTTATATCTTAACAAGGGCTGGGCATTGTATTGAGTTTTTAAGATACATCAATATATATCTAAACCAGATCTAGGGTAAGACATTATTGTTTATATCAAGATAGTTTTTGCTGCATTAACGTTATACGTTCCTTCCGTAGAGCGGCTCGCCTATTTCTCCTCTCACTGTCTGTCCCTCTCCGCCCCTCTCCCTCTATGAGCACTCTTGGTTCTTTTCATTATCACCTTTTTTTTGCTTGTCTTAATTATGTATGGTCAGCTTGTGTTAATAATGTAAGTAAACCACTGTAAATAAAATGTATAAAATATATAAATAAAAAATAAACATCATTTTTAGTCCACATCCACCAGCCCTAATTTAAACACCTATTGGATGAATTGAAAAGTCGGGGCCTTTCTCAAACCTCTCCCTACACACTTCCACTCTGTGAGCTTGTGTGGATTGCCCGCCACAATGAGTGCTGTCCAAAACCTCTGAGGGCGGAGTTAGAGCGGATTAAACCCTCCAAGAGGTGTAACACCTTTTATTATTCATCATGGGAGACAGTCTATATATGTTACAGTTCTGACTTATCACCCACACAAATGTAAATAAGAAAAAACTACAGCTCAGGCAAAAAAGTCAAAAGTTTACATTATAATCAGGATCTAATTACGCTCTTGTCTTGAAAACGGTACATTGACAGTGAAGTATTTTATGTTTACAGGAACTTGTATAAAAACTGAGCATCTAAACATCTTGTGAAAACCTTCAGTAATGGACGGCTTTTCTTTCTTTCTTTGGCTTATGATCACAGTATAAACTGGATCATTCCCAACACGGTGTACATAATCAGAAACATGACCGCTTTCCCTCTTATGCAAATGTTAGCATGCTAACATGCTACCTCAATGATAAACATCACCTGCCAGAGCAGGTTTGCGGCATTTCAGAGGTCTGAAAATTAAGCAACACAGACAGAGAAGAGGTTGAGCTTTGTTCAATGTTAAACTATGATGAATCACAGGCATACCACCTGTCTAAGTTAAGTTTTTCTAATTAAGTAAAACATCAATCCCACACATCTTTAAGAAACTAAACTATTTCCTGCTCACTCAAGGGGAAGGTTTTGTTCCCTTTTTAAAAACATAGAAGAACTGTCTCTTTATTATAACCTTTCGGCTCGACACAAAATTGTGTAATGTGTTTACGTGTTCAAAGAAAAACAGTGACTCCGGCGCCAAAGAGTATAACTCTTGTGATTGTAGCTTCTCAATAATGAAAAATAAACAAACCCCTATTGTTAGCATCAATTCAATAATCCAGCCTCACACCTGTTCTGTCCCTCCAGACCTGTGTTTCACCCTTGGCGTTGCACTTCAAAAACACTTAAGTACAACACTAAAAAAAGCAGCATTAATCCTCACACAGGCACATATGTATAAACACTTGAGCACACGTGCAGTCATCATGTCAGTGTACAAACACAGCCTTAAATCCTCACCAAATATCGCCTTGCTCTGGAGACAAACCAAACCACTTAAACCGCGTTTGATTAGTGTCTGGAATTCATCTGCAAATGCACACTTGCCTTGTCCTCCTACATGGCTGCGATTCATTAATTAGATTCTTTGTGCAACTGAGCTATCCTCAATGTTTAAGGTTACATCAGGCCTCCGTAAGTGGCTGCCTGATAACAGAATGCATCCATCTTCATTACTCAGGCCTTTCTGTCTCGGCTTGCTCCTCCACAAGTGAGCGATGTCAGGAGGTTCTAAGGAACTGATACATTTCATTGCATTCAGATCCTGAACTTTTGCCTCCTTTGATTTGAGTCGCTCTGATTAAATTACTGGGTCGTGGTTTCCACTCATATCAGGTTCTTTTGTGCTGATTTTTCCTTCTAAAGGTGGAACAGTGCTGCTGCCAAAGGAAATCCAAAAAGTGTGTTTTTTTTCTGTTTGCAGGCAATTTGGTAGGCTTGCTGTTTATGGATGTAAAGGAAGGAATATTAGATAAGTGTTACAGCAAAGTGATTTTGTAAATCCTCTTTTAATGTCACATTTTATCTTCCTAATGGAGCAATAGGCAAAGAGAATAGACTGCATATAGGAGCGGATGTGGGGGTGGCAGTAGCTCAGTCTGTAGGGACTTGTGTTGGGAACCGAAGGATCACCAATTCTAGTCCAGGTGCAGACCAAATCTGGGAATTGGTCTGGTTGTTGGAGAGGTGCCAGTTCACTTCCTGAACACTTCTGAGGAGCAAGGCAGCAGGTTGTTACATGTCTACCAAACCCAGGTTATCAGGTTGCTGTTGCAGTGGCTTTACAACTAAGGAAAGCGTTATCAAAGGTTTATAGCTTTGTATTCTATGTTTCCTCTAAATGGGACCAACATTTCCACACCAAAAACAAGTATTAACATATATCGAAGCCTTAGAACTACAAATTGAGACCAGCAAAACATTAAGAACATTTATTTTTGAGAATCTGAAAAATGGCTCATTTTGAAGCTGCCTTGCATACATTTAGATTTCCTTTTAGAAGCAACTAAGTCTCCAGTTGAAGGCCATTAGAGAAATGACAGCTTAATGTCTTTCCACACTCATGCAGAGATTGAAACTAAGAGGCTACATTCTGCATTTCTTTACAGCATGTGGGCTGGAGCTGTTGCAGAAAGTCAAGTCAGTAAAAAAAAGACTGCCTTCCAAATCAATCTGGTATTTTACCAAAAAATTATTTTAAATAATCCAGCTGATTTTACACATATTTCATGTTGAGACAAAGCTTTAGATCTGGATCACATTAAGGTTGTTACATTCAGAATTCCTGTTGCAATTCATTTGGAAACAAGAGAGCGCTACCTGAAATCTTCTTGTAATTCAAATGATTGAACTTAAAATTAGATTTCTATAAAATGTATTATTTAAGCAATCATTTATAAATCACAAGCTATTGTTGAAATAATACAGCTTTTTTAAATTTGTTGCCATAATCCAAACCTTTGCCTTCTCTGGCTTTTAGGATATTTGTGAAGAAGAGAAACACAATGTTTGTTGACAAAGGAAGCTTAGACATTCAAATGTCTTCTCAAACCAACATGTGATTTCAATCTTAGAGGAAACATAAACAGACTCAAATGCCTAGGTAAGAACAAATGGATATGTTGCCACAGGTTTCCTTTGTTATTGAGGAATAGGCGTTTATAAAGCGAGCTATTAACATGTTGCTAATTATAGTGGTGAGTACTTACAGTCTGAGAGACTGAAAGCAATGGAACACATTTGGTGACGGTCCTAAAAAGGCAAATTTGAATAAAGCTGTTAGCGACCCATCCATCAGTGGGATTGGAGCTTTTAGTCATATCAAGGCCAAGCCAGTTTGCATTGGGTTAAAAGCAGCTTCATTGTTTCCCTTCAGCCAAAATGTGCTCCTGTGAAGAAGGTGATTAAAGTAGCCATAAGGAAACCATCACATCTATCATGTTTTCATGGGGACTCTGCTGTGAATGTAAGCAGGTTTTTTAGTATTTTGGAGGCTAGTTGTTCAGAGGAAAAGGACACACGGTAGTCCATCTTTACCTTAAAGGGAACATGATTAAAGACACACCATATGAGGACATGTATCACAGGCCTGGCAGACCTATCTGCCCCTTTTGGACTCATCAGAAATTACATTTCCTCTGCACCTAATCTTAAAGTCAAATAACACGAGGTAATCCCAACACTCGACTGAGACACAAGCAATAACTTTAAAAGTCGGCACCAAATACATTAACCACTGGTTAAAAATCACAGTGTGTTAATTACATCCTGATGTTTTATGGCTATGACCTTTAAACACTATACCAATCAATCAATACAGGAGGGGAAGCAGCCTATTGGGAATATTTAGATCCACATATTCTGAAAGTAGGGCACTATTTATCCAAACACAATCATTATTAATAGCTGGACAGTCAACCCAAATACATTTTCTACATATTTTTTTTCACATTACCCCCCTCTTCCTCCAGAGGTACGGTCCAGTGTGTGGATAATTAATTAAGAACTGTCACATGAGTACAGCAAAGAGGACAAAGGCACAAATACAACATTATCTCTTAAAGCCATGGTCAGCAATGTTTGACCTGCCTTTAAAATGACTGTAACGTTCTCTCTGACATATTATCAAAGACCAACACAAAAGTTCATGTGAAATGCTCTCTGAATTAATAACCATGGTGGAACAAACTGATACGGACAAAAAGGGAACGATACCAGTATCATAGTCAGATTAACCACTGTAAAACTTTTCATTTCATCCCCGTTTGTTAGGATTTCTACCTCTAAAGTTTTGTATTTTAATGTGACGGGTATGCAGTTTACAGTTACAAGAGCTGTATCACCTAAATTTAGAAAACATTGTCACCTTGATTTGAGTAGATGACACAAAAACAGCTCCTAAATATTGTATTTATTTCAGGTTTATTTGTATGAGGACAAGAATGGAGCAACTGCTTTGCTACTGTGTTAATGTGTTAATGTGTAAGGTAGTAAGCCAAATAGAAATGCATTGCAAATGTGTGCATATGTCTTCAGCACAGGGAAAACACATTGCATAATGCATTCTTCATATTTTGAGTAACTAGACCTTTAAGGCTTGGCAGGCCAGCCCTTCTGATTTTCAGTTGCTCAGCTTCGACCAGACATTCACTGCTTTGGGAAGAAGTTTTTGCCAATGGCCAATTCCACCTTTGGATGTCTACACAACATGACATCTGCGCACATTCAGTGCTTGAAAATGTTATTAATTCATTGTACTGTGTCTGTGTGGTTGACGAGTTTGCAACAATCACTGTTTATGCCTTCAGCTGTACAAGGAATCATAAACATTTGCCATGAGCGAGAACATACTGCTGAAATATTTAACAACCAAAGGAAAGTATAGCATTTGCTGCAGGATCTGGCTTGGTTTTCTTAAACTCAGTACTTAGTAACCTTTAACTGGCTGTTATCGGCGTATCGACTAACTTTAGTTAGATCTCCTAATTTCAGCTGCAACACAAATTAACTGTGTAATGTGGAAATGCCAAGCAGCTCCTGAGACAGCCTCCTGTGTACTTGCTGCTTGTTTGCTAACAACAGGGATGAAGTTCTACTTAGCAGGACCAGAGCAGAAAGTCTATTAACTTATTGAGATTAAAAGCCTGATGCCTTCCCTCCCACCCGACCCTCTGTGGCCCCTTCCCCCCGGCCGGCATCACACCTCCAAAGGAGAAAGGTGATTGATGAGAGCCATCAGCCAGCTTGGAATCTCTTGTCTCATTAGACTCCTTATGCATCTAAGATGTTTCCACACACACTGGGAGAGCGAGGCAGGGGGAAGGGAGAGAGAAGGTGTGCCTCCTCCGACTTTTTAGAAGATAAGTACTTGCACTAAAATATTTACTTTGTACATTAATCTCAGGGAAATTAATTTGCCATAATACTTGCTCCCTTAGTCCTTTTTCAAATGAAAAGTGTGGTTTCCACTCCCTACTTCTCTCGCCCAGTGAGCTTTCTCTCTTTTGATTTACTCTTGGGACTGCTTTGAAATTAATGTTCCAGGGGGAGTAGTGTTTGGACGCACAGGGTGGATCCCATCATCGACCACTGAGGCTGTCCTGATGAGGGTTAGCTGGAGTGGAAGAAAGGAAAGGAAGGAATGTTTCATAAGCATATCCCTAAAGCCGACAAGCACAATCACATTCGTGCAAGTGCAGCACATTATTATGTACTAATTGCCAATGTATAGCATCATTACTATAATGTGCTGTTGATTGTGATGCTGCAAACCAAGTGGGGTCCATTCTGTTTGGATAAATAACCTCATTGTACTGAAGACAATAACCAAGACAAATAGTCAGAATCAATGCCCTCCATGGAGACGATTCAGTTTGTGCTGTAGCTCATTGTGTTCTCTTTTGTTTTAAAAGTTGTTTTAGAGCACTTTTAAAGAAACACAGGAACCATGTTATGTAAGTTAGGAATAGTCACATTTAAAATAAGAACTTTAACAGCATCCTGCCGATTAGCTATTTATGAAATGGAAACAGTTTCAGGTGTTTACCCCTCGAATATCACCAGGGGATCAGAGTTGTGTCTTTAGATTTTTTTAGATGGCAAAAAACTGTAACAAAATATATACAACAATATATATATATTATATATAATATATATACTATAGGACTATTTCTGGGGGGAGGGGAAGTGATTAAGGCATAAATTGGATACTGCCCAACACGGTTGTCATAATCAGGAACCTTGTTGGGTATGACCCTGCCATAGCATTGACGTGATGTGCTATACACTTCCCAACAAACAGTTGTCCAATCAAAGCAATCTTAGCTAGTCCTACTACCTACCCAAATGTTATAGAGGTGCAATCAAACCTGATTAACTTCTGCGTCAAATCTGCACCTTATGTTCCCAAATATTTGCAGTATTGCTGCCTTTTTAAACTCTGCAGAAGGAAGAACGCTACAAGCTACTTTAATCAACTGCTGCTTATTATTTATCAGCTCCAAGTCTAATACAATACGCTCGCTTTCAGTCGACATTGTTTCTTGTATTTGGCTCAAATGAAAATCAATATTACAATCATAGAAATCAAACTGCCAAGTAGTTTTTGTAGAATTGCAGAGCTATGTAGACACGCCAACACACAAGTATGTAGTGGCTTAGGCCACTATGGTGTATCTGCGGTGTACATTCAATTCAAAGTATAAACCAGAACTTAAGGCTGTAGTGAGAAATAGTCTTTTTGAACAGTTCAGGTTGTGTTGTCTTCTTTCAAAACCAAACACACAAGATACAATTTAATCCAAGTGTTTGATTAAACAGTGTTAATCTGTTATAAATCCAGGGCTCGACATTATAAGTGGCCCTCTGGCCCGGATAAATGATTGATAGAGCCCAGCCCAGCTGATTGCACGTTTAGCTGGCCTACTCGGCCCAGTTAAAATACTGCCTGAAAAAAAAAAGAAGACAGTAACACGTTCTCGATTCACAGCGCTTTCCTGTCAGTAATTTTTTTTAAACGTTGCGCTAATAACAGCATCAACGTATCATAACAAACCATAACTTGCGCGCTCGCTACTCTCGAATTGTAAACTCGCACACAGATTTTAGCGCAGGTTTTCTCTGATAAAAAAACCTTTAAAGTTTTAAAACCATCAGATCCCGACAAAAACCGGGCTTAAATCTGCATTCAAAGGAAAAAAATCACCGGAAGAGTCGAGAGTGACAGCAGGACATGACGAAAACAGAACGGAGAAAAGTTTGAGCCACAGTGACAGACAGCTGGAGGAGCTGGAACACGTTAAAGTTAAAGACTAGATCCTGGTAAAGATAAAAGTTATTCACAAAGCATCTTAGCCCTTAAGAGAGCTCCTAAAGTAAAGATCTAAGGATGAAGAGTTTCTCACAGAGAAGAAATAAGGGGAGAAAGGTGAGCCTAACAATTCCAGCTCTATCACAGCCTCATATTAATATCAATCAGATTAAGTAGAATCTTACAGTCACCAGCATGGTGAATAAACATGAGCACATAAATATAAGAAAAATACACTATATTTTATATATTATATATATATATATTAGAGCTCAATTAATTAAATAAAAGTTGTAATTTTACTTACTGCATCAGAATGGTTCAAGAGTAGCCTAAATTGGTGACTGTTATTCTTCGAATCAAAAGTAATGTTCCTTGGCCAGCGGTTACAATGGTCGGGCCAGTGATCTTTGAAAACGGGCCATTGGCAAATTTAGCTTAATGTCAACCCCTGAAATCAATGAAATGATTTAAATGTCTATCAAACAAGTTTAATAGTACAGTAGCATTTTAGTGTTACTGAGGCCAAGCATTTCATTACCAAACTTATTTTACAAAGTTAAAGGTTACTTCACTTAAAATCCTCATTCACCACTATGAAGACAGCTATGCAGGACAAAATCCTGGATCATTCTAAATATCAAGTCCAGACAATACGACGTTTCCAAACAAGTTAAGGAGCTTGCATCAGATTAATAAGGTATTTTCAGCCACAAAAAGTTGAGCAGTAGATAACAGAACACTGCCTTTGTTGACCAACATTTAAAATGTAAACCAAACCATTTTAATGACTAAATCCGCCCTGTAGTCATTGTAAACTGCATTTTTGTTGGGCGAAAATGGATATTCTAACAACTATAACTTAGCGAGTGGTAATTTGTGGCTGTTTCTTGCTTGTGAGGAAGTGTGGGACAGTGTGAGAGGATGTGCATGAGTGTGTGTGAGATTGGGGAAGACAGAGAATGCATTGTGTGAAACAGTTTGTGTGTCAGAGGGAGAAAAAGCGAGGGTTTGTCTGTGAAGGGTGGGGTTTTGGTCATCTGCCATCGGATAAGATATCCTGACAAGGCAATCAGAGAGAAACAAATTCTGCAGCCACATGGGTTCAACTCTGCCGTTCTTCACCCTGATGAGCTTTTGAAAAATGGAGTGCAGTTGAAATTGGTTTTGTATGAGAGGCTTCAGATCTGTTCCTCGTCAGGATTATTGCCACCTGTCTTCATTGGCTGCAAAGGTCTGTTAATTAATCTGCCTCTTTTTTTAGTGGCCAGAGAGGACGGGGTGAACAGAGAGCGCTGTCTTTCCTCCTAGGCAAAGGTGTGTCAGATGTACCATTCCAAAGAAATACACGTCTAATTTATGGAAAAGACAGCCATGATGTTGAGCAACATCCCTAATCAGGAGTACATCATTCCCTTCCTTTTTAATTCCATGAGTGACGGTATTTAATTGGATATTTAATATAATTTAGTTAATGAAAGTGCAGGGAAATTTTGTTTGAGGGACAGTGATATCTCATATGATCAATGAAGCTGCAAATAGAGCTCTCCAGAGATTTGACTGATCATATCTGTCTGTAATAGTGAAACTGCTTAGTGCAGAATATTAATAAATAAATGCAGAAATGACTATTTGCTAATGTGGAAATATATATGCAACATGTCTGTTCTTTGGAAGGTGATCCCTGATTAAACATGTCGGCTGATATCAGTAAATGTAAGTGGAAGCCTGCAGTTAAGAGCAGCAGCATGTGATCCAGCATTGATTAATTGGACATGGATAGATTAATATGCCACTGGATACCCATGCCAAGCTCATCAGAGTAAAAGTGTTATTACACAACCATCAGCTGTGATGCTGTAAATGAGCAGGAGAGTGTGGAGGGATTTACTTGGCCTGAATACCGCCTGAAAAAGCAGCTCAGTGGACTTTCTTTTGTTGAAAGAGGCCCAATCACAATCCCTCAGGAACTTGTCATTGGCATCTTCCCTGCAAAGTGTCAAAGTGATCAAGTGTGAGCTGGGATTGTCCGCTGCAGAGTGTCTGCACCTGTGCATTCCTTTAAGTGTTGAGATCATAGAGTGGAGTTTGAACTTGGCCTGCTGTTTGCAGCTCAGGCGTACCCAGACTTGCCTGCCTGAGAGCAGCCTGTATTGTACACACACTCCTGTCACTCTCCGCTTTTCCTTTGGAATGTAAACCACCGGTGTCACACCAGCGTGTAGTGCGACTGCACGTTTGTGTTGCAGTGCAGGTGCAGTTTGGGGTTCAGCATTGATGTTCTTTGCCAAGTTTTAATGTGCAAATGATTGAATAATACAACACTTACTTGGATTTAACTGCTTGCACAATAAAGTGTTTCTTTCTCTTACAAGTCCGAACAAAGAAAATCATCAGATAATGTTCATTAGATGTTTCCCCTCTGAAAGCGTGCCACGGTACCTTTAATCAACAACACTTTAACATATGTTTGATTAAAGTAGAAATGAGCCGTTGTTCCTCCAAGGACGTCTTTTCATGTGAGGAGTTCTTTTTCATTTAGCAGATGCTTACAGTAAATGCAGAACAGTGTTGTTGCCGCCCACAGGTATAATCAACCAGAAAATTAATAATCATTCTGCAGGACTACAATAAATCATTACGCTTTGGACAATTAATAATGGAGGCGAAGCTTGGGATGTCTGATTACAATAGTTATGATGCATATCATCAAGATTTAAATTTCACATTTCACAATGGAATTTCAGACACCAGCGCACATTACTGATGTTTAAATTTGGTATGAGGGCGTGTCGCAGGGCTTGAGGGATGATGCGTATCCACATCTACAACTCTAACCAAACTGCTACTACAAAAATTACACAGCAGTACTTTTTTGGTGATAAATTTATACTTTATGAACAGAAGAGCAGGCTTGATCCATTATTACATGGGATAAGTGTTTTATGGAGCTTCTCGTCCAACACCGTCTGCAATAACAAGCCCAGTATGTTTTGTGATTCAACTAGACACTTGACTACAAACTTTAAAAACCAAGGGCTTTCATAGAAGCTATAGTAGCCATCTTGTGATTATTTTCCCTGATTTTTCCAAGTTATTCAGTCTTTTTTAAAGCTCTTGTGAGGTGAATTTTATCTAGTTATAAAAACAGACTAAACTTAATACTGATGACTCTTTATGAACTATGAAAGCATACCAAATCATCAGTGACTAATTATTTCTATCAGGTTATTTGTAATGCTCGTAATATATTCTGCAGGGTAGGACAAATAAATATAATTACACGCTACCCAAAGAGCCTTTATAAAAAGATTTAAACAAGAAATATTCTCAATGTGTCATTAGGTTTACTGTCAAAAGAGGCAAGATGAGATTTACTTTTAAAAACACAACTAACATGTACAGGACAAAATCAACCAAGAGTTAAGAGTCCATAGGGGGCACCAAAAGCACCAAAATCTCCAGAAAACAAACGTTCAGTCTCACAAGAAATTCAGCTTTGTTTGGATTTTCAGTAAAGAAATAAAGAAATAAAGAAAAAAGGGCAACTTCATGACAAAAGGGTGGCATTGGTTATCATGAGATATTAAAAAAATACCACAATCCTTATAATTTCCTTAAAAAAAATAGTTTAAAGGAATTATTATTATTTATTTTTTTTATTGTAGTTTTTCCATTATCAATGATCAATTTTGGATATCATCAACTAATGGAATGCAAAGAAAATGAATGAAAACTAAATAAATGTTTATTTTTTAATTTTTAATTTAAATCAATCAATAAATCAAGCTTTATTTATAGCACCTTTTATACAAATCAAATGCAATTGAAGGTGCTGTACAGCAGCTGAAAAACATGAAAAAAAACATTAAATAGAGACAAAACATGGCAAAACCACAAATAGATTTCGAGACTAGAAGTAAAGCCTAATGCACACTAATCAGAATAAAATATATGCAGTTAAAACAGTGAAAAGGTAAAGAGTTAAAAAAACAAGTTAGAGCGTTACAGATAAAGAAAAATATGATTAGTTGAGATAATCAGAGAGTATAAAAAGTTTAAAAATAGATAAACGCTTATAAAAGAAGGTAACAACACTATTTTTTGTGTGTTTCAAAGGCAAAGTGCAAACGTGTTGGCTCTAACCAAGCACGAAGGAGAGAAAATCTATTTTGTCTTTTAGATAAACTTTTTAATACAAATGAGTGAAGTTAAGTCATTTACAATCACCATTGATGAGCAACTGCCCGTTATTAGTCACGCAAACAAAGTCATCTAGTCTCACTTCAATACTGCTCAGTGACCGGGTTAAGTACTGGTAAAAAGTTGGATAAGTTTCAGTTTGTGTGGAATAAACAAAGTTTAACAACTACTGTAAAAGAGGCTATATTCTTTTTTTCACTGAATATCATGCAGCTTCACCTGTTAATGAACCGTACACGCAGTAAAGCTCAAATTCTTAATAGAACTCCTCAAAAGTTCCCCAGTATTTTTTTTTTACAGTGCCCCTATAACCCAGGTGTTCAGACGTCCTGCATGCTGTGAGGCTAACTAGCAGCGGCTCCACTCAGTTTTGACATCCAGCTTTCAAGAGTCAAAGAAACACTGAAGAGAGCATGGGGGTCCAATATTTGAGCAGGGTAGTAAGCTCATGGAGTGGACATAAACTTCCTCCACCTGACATGTGGTGGCAAGAGGATTAGTTAAACACACTCAGCCTTGGCTGACTCACACTTTGTGAAATCACAAAGTAATCTGGAGGCACATTCACTTAGGAGGCAGCTTGATGATCCCAGGCCAGTGATTTATTCATCTTCGACACGTTGCGAGGCTGTAAGAATTTGTCAAGTTAGAATCCTAATTAAAACTGTTAATCACAGATTCCTGTTTGTTCAGCACTCGAGTGAAATGAAAAATGTGATCAAATTATTCATTGCTCCCTTTCAGACAGGTAAGTCAGCATAGCCCTGAGCGTCAATGTGCCGCAAACGCTTTTTTTTTTTTTTTTTCCCAAGGCATATGAAGACTTTAAGCCCTGACTTTTTAATTTGTTTAATATCCACAATATACATCCACCTGATCTGCTCAGATAGATCTGTTTATGTAGATCAGCATAAGTTGAGACATCTAGAAAATGGGCTCCAGGCAATGAAGGGTTTGCAGTGGACTGGATCAAAGTGCATGTTCAGAACTGCTGCAGCTTAGAGTGAGAGCGAAGGCCTGAAGCTACATTACAGAAAGTTAAAGTGACTTTTTTTCCTCTGCCCTGATATTTTATACTGTTCAACATATTGATTTTGACTGTCTCGAGCTTAATGTGTTCATTTTCCATTGAGGTCAAGGGACTTGGTAAGAAAGTCTGCTAGGGGTGGTGGTCAGGGGAAATGTATAGGGATCAAACAAACGCTGGGATATCATTCAGGAGAAACCTGTTACATTTCACAAGAAGTGAATGTTGTTACTTAAACACAACATTTGAGTAAAAGTAAGATTGTAAGTTGTTTAAGTTATTTATGTGGCATTTGTTGTACATGTGTTGTTCTACCATATGCAGTTGTATTGTATAACTATGGACAAACATGTTAGGAGAGTAGTTCATGATATAAGATATATTCCTCTTTTAATTTAAAGCCAAACTATGATCCCCCACCCCCTTACATTTAAAGCAGTTTGGTGCCTCAATACAGCCACACAACTGTGACAGAAGCTCATTGTTTACCATTTTACTAATCTGTACAAGCCACAATGCTCAAGCTTTATTTGTTTCAATCATAACTAGATGTTACTATCGTTAACTAGACCATGGTGGAGTACTCCGATCTTTTGTCCTTGGGCCATCGGCCAAACTGCTGTATTAGTATGGTGTTGCTTTTGACCAATACATTTACAGTTCTCCTATCTAACAAACATATAGCCTATCTCTCATCTTAAGAGAAAACCCTTGTATTTTTACATATGGTGTATAGATGGAAACCACAAAGCACCAGGGAGCCAAGTACAAGAGCGGAGCAAAACAAATGGTTGCATGGCTGCCTGCTGTGAGGACCCTATTATAGACACTGTGGACCCCAGCAGGCAGTCAATCCAAAGACCATCCTTTGATGTACAGTAGCTGCCTGATAACAAGTCAGACACTCTGACCAATACTTACAATCTATGTGGATATGTTGCATGGATAATTGAGAAAACTCAAAAAAACACACCAGAATCAAGTTTAATTTCATTCTAAACTTAAATAAAGATTTGAGCTATAAGCTGACACAGGCTATAAACAAAGCCTTGTCAATAAGATTTACTGTCCTGTAAACTCTGCTGGAATCCACTGGGGCATGCTTTGACTCATAGTTGGGCCTTTCAGAAGAAGATGGCAAAAGGTAGAGTATGAGTAATGTAAAGTAACATGACCATATTAAAACAGTAAGCTAAGGACTCCAGGATTTCCAGGAGGAGCTGTATGTGTGAACGCAACAGCCACATTTTTTACTCCGATATTACCCGGAGTTTATCCTGCCAGACCCCTAGTATTTTTTCCGCAGATAATCCGGAGGAGCTGATGTGAGAGTGCAGCAGGATATTCTCCGGAGAAATCAATTTCAGCCAATGAAAAGAGAATGACGTTTATATACAGTGACTGCCTAAAGTGTCTGCCCGCGACCACTACGATCTCCGTGCACGTAATTAAACGGCTGCATTATGTTTTCTGTTCGTCAGTATGATGTTCTCCTCTCTTTTGTGGATGTTGTCATTCCATTGGATTACACATAGCATTGATATAAAGGCAAATATTCTCATTATAACGTTGTGTAGCGGACTCTGTTGTTTCGGCCGCTACTTCCGCGTTGTTTATTTATGTCACGTCTTACGTTGGGAAATCCCCCGCGCCCCCTCCCCTCTGACAGGTATAGTCCCCCGCTGTGAGGAGCATATGTGAATGGCTACTTCGGGAGAATCTCCGGAGCTTCATAACAAAGCTACCTAGGGGAATAAACGTCACCACCCACAGGCTCAAGATATGTTCATGAGACCTTAGACCTTGGACAGTTGTCAAGTAAGCCATTGTTGTAGTCCATCCTGCCATGTAGTGTGTTACATGCATTGCATGCATGAAGTATAACAATCTGAAATGTAGCTGATATATTATATATTATATATATATGTCAAATCCACATGAGACATAAAGTGTTGGTATGTCCAACTAACTGCAGTTAGTTGTAATATATGTCTATTACGCAACTATAATACACACAACAGATGTAGATATCCAGATAAAATAGAAGTTACTGCGTGTTGAGAAAAGAGGTTGTTGACACTTTTAGCTCACACAGCAGTAGCCAATATAGAACAAAGGCTTACAATGTTTACCAAAGGGAAAGAAAAATCATTTTGGGTTTAATCAAATTAACTGGCTTGTGCACATACAGTTACATAAAGAACTCAGTTGGGTATTTTGGTGTTTCTTGTAAGGCTGACTTGATTATGTTGATTATGCTGTCAAACAAGACCAAATGTGCTGCATTACGTGTAGAGGCATTGAAAATGTTTGGAGAAAATAA
This sequence comes from Labrus mixtus, assembly GCF_963584025.1. Classification (NCBI taxonomy): domain Eukaryota; kingdom Metazoa; phylum Chordata; class Actinopteri; order Labriformes; family Labridae; genus Labrus; species Labrus mixtus. The sequence goes on from NC_083614.1 coordinate 8,710,991, forward strand.
CTAACAAGTGTTAGTTGGATTCAACAGGTGACAACATTCTAACTTCGCCAATTGCCACATCGAGCTCCTCCTCTGATGAAGTGTTTCAGAAACCCGCTGGAGATTCTCCGGGGCTCCTCTTTGGGAAACTCCTGGTTAGTGGATAGTAGTGAAGAATGTGTGTGTGTGTGTGTGTGTGTGTGTGTAGGAGGGGGGTGCTGTAGATTAATTGGTCTGCTTCCTCCAGTGTGACATCCTGCTTCTTTCACCATAGAAACAAGGCAGCAGTAAAACTGTACAAGATAGGACTTGTTCAAAGAAACACTGCCTCATCACCACCATCTTTAATGAAATCAAACACAGACACACAGTAGGGGACATGGGGGGCCTAATGGGGTCTAATGCATGTACGCTAAGTGCCTATGATAAGATAGAAAGCATTACATCATGCCAGAGTACATCATGCATCAACATGCAGGTTAATCTCTGAATTCAACAGCAGTTTATGATCTCTCCCAACATCGAGCAAAATCCATTCCAGAGAAATATGAAACTACGAAAAAGGATTAGACTGACATATCTAGGGTAAGTTTATCCAGTCTGGAGACTACAGAAGATAGAAGTCCTGCAGAGAACAGAGAAGTGAAACTCAATACTGTTACATCATTCGTATTTATATTACTTAACCAGGGGACTTTAACTCTCTCTCAAATCATCATTCCTTTTGCTTTTTCGCCTGTAGTGCAGTGAAGTTTTGATGTAGAGGGTAAAAACATTCTTTCACCTACATCTTATGTTTAATCCCTGGCTCCTCGAGGCAACATGTTAGTGTCCTTGGGTGAGATACTGGATCCCAAATTGCTCCCAAAGCTGTACCTTCAGTAAGTGTGTGCGTGTGGTTGTGTGTTTGTGTCTGTGTATGTGTGTGTGTGGTAAATCCTGAAAGGGGATGTTTGTGTGAATTGGATGCAGTGTGAGGTACTCTATTTGGTCAGTAGACTGAAGAGGTAATAAATAAGAGCAGTGCATTTACATTTCAGCAGTTCAAGGTATTTAAAATATCTTAACAGGTTTTCGAGATCTTGTGTTTCTAAATGTTGTTCTTTAAAGAAAGAAGGAAAGCTTGGGTGTTCAAAAATGAAGCAAATGCAGAATGGCAAAAAGCATAGCAAAGACGATGTGAGTACAAGATACGATCCATGGTCGCTATAATACAGGGAATATCATACATTTTGAAAAGAGCGCCCGTGACGTCAACAGCGCCTTTCTGAAGAGTTGAAAGATTTTCAACTTGAGCGGACAAATCGCACAAATGCTTCTTGCAGACACTCCCGAGCGTACAACCAGCGCTTTTCTGCCCGGAAAAACTCACCAGAATTTGTGTGGAATGAATTTTGCCTCAGTCTGGTAGTAGCTAGCTTGAGAGGCGGTGTTCTCTAGATCAGTTCTGTCTTTTCTCAATCAAGAAGGCACCAACTTCAAAATGTATTTCACATTTCTACTACATATATGACCCAATGTCAATACAGATTCATGTTTAAACCAGTGAAGTATCCCTTTAACTCCAACTCTTTGTCTACTAGCTTGCCATCATCTAAAATGCCTCTTTGGTAACCAATGGGTGACATCACTGAGACTATGTCCAATGCTGGATGATAATACATGCACAACAAACAAAAGCAACATTTCCTGCCAACAGATTCTAGGTTTTATGCAGACAACCTTGTAGTGTAAATAGAGATGACTATTTGACTTAAATTCATTTTTGGATTTTAGTCATAAAACAGAAGCTAAGTGGCAGCCCAGATCACAGTTCTTAAAAATACCAACAAAAAGCGTTGGAGATTTACAGATTTAAAAATGTAAAAAAAAAAAAAATCACAAAAACTTTGTGATCAATGAACACTCAAGGAATCTTAACCAATAAACAAGCTCAGCACAAGCTATCAGACGCTAGGCTAACTGCCCCACCAAATGATGATTGTTATCATTAAACTGTTTCATTCAGTGTGTGGAGAGGTTTATTCTGGTAGGGGAACATTCTGTAAATATTTCAGCTCCTGTTTGAAACTCAATTGACAGTTTCATTTTGAGGTTGGTTAAAATGACAGCCTGCCATGTTGGTCTTGCATTTCTCTTTGTAATGACACAGTTCTAAAATGAAAGTTAGAAGATTTGACAGACAAAATGCAACAAATGATTCCAAATGATGACTTTTGATTTTGACAGTCCTATTTCAAATTTACAATATTTGTCAAAAGTTTGTTTGTTTTATCATTGTCATGCTTCTTAAGGGCCGATTGTTTCAGGATTGGATAAAAAAAAGCAATGAACAAACAAATCAGTAAACACCAAGATTATCAGGTACATTACTACATTACTTCCTTAGATGTATTTATTGCATGTTGGTGAGATAAGGTATTGTAAGTGGTGCATTTGAACTTAATGAGGTGAGACCAGGCTACATTAGCGGCTAGTAAATTGATACATTACTGTTCTTTCCACTGATTTTCCACACAGGAGTCTGCTGATGGGCCTGTACTCGGTGTTAAGACGGCGTTTACAGAACATTGCCCCTCAGTACGTATCTGCATGTTAATAGAGACAATTTCCTAGTCTGTCCACTGTCCTGTCTAAATAAAGGCAAAAAGAAATGTGTCTCTTTAAATTAAGTCAATAACAATTCATCATATGTTAATGGAAACAATGTCCTCCATGTGTAACTAGAAAAAAATAAACTAAAAGAAAATATCAAATGGCCTAAAAGTGGATGTAAGTTATGTATATAAAGAATTACCAATTAGTTCTACTTTCTTATTATATCTATCTATCACCTTGCTGCCCTTTACATTTATCTTAAAACCTCTTTGGCCCATAAGTTGGAAACAACTGGTATAGGAAACCCCATATTATACGTCTATTATATTTCTGTCACAGAGTAGTCAGTGACATTTTCAAAATGTCTTATATGTCTAATCTTATAGAGTGATTGCAACTTTCACTGTTATTCTACACAAAGTACCTAATTGTTGGAATGATTTTTAAAATGGAAAGAGTAGTTCAGTTATGAATTAGTCAGAGCAGCTGTCAATCAAGTCGTCCAAATCTGTAGCAAATACATCATCTTCAAATGCTAATTGTACCGTGTGACATCTCTTATTTAGGTGATTGGGGCCCCCCTCTAAAAGCCCATCCAGACACAGATACGAAGCTCTGCTGACCTTTAATTTCATTCAGACTGTGTACAAATGACTTCAGCATAGCGCACTTAAGGAAAAAAAAGCCAGTGAAAGAAAGTCTTAGCAAGATTGTAGCTACTTTGGGTTTGGGCACTCTGGCATTATCTACTCCCTGGCTTTAATGACTTCCCGCCGAGAGGAGCCACGGTGAGAGCCTTGGCAGTCAGACTAAGAATAGCATTAGACACAAGGTTATCTGGGCATTACACTCACTGTAACATGCAATTAACTCTACTCCTCCATTTTCATTACACAATTATTCATTAATGTCAATTTAATTTTATGCATTGTTCTACATGACCAAAGCCTGATTACGGGGCCCTTGCACTCCAATATCCCGAGTTAACTGGTGCCAGCCTCACTCGCAGGCCGACTAATTGCAATTTAGCCCGAGACAGCACCTCCCTCTTTAGGCTGTCCTTAATGGAGCAACTGATTCTCAGACAGGTAACGATTGGAAAGACAAAGTGCTTCTCTATCTGAATGGAAAACAAATGCTCTGCTGCTAAGCTGTTTTCTTTGTGATAGCACTAAGGTCTGCCCTTTGTATTCAGAGAGGGACAAGAGGTAATATGTTTCCTTAAATCCTATTTGTCTTCCAATTCTATCTCCATATAGAAATAAGAAGAGCCCATTAAATCACACAGGAATGTCTATACAGCGGGAGCAATTGAATTGAGTTTGTGGACAGATAGCCATTTGCATTTGCCAAGTCAAGATTAAGGTACCATATGTGTGTTTTTTATTAAAAAGCTAAAAATAACTTAACATAATCTGTAAATACATGGATGGATAAACTTCAGATTGATATTCTCTGTGTGGGCTGTTAATGTCACATCTTTTCGTCTGGCTTGTGTCTCCTACTTTTTATGAAAGGTTTCACCAGCTCTATAGGCGACAAAAGTAATGTATGCAAATAAGTCAAAACTAAAAGAGGGATAAATAAAGTAACATGCCTCACAAGTTTCCAGGAACCGTGTACACCAAAGGAATAAACTCTGTGTTTAAGTTAAATGCTTCTCTTGCACTGAACACTCTTGAACTGCTGACATAAAGTCTGCTTAAAGGGATAGAAAGCCTTTCTATTGAGAAACCGGTCGGAGTACCGACACGGAAGCGAGGCTATACATCGCTGCAGACAATCTCTGTTTTACCAAATCATTTAGCTAAGAAAAACCAACCTAATAACCAATGTTGGTGTGTAGTGTGTATTAAATGTTCTAATTTTTCAGCGCATTACTTTGCCGTTAGCAAGCCTCTATGTTCTAACACTATTTTGCGACTCCAGCAGTGAAGGATCATCTGCTCGGTCTGCAGGCCTCAAAATCAAATACAACCAAACCAAAAAGTCTGATATATTGACAGTGACAACCATCCCTTTAAAGGATTTGTTTTGTGGACAGTCATAGAGCTCATGGAAGAGTGGACTGCTTTGTCCTGCAAAACCATCCATGTCCTTCTGCAGGAAATATTGTGTTTTTATAGGGTTTGAAGTCGGGTTCAAGACGACTAGCAGACTAAAGGATTAAAACCTCATACATACACAGTTCTTTAAAGGTATAGTATGTAGAATTGTATGACAATGTTTACATTCAAATATATCTAAAATGCAACGAAAGTGTTGTATCACTGCTGCTCGTGGCTGGCTGGGCCGGTTGGGAGTAAACAGTGGAGCGTGTGTTATCTTCAGTGTTTGGATTTAACATATAGATGCAGACACCGTGAGAGAGGATGAAGAGAAGTCGAACTGACCATATGACCGGGTCATGTGCATACTCGACCATAAAGACTCGGTCTGTACAGATCAAGTACTGTGTTCTACTGCACTTAAAGTTAACAAGTGTGCATGATGGCTGCCGTTCCTATGTGTCTGCGTGCATGGTGCTTGTGTCCAGGTTTTGCTCCAGCATGCAGACAGCAGAGCGGCAGCAAATGTCAGCAAATTCTGCAATATTCTGTGATTCAGTTGATTTAATTTTCATTGTCAAATTCTATAATTCCGTCCATGTTCTCCACATCGCAGAAATCATAGGACGCTATCTCATTAACATAAAGCGAGTTGGAAAAGTGCAAATTCCAAAATTCTGTTGACATGAGAATTAAGACAGAAATCCAGCCATTCACATTGTCGAGACATTTTACCGAGCCTAAATGTTGGACAGAGGGATGGACAGACCCAAAGAGATATCCCTGGAGATGTGTTGGTAGCGTGGCTAAAAAAAGGCAATGACTGACCTTTCAGTTCCAGCCATCTGATGGTAATTAGGTGCTGCAATCCCAGTGTTTATGAAGGCATTAACACAACAACTGTTTGGGCTTTTCCTCCATCCTGTCTCTGTCCTCTGTAATGCCTCTCACAGTGAGCACAAGTGTTTTGTGTGATATTTTAAACTATAGGAAAAGGGCAGAGAATTGTTTCACACGCTTCTGTCAGGAAATGCGGCTCATGTAATAATGGTAAAAAAAAAAAAAAAAAAGCTAAACCACGAGGGAGCATTTTTTAATACACCTGACATGGAACACATGATTAAAGAGTGCAAATTTGAGGGTTACCGCGGGCCAATTGGACCTGTCTTTCATGCACTGATTCACATCAAAGAGTCTCAGGCAAGACTCCTTAAGGCATACAGTATGTGATCAAAGCACTCCTCTCTTTGTAAATTCTATTTTATCCTTGTTGTTCATATTGTGTTTCACAGTAACCGTACAAATCACATGCATAATTGGGAGGGTAAAAGACATTTTAATTCTTCCACAGGCGTGTGTTCATGCACAAAACAAGAAATAGTAATGTGATATAATGATTAATGTGCCTCTTTGTTGATTGACCATTGAAAAGACTACTCTTTTATTCTTCTGTTCTGCAGACTTTGTAAGCAGTAGGGCAGCAATTATTGTTCATTTTCAGAGCGAGGATAATCATGGCCTTCAAAAGAAAATTAGATAATAAGCATATAAAATATGAAAAGAAAGAAACAGCCAACTAGATTCTTCATTCGCAATAAAAGAAGATGTGATTAGCATGGCCAAAGGTTTACAACATTTTGTTTGAATATAATAGATGTAATTACTTTCATGTCCAATTGAATTCACTTCATAACAATATATCAGGATGAGGTGAAAGAAGTCTGGATTTAAAGTGTGAGATTTTCTCTTCTGTGTCTCGGCTCAAATTAAATTGAAATGATTAAGTGTCTGTTGTTGTCGTTGTTTTCGTCTGAACCTAAACAAAAGAGTCTTGGAAAGCAGGATGATTAAGATCATTATTTTTTTCTCCTATATGAAAATAAACGTCTTATTGTTTGAGGAAAATGAATCGACATGTCTAACGTGTAACACAGCTTTAACTGACCTCACCTCATGACATTTGAGCCCCTATAGTTCTCATTATACGCAACTCCTCTCACAGCTTCATTCAAGTCTTCATTTACTGTGGAAAGGCAACAGTTTGATGTTTGATGAGTGGAGTAATACACCAAACAATCCTGTCCAATGGGAAGCCAGGACATGCTTAGCTTTGCTTAGCACAAAGTCATTGAAGTCGTAATGACCTTCTAGCTAGGTCAGACTCAGCTTCACTATTGCTAGGAGTTCTTTAATGGAGCACCTGTTGGGTTGAAAGTAGGGATGGGAATTTACAGTAATCCCTGTACTCGATTACTCAAATGACCTAATGAACGAGTACTCGAGTACCCGCAGATTATTATTTTTTTTTTTTAACCGTAAACAAAAAAAGGGTCCGTCGGACACAGACCTCCCGGACCGGAATTGTAGACTTTATGCCTGTAAAATGACATAAACATCCAATATTTAAACATAAATATCAATAAATAACCAACAGCAGAAAGCGATTTCAATTTCAACAACGTCGCTAACAACGACGTGTGCTAACAGGGCTAACAAATGACGTGATGCGAGACTGCCTGTTTTCTGTCTCCGCTGTTTTCTCCTTGTGCTTTAAGCATCGAACTAGTATTTCTATGGTATGCGAGTTTAACGCCACATATCTTGCACTGCACATTAACTTCATCGTTCTTGTCGAACTACTTCCAGACATCACATTTCTTGACTGACATGTCGCAGGTGTGGCAGACGGTTCTGTATTTGTTGCGCTTTTGCTTTCAGTGTAATAATATGTTCCTAGAGAGTTGCCGTAGCTGCCGTAAAACAGTTGTTTTTGCTGAAATCTGGCTCGGTGTGTACTAAAGCTGAAGCCGTGGCCGGAGAAGTCATACGTTTGTATCCCGTTAATTATTTTCCTACCTAGTATATTCAGTGAGGCAAAAACAAAAAGCTGGGTCACACATGTAACGCTGTATGAGTTCTTCAGTGGCACTTGGTGGTGCTGCTGTGTCTGCACTGGTGTATGCTTGTTTGTGTCAGTCAGGTCATACAGAGATCCAACATGCAGACAGCTGAGGAGGAGCAGGAGAAAGAAGCTGCAGCTACGCCCAACGCAGTAAAAAAAAAAACCTTGCGAAGTTTGTGTTAAAAACGTAACTTTTCTGGTACAAACAAATCATGTGGTTAAACGCCCTTTGAGATTTACACATCAAATGGAAAATCCACTCACATTTGGCGCCACAATACTGCTCCCTTAGCTTTACTTATTGTACACTACTATGATAATGCATTTGAACTTAAGGAGTGAGACTGGGCTGGGAAAAAGTGTAACATGTTTTCACGGTCGGTTTAGTCCGTAAGACATTTAAATAACCTTAAATATGTTTGTTTTTTAAAGGAATTTATATTGAAAGATTTGATTTTCAAACAATTTCATGCCATCCAGAGAATCTAGGCGCTGATAGACTTTTGCTATAAACTAAAAAAATCTTGCTAAACTTTACATTTATTTACTTTCATCATGCAAATAACTGTACGGCACCAAATAGCATTTTTGAGTCTCCAGGCGCACATTAGCATGAATTCATTCTCCCTCTTGTTGTTGAGCGATGGTGCTGCACACATAAACTTACAACAGCTCTTGTGCTTACACATCAAAAGCTCATATTTTATGTTCTGATTCAGTTGTAACAGGGTTGGAAAAAACAATACCCTTTCATTGCTTTAGATAGTTTTATTTCAAAACTTTGTTTTAACTCTGATTTTAAAAATGGACTTGTATGTTTATAAATCAAATAGCTGTAGACAAAGTTCATAAAAGAAAGAACAGGTAAGATTCATCATGTGCAGTCATGATTTTGCACCTGGCACCTTTGTTTTTCTTGAGTCCCATCCTTACACACTGCGTGCTGGTATTGACTGGGAGCTACACCTGCCCAAAGGTTTACACACCATGAAAGGTAAAAATTCCTTTAACAGAAAACAGGCATGTAAGCAACTAACCTGTCATTTGTGCAGGATGATTTTTGAAGAATGAGTAAAGGTTTATTAACCATAGTATGGACTTGAGTGAAATACACACAGGCATTACAATCTACCAGATGTTGATAGACATGAAACAACAGCACATTCTCCCTAACACAGGTTGTGTGTGTTGCTAATATGTCTACTCTGTTTACAGTGGGTTGAAAAATAGTATAGAAAAATGTGTTGTATGTGGTGTGTGGGACGAAGTAGGTGTTGTATAAACTACAAAATAATGATTGTTTAGAAGACAAACCCTTTCACCAGGACTGCAAATGTTGATCTAGATCCCTGATGAAGAAAAAAAACAGTTATCAATCTGTCTGCTCTCTATTTGCTTTGTTCTGTTGACACAATCCAGACTCTGTTGTGCAATCAACGCCAAGGCTGATTGGTGGGGATTGATTAACAGCTTTGTGCCTCCCCCAACTTCTAATTTCTTTTTTGTCTTTTAATTAAAAACCTAGTTCACTTCACCTCTGGCTGTATTGTGCTGCAGTATAATGAAAATGAATGGAGTGCAGCCTTGGGCTGAGAGCACTCCTCATAAGATTATAATTGTCAAGATTAAACTCTCCTAAACAAGCTTCAGCTGAAAACATTTTCAAACATGAATTAGATTAGTGCATTCCCTTGTACAGAGAATACATGCATCTAATATTTTGTAATCGTTGTATTATTAATACATAATGCTCAATAATAAATGACACATTCTTTCATAATTTACATGATTTTGGGGGAAACAAAAGGAAAACGAAATCCAAACCAACAACAATCAGATACAACCCGGTTTCCAAAATAAGTTAGGATGTCGTGTAAAATGTAAATAAAAACAATATGTTATGATCAGTGCACATGGTGGGACACATGCTGCCAAATAGACAATTAAAGACAATGACAGACCTCACTCTGCACGTATTACAAGGACTTATGAGAAACTTAATGTACAAATTTATCTGCCAATTGAAGGATTCTCAGAATTCCATCATTATGCTGTTGACAAATCCCAGTCATAGTTCTGTGCGATACCAGTCAGCCTTGTGGCGACACTGGTACGGGTGTCTTTTATAATATTGGTGATGTTTTGTCTGTCTGTATGTCTTTTTACCCTGTGTTTTTATTTTGCTTGCTTTTTACATGTTTTCTAATGGACTCTTGAGTCTGGCAATAAAGATGATGATGATGATGATGATGACATGGCTCCGGAGTAAGGGTGGTTTCATACGAGGGACCTGGGCTCGGATCCGAGTACAATTGACCCCAAAGTCCGGTCATCTGATCAGTGTGAACACAAACTTATTGTACTCCTACTGTACTCAGGTACCGTGCCCGAGTCCGCTTGAAGAGTTGGTCTTGAGCACGATTGATGTGTACTTGAGTACAGTCCGTGGGAGATGTGAACGCAATAGTGTTCAAAGGAAGTGGACCGCTATATGACGTTATTCTAAACAGCTCCTGTCGTTTCCAAAAGCATCGTATCCGCACAGCACAAGCTTGTTTCATCTCCTCCTTTTCATCCTCCACAGTAGACATGGAAGTAGGAAAAGGTCGTTGTTGGCGTATCAGAAATAACAAAAAACATCCATTTAGCAGGATGGACTCAGCCCGCGAGTTGTTGCCATGGTTGCTTCTAATTCTATCTGCTTTCTGGTGAATTTACAAACCCACTATCTGCATATTGCCACCTGCTGTATCGGCCGTTTACATACTCAATCGTGCTCGGGCACATTATGAAACAATCGTGCCTAATGTGAAAACCCACGAAAACAGTCTGGGTGATGCAGTCCCAACCTCTCACCAATTACCGTAAAATCCGGAATATAAGTCGCACCGGTACATAAGACGCACCCTGTTTTGAAAAAAAGTTTAAACTGTTTTCCTGAGTGACGATTAATATTGTGTTCAGCGATGTCTACAACGTGCAGTTTCTGTGCAGCTGTGTCGCTCTTAAAGTCCCGTTTTTTTTCACGTTCGGGAGTTTGCACTCCTACTAGCTACAGTACGGTAGTTGAGCTCTCAGCCTGCAGGGAAAGTTGTGAGGCACAGACTCCTAGCTTGCGACGTTGCGCTGCAGGACCCGGCTGGTCACTCTTTAACTTTAATATAGGACTCTTTAAATCAAAAGAGCACTCAACAAGGTTTATTTACGGAAAAAATATACAACTGTTTTCTGTAAATGCATGATTATGACCTCGTGAGGGAGAAAAGATGTGGAAAAAGTTGCGTAGCCAGCCTGGTCTGTGTCGCCGTATTACCCAGCACAGCGTGCACTCAGATTTCAATACACAATGAATGGGGCTGGGTTTTTAATCGCATCAGGTTGCAGTTAGTGGCTGCTGCCCCGCTGTAATGACGGTGCGTGTTTCAGTATTTTATACTGGTATATTGGTCGCACGGTGTATAAGACGCAGCCGACTTTTAAGACTTAAAAAATAGGTATTAAAAGTGCGTCTTACACCCCGTATTTTACGGTACACATTCTTGGAGGAATATGAAATGTAAAATAGGACCCTGAACTGTCGAACAGCTGGAACACATAAAGAAAGAATGACAAAACATTACAGAAATCGGTGTCATCAGTTCCCAAACTCCAACAGAGTACTGTTAAATAAAGAGGTGATGCAACAGAACCATGAAGATGACAGATGACTTTTCTTAAATGTGATGTTGGCAACATACAGGACATGGCCATACAATTTTCCAAAATCAAAGAAATTTCTCAGTTTATACATTCGATATGTTGTCTTGTGCTATTTTTCAATTAAATATGGGGTTTCAATGTTTCAACCAACTTTTTCAGAAATGGGATTATAAGATTTGTTGATGTTTTTTTGCCAGAGATGCAACACTGGTGCAGTAGGGTGTTCTTGTTTGTACTTAAGACAACTATATGACTACATCTAAAGGAATCATGCAGCAATTGAAATGCAGTCGTAACATTAGACAGCTCATAGTCTGAATGTCTCAGTCAGCAATTAAAGGGCATATGGGGAGACATTAGTAAGAGCACAGGGGGTCTGGATGTTAATGTGAGGCTGAACTTTCTGTACTCACTTCTTCTGTTGGAGTGTTGAGACGGCTCCTCTGATTGTCCACTGAGAGTTGTTTACATTTCTTCAAAAGCTCCATTTAGTTTCCCCTGACAAGGTGGAATAAGTGACTTGGCCATGATGGATGGAGGCACCTGTCCTAATGGTGGCTCAAACTGTGCCCACTAGTGCACGCTACATTGATAAATTGACAACAGTTGGGACATGCTCTGCTAGCAGGGAGAATGAGGCCACGAGGACATCCGACTACTCCCCATGTTTCCATGTCTGCTGCGTGGACCCTCACAATGTGGAGGTCCCTGAACAGCTGCAGCCTGGAGGGATGAGTGCTTGGAGGAGTATTTGAGGATTAATGTTTTATCTCTGTCATTGCCTGAGAATAGGGTTGACACGAACAACTGTAAAAGTATAAGAGAAACATTTATTTTCCATGTTGGTGAACATTTTAGGTATCCCCTAACCTTTCTAAGAAGCAGTAGAACAACTAAATTCATCAATGGAATAAAGATGGATGAAACATAAAGGGGTTTTAACCAAATCCAGGATTTAAAACTTCACAATTCTTTATTTTAAAATGTAAAATGGATAAAATAATTAAACTACATTTGAAAGGTACTGCACATCTTTTAAATAGTTGATTATAAATGTTGCAGTTTCTGGTTGCCTGACAAGCGTTGCAGGTTTATCAGCTCTCTTTTTCTGTTTCTCGTTTAAAGGGCCTCAACTGTTGTGTTCTTGTCTCCCTGCTCTTGTCAAACGTGTTTTCATAAGCAGCAGGAAGTTGTTTTCAACAGAGAACGCTCTGATAAACCCAATGTCCTTGTCTTTGTTGTGCCTAGCACTAAGCAGCTGATGGACATGGAGCTCCAAGCAGTTTGGAAATTGTGTATGTTTTTAAATGAATCAGTGCCACTGTAAAACACATGATGAAAAATGATTTGGCAGCGTTTGCGTCTGCTTCACCTTTGTACAAAAATGACATTGTCTGATTCACAGAGAATACACAAAGGGTGAATGCTCACCAAACTTCGCTGCAAAGCAGGTAGCGTCCCTGTGCGCGGGTGCTCTCTGTGCTTATGTAAATGTGCCATAACGCAGTCATTTAGGGCAAAATTGGCAATGCACAGACCGTCAAATTCAAAAACACCGACTCAAACGTCCATGCGCGGTTAGAGTGAAAACTTCATAATCTGCTGTGAGTTGGTGGTAATTGCACTGGGTATTTGTATTGGATCAAAACAGCAGAAAAAGGAGCAAAACATAACGTCAGCACACTCAATGTCCTTTAACGTTTTATAATCTGGGTAGAGCAGCAGCGTACAGATCAACAGTGGACACGTTTCAGCATAAAGCCTTCATCAGCCTTTGTATGCCATGTCTTGCACAAACTTCCTAGTTACCAGGACAACTCCACTTTTGAGTGACCTTAAGATGAATTATTTCTAAACACAGTCTGAAAATATGACTGACATTACTATTATTATAAGAATCACAATTTCTGTTCCTTTACGTTAAGGTAAAGTTTTGTAATAGATTAACCAAAATAAAGGTCTTGGTTAATATTCAGGAAAGAATGTGGTCATACGAGAGCCTTGGTTGTATCCCAAACCAAATACTTGAACACTTCGAGAGGTTTTGAGTGCTCTAACCAGGTTACACTCCTGCCAGTCAATTAACTATAGACAGACTTAGCACTGCTTGGTCAAATAGAGGATATTTACCTGCTTAAGACAGACATTTCCCAGTGTAGCAGGTGGAGAACATAAAAATGCTTAGAGGTTAGTTCATAATTGACTTACATCTTTCTGTAGGCCGTCAACCTGACTCCTGATGGGGCGCCTTTCTACTGGATGTGTAAATGGGCAACTCTTTTGACAAAACATATTAAAAAGGTGTCTTGAAAGTGTTGTGCTGATGGCTTTTTGTACTACTCAGACTGGCCCAAAAAGAACGATAACAAGAACAACCATCAATTGTTGTTGTTTGAACAATTTGAACCAGGCCTATCTGCCTATCTTATATATACTAATATTCTGTAAGTGGGGACACTCTGTTGATTATATAATCAGACCTCCTCTTGGCTTCAGACATCACTGTACACAAAATAAAAATGTTTCCATACAGAAATTAAATCCCACTAATGATGACTATAGGCTACAAACAAACAAATGGTTGTTCAAAATGCTATAAAATAGTTATGTAATTTGTATTGCTGACTATCTCTCACACAACCCTCTCCGTTTCTAATGAGCATCAGTTCAGCTTACCTCAAATGAGACTCATAAAGCTTCCCTTGGCATCCTCCCTGCTGTCTGTTTTGCCTTAGTGTGATATGAGGTCCATAATAATCAGCACCGCCCTAATTATTTTTGGCACTCAAAACTTGCTCTGAAGGAGAAAAGACCAATTTGAGGCCTTTAAAATGCCTTAACCTTCTTTTAAAGAGCCAATTAGCCAGCAGATCTACCCATGAAGCCCAGCATTACACCATTTCTGTCACTTCTCTGGAGAGAAACCTATTTTACACTATTAATGAGGAAACTGCAGCTTTTCAAAGTCCAAGCTCTATTGTTGTCTGTGTGAGTTTGTCTTTAAACATCTACTGCATGCATGTCAGCACAAACTCTTCACCTATCAACACCGACTCAGTTTTAAAGCCTTTTAAATGAAATCACAACATTACAGGGATCTTTGAACTTGTGTTTATACTATTTGATTTATTTCTAATAGCATGGCTCTTCACAAACTGTGCCAGGTCAGGTTGCACTGAAGGAAAATGAGACAGGTCAATCGCCTATCAACTTGTATTTTGACCAAGTGCGTTCTCTACATTTGAATGAGGTTATTTGGAGAGTCAGTGTTTGCAATTACCTCACATCTGCGATAGATTACTCAGGTTACTGTGGTGATTAGTCAGACTCCTCAGGCCTCATGAGATCAAATCCAGATGTTGCTCTTCGTTAACAGCTAAGATAACGTAATAGAAAAAAACAACATCTTTTTATCTACCTTTTATAATCCACATTATTTGAAATAATTTGTCTTCTCAAACAGACTTTCACAGTGGTAACTGATCTTATTCATCTCTACAAAATCCTACAGGCAGGGTTTTTATACAGTATCACAGAAAGATCACATTTTGAGGCGAAAGTCTGCACTAGAAGTGACTCATGATTGTGAGTCATTTGTCTCATAGACATGAATGTCATAAATGCTCTCGTTTCAATGAAAGCGGTTGTCTCTGGGCTCAGTGCAGGCATGAGTTCAGCCTCGTCACACGTACGTCACTGTGACCTGCTGCGTCTCTGAACACTTCAGATAATACACGGTACAGCTTTATATCCAGTTTCTTTATTTATTATTTAACATGCTGTCACTAAAAAGACTAGGAGTGGTAAAACTGTGATGTCAGGCCTAATACACTCACTGTTATTTTTATGATTTTTAAACTTTCCACTTATTCCATATTTGTTGACATAATGAATGAAGATACCGTTGAGTACAATAAAGCTCTTGTCAGTGAAACAGTTTCCTTCTTTTTTAAAGGAATTTCTGGGCAGATGCACTAAATACACCAGGGTAGTACAAAATGTAACTGAGAAATAGAAGAGTTTGATGAGAAATGTTAACATTTTTAAATGCCTCTTTGTTATTTTTAGGGGGGGGGGGATCATTTTGTACTTTGTATTTTTTTACTAGGCATTTAAATATTTAACTTTCGATGTTAAATGTCCACAATTATTCACTGTCAGACCAAACAGTACTTAAAGTGCATCCTAAACAAGTACCAAAAGTATTTGCAAAATAATTTAATTTGAATTTAATCATTGCAAAAATGCTGCAATAGGAAACAATCATTTTATAGCTCATTTCAAGCTACATTATGAAGAAAGTGTAATCATTATTCCCATGCTTGAATGTATTGTCACTTAAATTAATTGTGAATTTAATGCGTTTTTGTGTGTGTGTGTGTGTGAGGATTTTTTACCAATAGAAAATGTGTAGGTATTCATTCTTCTAAGAATGAGGAAGTCTGACAGAGAGTGTGTTGGTGTATGATGAGGGGGAGGTGTTTGTGCAATGTGAATATGTCACATTTCAGGATTCACCCCCCTCTGAGTCTAAAATCATTTATAGGCCTCAAAGTAGTTTGCTTTGCTTCCACTTGACTTTTGTCATTTGTGCGATGTTGTCATCTGCTTAGCCTTGATGTTGGGAATTACTGGAAATGTTGAAAACAGGTGAGCAACCTCTAAAGTAGAACTAATTCATCCTTTGAGCTTATCATACCTCTCAGTTTTGTAAAGCCACGTAACTCACACGATTATTTAGCTTGTCGTAGTCTTTGAGCTTTCAATCAGACTACATACCCAGGAAGTAAGCGACTTTAAAAAGTACAAAAATGCAGAAAAATAAGAAAGACTATATTCATGTCTGAGGTGTCCCAGCTTGGTAGACTTGCACCGAATCAATCAATCCCAGAGTAGAGACGATCGACAATCTCACTGATAGCAGAGTAAAAGTTGTGTAGCAAAGGGTTAGACAGGAACAAAATCAAAGGCTGATCTATTTTCTTGTTTGGAAGTCATATGACTTCCTACACACCGTCTTGTGATTTAAATCAAGGTCATTAACTGTGATGTGTTGGAGGATGCAGAAATTGGGACATTAATCCTGAGGAAACAGTTATCTGCCTGAGGAGGTGTGATCCGAATGCAATGGGACTGGATAGTAGTGGGTGAAAAATGTGACAACAAGTCTCTGTCACCAGACATTATCTTCCACAAGTTTTGCACATAACTCCTGAACTATTCAAGATGTCACTGAGGGAGGAAAATCTAGGACCGTACCTCTTGTTCCCTTGAGCCTCATTTGCTCAGCTATTTATTGTGCATCACTGAAATCCCCCTCTGTTCTGAGCCTACTCCTCAAGAGAAAAGACACATTAGAAAGAGGATTTACTGTCACTTTGGATACAAGTAATGGTTAGATAGCAGATGTATCGCAGCTTTGAAAAAGAATATATGAAAGTTTGCATTGTTTGTTTAGCATACTGTATACTAGTAAGAAACCTGTGATTCCTTATCTCAACCATTTTTAATGGATTGTTCTTTGTGCTAATCCAAGCCTTTGGCACTGATATAATTCAATGTACAGTTCCAAAGCTACTTCAATAATTCACATAAATCAAACTCATGGCAGCATTTGTATGTTGGTTGTTGGGTCAATCTAAACACAAAAACATGGATGCAGTCTTACTGACGTCACCAAGAGGAGTTTTGGAGCCGAACGATGGCGGTGCCATGGTAGATGCTGTCTCAATCTAACTTTTGGTCAATCTAGAAACAAGAGTTGGAACCGAGGTGGGCCTCAAGTCTCCTGGTCAACAGCCACAATGCGCACAATGTTTGAATAACTCTTACACTTAATAAAATCAAAACGCATGAGCTATATTTTGTACCAGGCCATGAATATGTTCAATTCGGCAGTAAAAATGGGCATTTGAGTATGGAGCCAGCCCCCGGTGGACACTCAAGGAGCTGCAGTTTGTTTCCACTTCTGCATCGGTTTCATCACTGTAATCAATACTGGAATAATGTTCAACCTTTCATAACGTCATATACAGAAGCTTGGTCAATGGCGCTACACTTGCGATTTAGACTCTGTACGTAACCCTGTAGAGCCATGTCTGGATGATGTCGTCTTTCTTATGGTTTGATGTACAATTGCAGTCAGGGTATGCAGAATAAAGTGGGGTTGGTTAGCATAGCTTGGGGCAATGGATGGGTAAAACAGACACAGCGTTGTATTCATTTTATCTATGAGACGTGGGTTTCGAGGTTCCATGCCAAACCATTGGTCAACGCTGACTTCTTTGAAAATCCTGTCTTATTTATACTCTAAAGTAACTCAATCTTAACTTTACGCGCTTTTAAAATAATAGTTTCCAGCAGCTCAAGGGGCATAAAGTCTATTCTAACGGCAGAGCAGAAACATTTGGAACTTAAATAAATGGGAAATAATCTTTTCCGTATAAAAGAGAAACACTTGGCAGGGAATTGGTTAGAATGGACAGATGTTGTTGTACTGATGGAGAACAAAATGTCGCTGGGGACAAATGTTGTTTGATTATTTCTGCTTTAATATTAAAAGACAAAATCAAGACTATTGATTAGGATTACCAATAACCAATGCTTAAGAAAAGATAACAAGTGTCAGATTTAATGAATAGTGTCTTTTTGTTACCTTTAAATTCACCATAGTCCATTTTTTTTACATGGGTTCCCTCTATCTGCATTAATACATGGAGATTTTGATATTCTGTGCACGTATTAATTAGGCCGGTGCATCTGTAGCTGATGGCAAAGGTAAATCCCTTTGTGGAGAATTTACAGGTGTAAATAATGTCTAAAAGCTGCTGGTAATTTGTTTTGATGTCCATGTCCTCACATCTAACTGCACATGTTTAATTTCCCACTGCTATATGTCAGTAATAGAGATTACATCTTTATATTTTATATGGGATTAATGTCTACATCACAGTTAAATTGTGACCAAAGGAGATTAGTTAAGCTAAACCAAATCTAATTTCAGCTCTGCTCTCCAATTTGCATATTGTGCAGCTATAAAATAGAATAATTCACCTTTTCCTCTTCCACAGATGGGATCATGGAGGATCAACCATTGCATCAATGTATTTAGATTTTCCTTTTTTTACCACATAAAGTAGCTTTTGATAAAGTCTTAATTTCCTTAATACATCATTATTAGCGTTTGATACCAACGTGCCATCTGGCAAATGTTAAAGCACAAGCAGATAAGAATTCATAATGAATATGGTTGACTCTATGACAGATTGTAATAAAAGAGAGGGGCTGTGACAATTATCGCAGAGACAGAGCGTGAGGGCATTTGACAATGTGGCAAGCCTGCACTTGCTAATTGCAAAGCTGCTCGTACATTTCCACAATCTCAGCGACCATCAGTATTCCTTTATGTGCAATCACCTTTTTTTTTGTGTTCCCACTCTGCTACGCCAGTCAGATAGTGTATTTAAATGGATTTTATTTAGCAGTTAATTTGAGCTCAGTGATATATAACAGAAGACCTATAACACCTCTCCACCTACACATGGTGAAAATGAATCCAAATCGTTCTGTTTCACAGCCAGTGTCAACTCCTCCCCAGCACCACCTGTCATCAGGATATTTTTCAGCAATATCACAAGAAACACTTTGGAGATTGTGTGAGCTGTGTGCTTTCATCAGTGTCCCTTAATTAAATCTACCTTTCCCCAGGCTCTCCCATGATCTCTGCAAATAAAATAGAGAGTAAACACACCTAATTAAAGAAGTTAAAACACAACCCTACCAGGTTGTGCCTCAATGTCAGTGGCTGGCGTATCTGCAGAGGCTCTGCAGTGCTCTGTAATTCCTCCCCGGCTCACAGTCGGTGCAGGCTAAAATCATGTGTCATTAGTAAATTACACAGGTGCCAGACTGAGTTATCATCTTGAGTATGAAAAGCTTCATAATAACCTTAGGAGGTGCTTCTAAAACGGTCCTATCTTTTAAGCTAAATGAACACGCCACACTGATATGAGATTATCCAGCTTTAGAGCAGACACTGTTGCCCCGAGGCCTGCAGCCAGTTTATGATGCACTATTTTCCCCTAATCTTTTTCAACCTCAACAAGCACAAGTGCACGGTGAAAGGAAGGGGGAGGGAGAAAATGTGTTGTATAGGTACTAAGACTTTTTTTAAGTTTTTACAACACACTCGACATGCTGGAGACTGGCTGACAGTGGTGGGAGGTTTCTCTGCTATGAGATCGCACAATGTCTGCGTTAAACATCTGTGTAGTGAAGAGCACCTCCGCCAGATTTCTCGTTCCGGAGGAGTGATGTTTAAAACTTCAGTCGAGCAGTTGTTGAGAAGCTGCAAACTAACTCCTTTTGCATTTTTTTAACACCTACTAATTCTTCTTACAAAATGACTTTTATAATGTTGAATAAAAAAGAGAGTTGCAGTGTTAGTCAGTATCTAGTATGTTTTGCAAAACAAATATCTTGGTTAAATTAATCACTGAGCTATTGGAATTGTACTCATAAAAACAAAATTATTTAATGAAGTCAGAAGAGAAAAAAACCCTACACTGTATCGGATAAAGTTCTCCTTCTCACCTCTACAGACTTTTATGCCCATGGTTGTGAAACAGGGGATTTGAAGGGGTTCATTTATTTAACAATCATGTCGTCCTTAAAACCTAAATAGAAAACAATGAATTATATTCTTCTCTATTTTTTTAAAACTGGTGCCACTTCTACTAGCATCAATATTTCACTGTTAGGAGTTATATAAGTTTGACTATAACTTACCCTAATCCTAATTTAAATCGTCCTAAAAACCTAAATAGAAATAAATAAATAATATTCTTCTCTAAAGTACAGATTTTTTTACCGGTTAGGAGTTATATATGTTATAGTTGTACTATATATGAATTTCAGCCTAATCTTAATCAGTGTCACTGCCCATGAAGGCCTTGCCATGTACTTGAAAAATTGTACTTCAGTTAAATATTGCAAAATCACGACTTAATGAGCAACAATCTAACATGATCAGCCTTCCCAGACGAGGCCAGCCCCTTAAAGGCCTCTTTTTATTACCACGGCCCCCTTCTGGGAAACAGTTTACCTGCACAACATAATGTCAATAATTTTTTGAAACAAACTCAAAACCTACAGAACCTTTTTAGTCCGGCTTTTAACGGAATTTCATTTTATCTCATGTAGTTTTATTAATGCACATATTTAGTTACTAAAACTTTCTATATCTAAATATAATTTGATTCCATTTTATTTTCTGGATTTGTTTTTAGTGTTTTCTTATCTTATTTAATTTGTATGGATTAACTACCAGTGTTTTTGTTATTTTAGCATTTCTTATTGAATTGTCTTTATTTTATGATTTATTCTTTTCATTTTATTTTGTTATTTTCCATCTTGATTTTAACATTTTGACCTCCTGGGTTTCCTCTCTAAGAATTCTTGACAGCGATTCCTCAGTCCGTCAGTACCTATTTTTAATGAGTTCCTTCTTACCTTACTTATGGATTGTGGGGTACGTGTGGGGGTCAGGTTGTTGTTGCCTGATTTATTTTTATGTAAAGCACTTTGTGCTACATCACTGTATGGAAAGTATTATGCAAATAAAGTCTGATTGATTGATTAAAAACCAAAAAGAAGACAGCAATAAAATTTAAAAAAAATAAAAATCTCTTAAAATGATCTTTACTGTTCTTACACAAGCAGAAAAGGTTTTGATCATTTACATCACTATACAAAAACCTGGAACTTCTTATTCATATTGTGGGTTTAAAACAACTACAGGTACAAAAAGTTAGGGGTCGTAGTAGATCGTCTGCAGCAGTAAAGCTGGCTATGATGTCAGCCATCATAATACTGATCAACATAGCCCACTTTAAGGGCTCGCTTCTGGTGACATTAAAGAATGGCCTGCCACCGCCAAACAGTGGTGAAAACAAGCACATTTAGTGAGAGTACTCTGATAGTGCATAACATAGAACAAAGACAAGTCTGACCTTTTTAAAGGCCTTTAAATTGGGTAAAGTCAAGGGTTTGTGTTCTGTGTAATCAAAGGTGCAACAATGCCATGTCAGTTTTCTTTTCCAAAATAACTGAAATTCACTATTTATGTTAATACTTAATACGCTTTACACTTTGCAATGATATGAACTGAAGTAACGTTAAGTATCATTTTGTTAAGAGATACACTGTGTCGACTGAATCATTTCATGAAAAAACAAACTGCAGGTAGATGACAAAGAAAGCATTCTAGTACTAGAATGGTACTTTACCTGAGGATTACTCTTTTTGCTGCTTTTGTTCTATTAGAAGTGAGAGAAAAATATATGGTTTCTATTACCCCACTACTTTTACGGTAATCTACACTTACACTTTGTCCAAGACAATTGTCCCACAGAGGACAAGTGTATTGTATTGTATCATTTAAAATAATGATGATACATATAACATGCACGAGTAGTTTATAAGAAGTGATGCATCACACCTTCAGATATTAAACTACCCAACATCTGTCACAATTGTCTACATGAGCTATTATGAACAAGTTACTTTAACTAAAAGGAGCACTCAATATATAACAAATTCATGATCAACAACCGTGTACTACTTAAGGCAAAAAGACACCCCAAAATGTCCGTCTCAATAACAGCTTGTGGAAAATAGTTGTCTCCAACCTGCAGAAACACAGTAATTTAAATGTGTACATCCACCTGAAAAAGTGTTTTTGTCAGTCAATAGTTCCCTCACTTGTACGGCCTCCAGTATGTGACTGTCTAACACTTATCTCTGCAGGACTTATAGGAGTTAATGAGAGCAGCTTGACAATGTGAGAGTACCTGGAGCCTGAGGGGCTGTCGGGGAGTGAGTAAACCATTAGCCATGGCCCCGGGGCAAATGGCTCCTTAAAAAGTGAAGACTTCTGCAACACCATTTTATTACTAAGTCTCCATGCAAAGGCTGATGCTCTACTGGTATTTACTGGAGACAGGGAGCAGCTGCTTTGTCCTGTTACTGCCATCGCGGATATCTGATGCTGTGTTCTGTCAGAAACCTGAACCCCAGCTGGTCAAAACAGGCCAGAGATATAACTGTGACATACAGTAATCCCTGCAAACAACACACATGCACCGGCGTTTCAGAGAGGCAGTGAGAGTTGATACAGACAAGAGGAAGGGCTCTCTCACCTGTAACATGACTCTTTCTTTAGAAGGAGGCCCGAGGATGGTTGGAGGTGCCCCACCCTCAGCCCGCCCTGTTGGACACCACTATTGTGTAGCTCATTGTCTTTGTTTGATGGGTCAAGAAGATAAATCCTCTTAGCTCTCTGGTTTTGCAAGCAGCCATGGAAAAATGATAGCCCTGGGAGCATATTTTTGGCATCATATAAATAAGATATGAAAAAAAGGGGGGGAAATTATAGCCCTGAAAGAATCATCTGCTCTGCAAGCCATGAAGGGGTCCACAAATACGGGCCTGTGGTACAGTTTTAGATACAAATCAAGTCCATCTAAATCTGTTTTTAACACTCCTGTTAGGAGTTAAAAGAAGTGTGTGCACATTTTGTATGAAGGGAACACACTTCCACACCACACTTAAACATTATCAAACAATGTAAAGTCACTTTTAGAGCTTATTTAATGTATTCAAAGCATATTCAAGCGTCCATAACGGCTTCTGTTAACAGTTGGAAAGTGCTTGATCTATTAAACTTTGAAACATGACTTTTATATTTTGAGTTGTTCTTAAATGCATGTATTATTTTATGGAATTAAAGGTCACATATTGTGCAAAATACACTCTACCATGTTTCTCTAACACTAATATGTGTCCCTAGTCTGTCTAAACCCCCAACTTACGAGAAAAGTCCATCCTCTAAGTCTTTTGCCTGCTCCACTTTTCAGAAAATGTGTGCTCAAACAGGCCGTTTGGAGATTTTCCCTTCATGACATCATAAAGGGAAGTAACGCCTCCCCCAGGTGGGTGACACTCCCACAGCTATGTTTTTGTTCTGCCCTCTGAGTCTGCCTTCTCACCATAAACAATCAGGCATGATGCAAGAAAGCCCGAGCCACCCAAGCCCTTCTAGAGGGGCGTGGTCAAACACAGCTCATTTACATTTAAAGGTACAGACACAGAAACAGACTGTTCTGAACAGGGCTGAAATAGAGGGGTTTATAGGCATGATCAAATACAGGATCAGAGTGGATTTAGAACAAGAAACTTCACACACATGTTTTGGGGAGATCTGAGACTTACTTGGAGAAAGTTTCATTCTTCTTTAATACGCAAGAAGTTTTTTGGAATATTAAGTCAAACTTTCCAAATCTTGAATCTACAAAGGTTAAGAAGACCAGCTGATCACCACACTCGGAGTCTTTTGAGTATACTACAATAACTCTGAAACACATGAAACTATTGCAAACATTGAGGTGATTTATGACATTAGCGGTGAGCGGTAGAGACCAGCACAAAGGGAGATTGTATGAAGATTACAGTGATGAAATAGTCAAATTTATTATCTTGACAGCTGGATATTCCAATTTCTTTGCCGCTGAGCCATGTCGATTTTCTAGAGTGCAAACACGTTTAAGTACTTCTTCAGAGTCAATTAAATCAGATACTAGTTAAATTACCATTTTTATTAACCTACAGGTTCACATTTGTGTAATTTTAATCACTATTGGAAAGGCTATTAGAGCAGCTTTCCTATGAAGACAGAACGAAGGGTCATTTAGAGAGCGGCAGAATTAATCACACAATGTCACTTCAAATCTACCTTTCAATTCACTTTAAAGCTCGCTCTTTGATTTACATGTGCATGGAGAATTATACGTGGTTAGTTAAAGGAGAGATTAGGGGTGGCGATGAGCTGCACCCACCTAAAGCTCCAGGAAACTTGAGCATCACACCTGAGCCAAAGTAAGATTATTAAAATGAAGGTTGTACAATATTTCAGAAAGCTTAGAGCTGGGCCGTTAAATATCCAAAGTTCAACTATACTGTCAGTATCACGCTACAAATCATTTTACATTCCCCCTCGTACCTGTGGAGCCTCGCCTCCTCAGCTATATGCAGCAGGAGGCCGGCCTTTGGAGCGTGGACGGTAAATAATATACCAAGAGAACATTAACCTTTAGCTGTGGTGTTAAGATGGAACCTCAATTAACAAGGATAAATAATCCTTGTGATTACTTTTGGCTGGCCTTTATCTCGTACATAACCTAATTAAATGGACCATTCAAACATAAAACCACAGCTCATCATGAGCTTTGCTGATGCGTTGCAGTGTAACTGTGTGGGTTTTGAAAACACTCCCACATATGTGTGAACATCCCTCAAGCACACAAACTTAGTTTGAAAAGACTTCATGGTTAATAAAGAGTTTTTTCTTCCCGTGGAAGAATTCTTCAAAAATGAATTAAAAAATTGGGTAGAGCCAACCTTTGTGATTTCCAGCTAAATTAATTAAAGCCAATTCTGACTGAAGGATTTTGAATACATTTATTAACTATCAGAATGACCTCAGGTGATCAGTAGATGAGATGTTAATGGAAGAAGCAGCAACTGTGGCCTTCAAAACATATTCAAAAATCGAATGATGAGATGCTAAAGTCTCCACATTCCAGGCGAAGCAGTGTGCGACGTGATGGGAAGTTACATTAATAACATAAAAAAAAACCACATTCTTCCTCCGACAGATGAAGAGCATCCTTGCTTGGCTCACTGTTCTCAAGGGTTTAGTAGAATTACTTGGTCCACTATGACCACTAGCATATGGTTGCTGATGCCAGCTCTAATGTGATTTAATATCAGTGAATGTGAAGAGAAATTTAGCTTTGAAACGGATGCAATTCTCATGTGCTTTTCCTGGGCATCTCATAGAAGCTCAAAGTTGTCACTTATTATTTCCCCATAGCTCATTGTGTTTACTATAAGTCAAAGATCCTGACTTTAAAGTGTTCAGAATAATTGTAACCTGTTTGACATTAACGTGTATTCTGTGAAGGCTTTGTTGAAGCAATAAGTTGTGTGATAAAGCTAAAACAAAAAGTTGATAACGGGAGTACCTGGGTTCTGGTAAATGTGATTTATCTACAATTAATCAGCAAATAATCAACAAAGAGTGTATCGCTGTCACGCTTGCTTTTCATTTTGTTTAAGACAGAACTAAACTCGGTCTTACGTTGGTCTCATCACAAGCCACTCTGGAAAAGATTGAAGTTTCAGATGTATTCAAGCAGGTGTGCAGGATAATTATGTGATGATACTGATGGAAAGAAAGTGACAAAATAAGTAAAATGTGTGAAGGAAACACATATTTCCTTGTTCTCTACCTGTCTAGATATGGAACATTTCCCTTGTACACATTACAAGTCGTCAAAAACATTCAATTTTCACTTGCAAAAACTGTGAATGTCTTCATTCTCTAAAAACTTTCTTCCCACTTTCCCAGTGGACGGTGGAACTTATCTGAGGCCTTAGTGCAATAATATCAGATTTGGTTTTGTTGTGTTTGCAGGTTGGAATTAGTTTAAATAGGCCATAGAAAATTGACTCCATTTAATCTGAGCATTGAAATGTAGACCGTGTAATCAGTTCCCGTTCACATGTGGGCCAAGATAAGACTGGTTTTATTTGTGTGTAAATCTATCCTGAGAGGCCTCATTCTTGGCTGTGGCTATAGTAAGCCATGCCTCCGAGCTATAGCAGTGTGTGTGTGTGTGTGTGTGTGTGTGTGTGTGTGTGTGTGGACATAACTGGTCCTTCACTTGGGTCCCCACCCTCTGCCTGAGGATCCTTGTGTAATTGAGAGATGATCTGGGCATCGCACACAAAGCATGGTCACACTGCCTCAGGAAGTGAGCACAATAATCTTTGTAACAAGGCGAGGAAGACTCATCCTCTCTCATGGTGGAAATAAGGAACTGTAACTCAGGGGGAAATAATCAAATTCCTTAAGTGTATTGTTATCCATAACAAGAAGTTCACCAGTATCAGAAAAGTCAAATCTGGCATGTGTTATAGGCTCTGTATACCCTGTAACACCTCAGAGTTACAATCGTGTTTTGGTATACACACTGTTCTCTTTGTGCCACCCAAAGTTTCAGTGTAGTACAAAACATGTTCATACTCTTACTCATTTGCATTTGTATCTGTTACTATAACTCTGCAGTGGCACAATGCATTATGAAGAGAACTTGATTGTGAGTTGTCACCTGAGCCTCATTCCCTTTAATTACATCCGTTGTGTGGACACATATGCATGCAAATGGCTTATTTGAGGAGTGAATGAAAAGGAGTTCATTTGAAAAACTACAACAAAACCATTTGTTCCCAGCAAAACAGCACTCGCTCTATGACAAACGATGCTTTAGTCTTATGAATAATTCTCAAATTCTAAGCAATCAAGTTTTAAAGATATCGTAAATCCTGTTTAAATGGCCTCATTCATTACACGGCGGGTATGGGCGGGATACTAATAAAGTGTTGCGTCTGGAATTGTCACTGACTTCATGTGTCGCTGGGAGATGTTCGGCGCAGAGCTGATGTATGGTGCGACTGACTGTATGGTGATGGAAATGTCGCTGTGGCCTCGTTAGCATTCTGCTGTAACCCTCGGGCACGGGTGTCAGATTCTCTCAAAATTTACAGCTCAGTTTGGAACCTAAAGAATCTGTGCATAATGGCTGTGAGGGGCCTTATAAGGAAAATAGTGATTCACCAAGCAAGGTCAGCTATGAGGAAGATGTTGATTAATGAACGGCTGCAAATGTAAAAAGGTTAGAACTGGTTTAAAGAAGCAAAAACTTGAAGCTGAAATAAACGTCATTAAATGTAGTTGAGGTTACGTTTGTTTACTTGACTGGTTTTGATAAGACAACTGCTTTTTGTAGTTGTGTTGAATATCATAAAGGCTCCCAGCCAGCTGCCTAACTATCAACCCCGAGTGGTTATTGGGTTTTATGTCCATATTGTTGAAGCCAACAAATCATTATAATGAGAACACCACCATTCTGTCTCATTATATATGCCTCATAATTTACTACAAGCAGTAAATAAAACAATGTGTGAGGGAAACTGTGTTGAATTATATTAACAAATATAATAATTGTGTTATCGATCATTATTAGAATCATTATTCTACAGATATAACCACTACAATCATTAAATCAAATGCCGTCCAGTCACTTCATTAGAACATTTGACAAATTCTTTCGTTGGATACTTTAACAATCTGGCTTACTCTTACTGGTTTCTCCTAAGTTACCTTCCCAACTTAAAGATTTTACAAACTTAATGTCCATTTCTTTGTCTGGATGTTTTTTTTGTGCTTCTTTTAAACAAATCTGTAAAAAAAAAAAAAAAAAAAGAAGACAAAGATTAGAATCAATTGTTTTGCATTAAAGAGCTTTGTTTATACCCAAATAACTACTGACCACTAATGTGTCTTCATTTCAATCAAAATGAGAAAAATATTTTTACTTCCTGGACTCACTTCCATACAAACTATTTATTGCTATAAATACTAAGTAAAATACAGTTGTCATGGCAATCTATAATCTATTAAGAACTATTTATATATTTTGAGTTTCATTTAGAAATTAGCTAATTCTTTAGCTCAGAGCTGGGCACACATCTGTTAATCCGTAACATGTTCATTATCAGCGTTCATTTTCTTTATACTAGTTGTTGAAGAGGACGTAAATTTGAAAAATTATGATCTGAACATTTTCCTTCCTGTAAATTGGGTTTCTGTAAGCGTAATTCTCTATACTTGAATGACTTTAGCCAAATCGTTTGCTCCTGACTCTCTGAAGAGACGGCACTACCGTCCCTGATGTTATCTCATTTTCAAACTGACACATCTATATCATTTGTGATGCTCTCCATGGAGGGGAATGTCCTGGTTCTACTCAGGCTCTCCATGACTGTGGTAACCAAGGAACAGTGAATGGAAGGTCCTAATTGATCAAATGACATGTCAAGTGAAAGTTGAGAGTACATGAATTAGTGCAGAGTAAACAGTTGAACAGCGATGGACATTTTGAAGCAATTTGTGGATCTTTATGGATGTAATTTATTTGGATTAAATCTTGTTCTGTATTTAGATCATGGGGACCCTGGCTGAGTCCAGTAGACATTCGCACGATAAGAAAAATGAATGAGAAAGTTTGTTTATCGTTAGTTAGACAGATGTGGCTGCTGTGTTGTTTGGATCTTGAATTGTTTTACATGGTTAATATTGCAAGAATCGTAGCTTCTTCCAATGCATAGGATGAGTGGTAAACAAAACAGCAGTTGTTAAAATGACAGTGAAGATGAGAAAACATACTTAATGCCTGCGGCAGGCCATCAAGGGAGGTGTTACATCCAAAAAACGTTCTGTTATGGGGTGCTGAATAGTTATGTCATGCGCCCCATGTATAGAGGCAATAGTCCTCATCACAGCTGCCGCCCTTTGCTGCATGTCATTCCCATCTCTCTCCCCAATATTTCCTGCCTCTTTTCGGCTGTCCTATCAAATAAAAAGCCAAAAAATACATCTTGAAAAAAGAAAGAAAGTTTTTATTATTTGTAGCTTTTCAATACAGCCAGGTCGTGTGTACTTTAGGTATTGTAAGTCATCATGGCCTCTTAAAGAATCTATTGACATTGATGTGATTTTTTGTTTTGTTTTATATTACTGGTTAATGTTAACGTTTATTTTCACTTCAGTTAATTATTAATGGAAATACCTGATATCATAGTTGACGTCTTTAGTGGAGTTCTATTTCTGATGAAGTGTGTGTCCTCTTTGAGAAACATGTTTTTTTTCATGAATTTATTCTTTTTTTTTAACTATGTGTAAGCTTCTGTAAATTGAAAGACGACCGAATATTTTTGTTTTGCTGCCAATAAATTGTGAAAGCTTCACAGGCCTCCCGTGCTCGACACAGCATTTAAATGAATACAGCCGTTCAAATTTCCTGCCTGCGTAGCTCCCCTGTCCTGTTTCAGATGTCTCATTCCTTGAGCACTCTGCTAAGAAGGGTAGAAAATGTGAATTACAAGTAAGCTACTTAACCACAATGAATTAAGGCCTAACATTTGAAAATTTGATACTGAAATTACTGTCATTATGGTGCATTATGTCTGAGCATAATGATTGCTTTGGCGCTGTTTGAAGACAAAGGCAGACTCTGGGGGGAGAGCACAGTTAGAGGAAAAGTTGATTTCATGGCTGTTAATGATACGTGAACTTCAAACCTTAATTCTAGCAGCCATCATTTCCTGCCAATTCACAACTCTTCTTTTGTTACCGGCCTAAATAGTAATGCATCTGCAAATGATTTCTCTTTCTCTGGACTCAGACTGAGCCATACCCACAGAGAAATACTTGTCAGACGGCAGAAAATTGCTCCTTTTAGGCTTATGTTTGCTTTGTACAACATGTGCTTCAGAGAAGGACGAATAGAGAGAACATACTGGAAAGGCTTAACAGGAATGCACAGAGTGTTTTAATCTTTCATCATTAATTGATGGATTTAATGGGTTAGGAGAACACTACACAAACACAACGTGTTTAAAAACATCTTCATCTCGTAGCAGAAGAGTCAGATAGCTCTTATGCAGAGCTTTCTTTGGCCTTTGCTGTGTTTTTGTGGCTGCAAAGTTTGCACCAAACGTCTAGGGTGTTGACAAAGAGATGAATTGCATACCAAGATGTGGGACCACACAGTAACTGTGACCGCGCTTTCCTCACAGCTTTATTATTGAACTGCCAAAACAGACACATGGAAAATGGGTCTGTACCAACCTCTATTTTTTTAGGATGTTTCCAAGGTTGCAAACAATGTTGAGACCAATTGGAGCTGTTATTAATTCTCCATCAGTTTCAGTTTGGATGCCTGAAAACCAATTAAAGGAAACTTAATTGAATCAGCCTCAGGACCCTCCTGAACAGGAACTCAAATGAATTGTGCTCAGGGACGATGGCAGGAAAGAGGAGGAGGCCTTGGAGGTTAAATAAAAAGGGTGAAATTACTGAGTACAAGTCTCACCATGGAATAATGGCTACAGTCTAACCCTGCTTTGATGGAAATTAAATGTTGTTTAAAACCTTATCCAACCAAACCACCTGCAGTGATATATTTTTTTTTGCCTGGTCACAATTCAGTCTAAACCGAACACAAGCTTCGGCCAAACTTTTGTGTGGAATTTCTACCAATAAATACATTTGTGGAGACACTATTGACAGCAAGAACAACTAAAGAGTTTGAATGTTTGATTGAATTGAAAAATCGGTCCCCAGGTCTTCAGCGAATGTGTTCCTATCTCATGCTGTAAATTAGAGCAAGGATTGATTAAAAGACTGTTGCTTTGGGACTTGAGAGTTCTTGCTGGTTTGTGTCTAATGAGAATGTCTCATATGCTGAGCTGTAAAGCCATTTAGAGCTGGTCATTAGTGGTAGTTTAATTTGTGCAGTGTCTGCGTGGGGGCAAAAAATAGTTTATAATGTCACTTCAATTGATCTCAACTGCCATACAGGTGATGGTTGGGGGTTAAGGTTGTTAGCAAATGCTCAGTCCAATCTGTGAGTTCATTCACATAAGAAGAGACAGGGCGCTCTCGCTAAACCGGTCTCCCTTTGTGTATTAGAACAGAAAAAAAGGGAATCAGTCACATCACTATCAGTGTTACTTGTTGCAGTGTTGACAAAAAAATATTTAAATTTTGTCAAGATACGAATGAAACGTGCAGTTACTTCTGAAAATGTTTGTAATGAGGAAGGCCACACACCATGTGAGATTTCTGTTAGTTTAAAATGCTTAAACATAGGCGTTATATTCATTTGTTTCCTTTGCATTTTCCCCCGAAAAGGTATGTTTTCTTCTGGCAGATTTCTAGACACAAATGTCAGCAAAGTTGTCGGACTAACTCCTGTAGCCACATGTCGAAGTGTCGTAGGGCAAAACACTGAATCCCAAATTGCTCCCGCTACATGGATGAATGGAATAGTACAGTTGGGCAATTGGACACTTACATAGCAGCATATTCCATCAGGGAGTGGAGGTCAGCTGAATGAGAGAGACATGGGGTATAAAAGTGCTTTGAGTGGTCAGAAGAAGACTCAAACAAGTCCATGTCCATTTACCATTTACAAACCTTTTATCAACATCAGTAGAAAGCTTGGTCATGCCTTCAATAAAAAATGTTTTATCTTCGTTGGAAAAATAGAAAAAAAGCAGGACAGACACATAATCAATATGGTTCAATTTCCTTACAAAAAAGCTAAGAATTCAAACTCCACTTATACTTACAGTAAATGATACAAAAACACCTTTCTGATGTTTAGTCTCATGTTCATATGTGGTCCACTACTTAGCAACACACATACATACACACACACACACACACACACACACACACACACACACACACACACACACACACACACGCACACACACACACACACACACACACACACACACCCATCCTCTAGCACACACATATCCAGACACACACATGTACTACCTCAAGGCTATGTTCCATTGTCCTGGGAGAGCCATGAGGAGGAACTCCTTTCATGTGTCATCCCCTGTCACTGTGCTGTCCTGACAGAGGCTTAGTGACATTGGAGAGGCCTCGGCAGAATGTCCTGCTTTTAGTCAAATGAAGAGTCTGGCAGCTGCTGCATTCATCAAAATCAAAGGATAATCTGCTTTCCATATAAAATCAACTGATGATTAACATTTTTTTTTCCCAATGAGGGGGATGGGAGTGTAAATGCTTGCACCTTTAAGGAGACACTTGAGAGACACGGGGCGGGGAAGGTTCAGAAACGGTGCAGAATTTTGTCTCTGAAGATTTTAAGTATTACGAGCACAGTGTCTAAACTTAGCTGTTGCTTATTAAAGGGATGCTCTGTCTGTTTTTTTTCCCTCTGTATTTTGGTTTTAATTGCCCATTTCCTTTAGAGGTAGTAGATTTGAGTGACAAGGTCAGTAACAAAAACCTTTTTTAACCAAAACAGAAATCACTAACTGGCCATTTAGCAGTGAAAATGTTACACGATTCAAAACGAACTGTAATAACTCTATTTTGTTGTCTGCAATGCAATATATCTCAAAGGGCTCCAGCTATAATAAATGTGGTAACATCCAAGCTACAGTAGATCAAGAAAGAACTGATCCAACTGTATGATAAAGTGAAAAAGCTAACTGTTAGGAAAAGTGGTTATTCAAAAGAAGATAAACTCAACATCCCTAAAAACTGAACGTGTACTCAAGTCAACAATTCAGTGAAATTGACAAAAAATAAATAAATACATGCAATTCAGAAAAACATACTTTTTGTCAAAAATATTAGCCACTGGGGGTTATAGCAAAAAAGATAAAATTGATTCTCAAATTATAAATGATATTGCCCCAGTTATTCATTCTTACCAAATTGAACCTGCCCATACCTATTCAAAAGTTTAGACATTCTAACCGAAAGGCTTTACACTCAGTCGAATCACAGTTTACTTTCATATATAAGTGAAGTAGCACAACACACTATTAGATCCAAGAGACCTCTCACTGCAACAGTTCACAATGTACAGATTGTCATATATTTAAAAAAAGGTTTTCATCAGTTTATGCTCCTTTTAGGGTTTATCTGTGATTGAGGGCAAACTTAGAAAAATTCCTATACTATAAATGATTGTAACTTGGCCTGGGCTAAGGCAACATGTTGCCCCACTTATGATTTTTTTTTGCCTTTGTTGTAAAGGCTTCTGAGATAATGAATTGTTCTAACTAGCATTTGATATCTTCTGGCTCTCTGTTTGACTGGGCTTGATCTGAGAGGCTTTGTGAGACTATCTAATCCATAATTAATGTACTTGTGCTTACTTTCATTTTATGCTGATGACTCTGTTATTTACTTCTTAATCAATCTTTTAAATCATTGTAAAGAAACAAACAAAAAAAAAACCAGCTACGATGCTTCTTCAAGGTTCAACACAAATTGTAGAGCTCTACCTTACCACTATAGTATCAAGAAGAACTGCTTTGCTCATCTGTGTGCAAATTAAATATTCAACAATATCTATGTAACTTTGGCTTGCAGAAAATGGCCTGACTGTTGTCAAGGCCCATACAGATATTGAAAAGAAGAATATTTGTGTACTCTTTCTCCTCAGCATGTTGAAATTAATCAGAACAATTGCTTTGAAATCTAAAAATAGGATGCTGATACCTGAAAGTGTTGATGCTTTTATTTTACCTTAAACAGCTGACTCCAACAAATCCCTCCTTTTAAATTCCCTGCTTAAATGTTTATTTTTCTATGCTTGTGTCCATGTGTATTTTTGTATGTTATTATGAATCTTGCTCAGGTCAGGACATGTCTCTTGGATAAAATAATAGGTTGAATAAAAAAAAGGCTTTGTAGTGGTTGCCTTGGATACTAATACAACTAGAGCAGTCAAACAGATAGAAAGCTAGGCTACAAATGTGTGACGTGCCCTACAAGGTTGATCTTGTTTATCTTTTGTTGGCTTTTACACCTTTATTAGATAGAACAGTTTGAGAGGGACAGGAAATGTGGGGCGAGAGATTGGGAGTTGATGCACACTAAGTAGCGTAGTAGGAGTATATGGAGTCAACCTGCGACCACCTTAGTACATTGGACGCCTCCTCTAGTTACTGAGCAAAACGTGCGTCCCCTGGATTTTGGTATTTCATTTGACTCGGAAACGGTTCATTCTTGTATACAGCAGTTGAATATTTGTTTCAATTAATATCATGATAAACTATCAGCGACACAAGTTGTAATTTTCAGGGAATGCACAAGTAACTTTGGGGTGCTTTTTTGATTTTCTGACTTACTAACATTATTCGCAGAAAAAAAAAATGGGTGTCCTGTCGCAAAAATGAAAATTGAATCTGAAATCAGAAATCTATTATTCAAGTGATTTAGCACAACTGAGATTAAATTAAAAACAGGACATAAAAGCATCCCTTTTCTTTTCAAAACAAAGTCCCATAACAGCTCCTACTGTTATAAGGTAAGGAGCCCCTCCTGGTACAGAGATTACTTCTTTTTTTTTTATCAAGTCTGCATCATTAGACACACAGTCTGTCCCCCTGACTCCAGTTCTGTGTTGGACATGGGCTAATCAGGGCCAAAGAAGAGAGCTTACGAATCTCTTCCCCCGTCACATCTCCCCACCAATGTCTTCTCCACCGGACTCCAGTCAAAGGCAGCAGAGGCCATTAGGCGGCTCTGGACCTCCTTTTCTTTATAATTACACCCTCCTGGACTGACCGAGCACCAGCTAGCCCTCTGCTATTTGCGGTAATTAGTCCAGAATGTGAGCTGTCAACATGCAAAAAATCGTGCCAGTAGGTCCACAATGCCACAGCCACCCCCACTGTGTTCAACAACAAGCACCTAGCCTCGGCCACTGGAATGCATTAACTTTCCCCTCTCTCTTTTTTTCCCTCGGCGACTCATGTCAAATCCAGGTCCCTCAGAACAAAATCTTCATAATTAACTGGCAAATTTTAACATGATTGCTTGTGACACACCTACTCTGGTAATTATTGCTTTGAGGCCATGTGCTAATGAAATTAATGCATTCATTGCCCCAACAAATTAGCATAACTCATACAAATGGCCCACATTTGAAACCCCGTTGCAAAGAGGGAAGACAACAGGAAAAGAAGCATCAACAAGAAACAAAAAATGGCTGCCACATTAAACTGTGGACTGTAATGAGCATCGCTTGCTCAAAGTCCTAATGGTAAAATCTTTTTAATGTTAACCAAGGGTGATTGCAGCTATGCATTAAAGAGTGATAGCAGCACAGGACCAAATGATTATCACTATCATCATTACAGACGATGCTGATCTACATCTACATCTCTCTGTGGAGAAGTATTAAATGACCGTGCCACTGCAGACATTAAAATGTTATTATACTGATGCATTAACTTACTGCAGCAAAGTTCATATCAATACACAGCAACAACTTCGCTACAATAATTCTCTAAATGGCACAGCTGCCATTCACAGCATTCACCAGGCCACTGCCACTAACCCTGTTCATGGCTGTTTGGTCACTCAGTGGGATGTCTCTCAGACATTTACTGCTCCGCATTAATAATTGATGACCATCCCATCGGTACAATGGACCAAGACAAGTGTATCGGTCAGTTGGAGCTAGTGAGGAAGTGTAAGAATTGTCCCCTCTTAGGTAAAAGAACAGCAGAGATGGTTTTAATACCTGAAAACTTGTTTGCCTGCAGCAAAAAACTGACAGGGAAACAGAAAAAAATGGCTTCCCATAAAACACTGAGTTACATTATTACAATCAAGTGAGAGTTTTCAGCTTGGCCCAACAGCTCATGATACTTTTCAACAACCTCAAGATATATATGTGAGACCTCTTTTTGAAAAGCAGATAAATACTACAGCATTGGAAAAAAGTTTATTTTGGATTTGGACCATTGCCAGTGTTTCCCATTAATTAATTAGACTGTGGCGGCCGCCATGCTAGAGTCAGGGAATTATTATCAACTATAAGAACTTTTTTTTTCTAAGTACATTTAAAGTACAGTTTACCCCGTTAAATGTGATGTGTGGCTGCAGTAGCCTACACCGGAATGTGTGATTGTTTTTATGTCTGTTCCCTAAATTGGTCCGTACCTTGTTTACCTCCTGCAGAGTGTTACAATTCACAGCCGCTCGGAGCTTTTCAATCACTGCGCAGGTTTCGGAGTTTTTAAACACAATCAATCAAAGACGTTTGATCACCCTGTCAGACAAAGCAGCATAACTAGTTGTAAACCTAGATATCGAAATTCTAGCTGAATAGTCTTTTTGAACCTGCAAAACAACTTATGAAAGAGCAGAACAAATCCATTTCGCCTAAAGACGCCGCGCAGCTCCGCAGCTCACCTGTTGTCTTGAAAAACTGCACTTAAAGTTTACTTATGAGTCTAAACATTGGATCAGACCTTTTTTCAAGAGGCTCTCTTCCTCATTATGTCAAAAACGTGCATTTAAAGATAAAGGTGGGTCCGCGGACCACACTTGAGAGGCAGAGAGAGAGAGTTATACGGGCGAGCGAGAGTCCAGAATTGCGTATGTAAGTGGACGGACAAGAAACAAAAAGTTAAATTGATCATTACTCTACAGTTTACATGTTTACCAGACAAGTATGTGAACGACATTGCAGACTGCAGTCTCTGTAAACAGACTGATGGCGTCCAAACTGCTCACTGTGCGTCTGCACGTCACCCTCCCTGCTTATTAAAAACTATAAAAACTGGTCATAAACCACGTCTGAACGTTTTGATTTTGAAATGTTCTTAAATCGTTTGAGCTTCTGTTAATACTCTAAATATTTATAATACTGAACATTACGATTAATTTATAAAATATGCTTTTGCGCAGCAAACTGCATGACGTCATCAAATAGAAGCATGTTGTAGAGATGTGATCCAAATTTGGACAAGAGGCTGGAAAGGAGCGGTTATCATTACTGAAAGAGGAGTAGGAACAGTATGCCTGCTTGAGGGTCTCTATGGGCCAAGCCTAAAGCCATTTAACTTCCATGGGCATTGGATTTTATGTTTTGACAATTTGTGCACTGAAAGAGCACAAAATTGTTAGAAGAGAACAAAGTTTTTGATACATTTAACCTCTTAATTTTGCACAAAATTGATGCATCTAACTTTAAAATGTTCACATTTTTTCTCCCGGGGGTGCATGCCCCCGGACCCCCCTACAGGGTTCGGTGTCCCCCCACCACAGTCTCATGAAATCCTGTGGGAAACACTGATTGCATTATAAATTTGATACAGTATAAAATCACAGGATGTTTTGTTCTTCTGTCAACAGGAAGGTTGTGAATATGTTCAATACTTCGATACCACATGAATTCAAACAAAACATTCTCAGTTATTTTATTGATCCATTGTATCAAAAAGCACTGAATCTTTCAAAGAACTTCAGATCTCCAGTCTTTTTTTTTAACCAATTGCTGCAAAATCCAGTACTGAACCACTGACAACGTATTTCGTAAGGAATTACCCAATTTTAAGAACATAGGACTATATTTTTGTTGCCATACTATTAAAACAGGTTTCCATATTATTTGATATTTACTAGAATCATCTCCCAGTTAAAAATTCTGGTGTTGTGACAATCCTAGTCGACTGAAAGGAAGAATAATTTCCCTAAAGAAATCAGGAAATGCGTAATCTCTGTTTATTTACACTTTTTGTTTGGTCCTCATGAAGTCACCAAGAGTAAGTTATTTATGTTATCTTTGTTTCTCTGAAGTGACAGCTTCCTGTGTAAGCGGTTTCCAGGGGGCATTGTTTTTCTGACTGTCATCTGACCGCGGATTTCCTGTGTGGGCACTAAAAATGTTTTGCTATATTTCTGACCCAGAAATTAAACAGTGCTGATATCTTTGCTTGGTTTGGGTGGTGGTGTTATTTCATGCCATGAATTGAATCACGTTGTGTAACATATAGAACATTGTTCAGTAAGCTGTTTGACAGTGATGATGTCATGCAGGACCCTGTCTTTAGTGGATGAGAGATCCCTGGGAAGTGCTTTCTCATTCTGCCTTCAGCTGTTGCATTGTGAAATGACAAAGTTTGATTTGATTTGTTGTAAACACATGAATACCAGACAGACATCTGGAACTTCTCCTTTAAGTAAAGCAGGACAAATTCAACAATATGTAGGAGCGGCCAATGACTCACATTACAAGTAGGGCTGGGAATCTTTGGGTGTCTCACTATTTGATCCGATCAATTTCGATTCTTGGGATTACGATTTGAATCAGAATCTATATTCCACTCAAAACGATTCTGGATCCATAGATTCAAAATGTCTCTGAGCAACCCTGGTTCAGGTCTAAGATGTCAAATGCTTCCAAGGCATTGAAGCCAAATGGTGCATTAAAAAACAGTCTAAAACCAGTTTCTGTAGATGGCTGGTCAACATGAGTCTGGTTCTGCTCGAGGTTTCTGCCTCTTAGAGGAAGTCTTTCCTAACCATTGTAACTTTGATAAATGTAGCTTAGTGCTCATGATAGATTAATGTCGGCTCTTTGTAACAACGATGATGACATTATATAATATATAACAGAGGTCGTTCTGCTGCTCTTTTGAAAAATGTCTTGAGATAACATTTGTTATGAATTGGAGCTATACAAATAGAGAATGATTAATTACAAAAGTTTCTATCTTTTTTTTAATAAAAATGTATAAATATTCAAAATGATCAAAATACCATTTTAGTTTACATTTTCAGCAAATAAAAAAAACCCATTTCAGTTCAACTTTAAAAACCTGCAGATCCAAACAACACCAAGAGTTCATCTAATAGAGACATGTTACTATCTATGAAAGGAGAGGCCCCCCCCCCCCAGTGGACTCACTCGGCTCCAAATGGAGACAAACACAGTCAGTGGGGACTTCCTTTCAGACTAAATGTTTCATTTAACTTTCATCAGTGTGTGTCTCTGAATGTGTGCGTGATTTCATGTTTAAAATATCTTAAAATCCTCAAAGGTCGTTGTCAAGAGTAACTGTGACATTTCCTTCCCTCTCATGCATACACACAAGCACAGACGGCAAAGATCACATTTTCAACCCGCTGCCGTAGAGCAAACAATGAATAAAACACTCAGTCGCCAGCTTTTGATGCTTTGACCCACAGCACAAGCATGAATACATACAACACATCAACAGCATACTCTCTAATCTCAGATGGTTAGTAATGTGGACACCTTATCCAGCTTGCAACCCCATCTGTGATGACACATCAGCCCCACCGTTTCAGACGAAGAAAGCCACAAACACAAGACACAATGTGTTCATGGAGAATTTGCATTAGGAATGTACCACAGGAAGGCGTGATTAATTTCTGCTCATGAAATGAATACAGATTTTGTCATTACATGGCTTATATCCTTTGCCAAATATTGTAATGTTTCTCCCTTCTTCTCCACAGCGAGTGTTCTGCTGCAATAATAAGGAATAAAAGACAGCTTACAGCTCATAAGCAACACAACTGCTAGCAAATCAACTAAATCACAGAGCAAAACAAAGACCTGATTGCTCATTAGTATTATGGATCTGCTCTGCTTCAATCTGTTTTGTGAGATGCAGCCACTGTTTAATGACTTAAATGGTGTTTGTTTAAATGTGTTATGTACATTTCACGAAGGCAGATTAAAAGAATGAGACATCATCGAATGTCTCATTAAATCTTTTTAATCCTTCCTGAGGTCTCGTCTTTCTTACTTTATATCTTTCTTTGTGTCTGTGGGAGTTCTTTCCTTGCCAACATCACAACAGATTTGAAAGCCTCCTGAAGAAAATTGTGATTCATGATTTTGGCCTCATGAGTAAAAATCTGACTTACCTTAGCTTTGCAGACAATGCACTGCAGCTTGTCTTCACTCCCACATCCCTGTAAAGAAACAACATTTAAAAGACATTTAGTGACAGTCCACCATCAAAAAAAACAATTCAAAAGCAGATTTCGGAATAAAAAAAATAAGTGACGAACAAGAAGAAGTTATAGCTGTTTAGAACATGTGATAAAAGCCCATCTAGGGACGGCCATTGCAAAATATCTAAGGCTGTAGTGTTTAGCAACAGGTTACTTACACCATTTACAAATAAACATGAAATAAAATTAAATAAATAAAAGTCATCCTCAGACCAAAAGGTGCATTAGGTAATAATGCTTATGTAACTACAAAGCCTAAAGCCTGCTAAGTATGGTGGCCTTTAGCCCCAAAAAAACACTTTTTCTTTCCCTAAACGGTGCAAGTGCAGAAAATAATAATAACAAAGAAACAAAGATAATATAAAAATGAACATTTCACGAAACAACACATTTTCAGAAAGAAAAAACAAAGAAAACAGAAAGACTGTTCACAAATCATAGACAGAAAACCCAATACATCATAAACACAGCAAAGATTAAACATGACAGTATTTAAAGAAAAAGAAAAAACACAACATTACAAAAAAAGTCCACATTCAACACAACACTTAAGAAAAACATTTCACAAAACACAAGGATTGAAGAAAAACGCTCAAAGACACATCAAAGGGAAAAAAACATTGAATGAAAGTGAAATACACAAGAACATTTCATGAAACAC
The DNA here is from genome assembly GCF_963584025.1 of Labrus mixtus. Taxonomy (NCBI): domain Eukaryota; kingdom Metazoa; phylum Chordata; class Actinopteri; order Labriformes; family Labridae; genus Labrus; species Labrus mixtus. The sequence goes on from NC_083614.1 coordinate 8,751,400, forward strand.
AAAACTGTATCTCCACAAAAAAACTACCAAACCATCACGAGTGTTTTGTGTTTTCTACAATGTTGTTTCGTTTTGCACCTTCAGACCACCATAGACTCTCGTTATCAATAGTTTGGACATTTCCTGCATTAGTGGATGTTGTTTTAATGCATGCACTTAATGTTCCACTCGACATCACAGAAGTGCACATGAAACAAAAATAACATGTTGACAACAATCTTCAAGCCGGTGCTAACTATCTGGAGATGCCATTAACAAGAAAAAGCATTTGTACAAACACAAACTGCCAAAGCCACTGCTTATATGCATTGCATGTAGGAGCCCACTTTGATAGATGTTAATGGCATATAATTATAGAACACTGCTATTAGGCAATGTGATTTTATAAAGAGGACCATTGCCCCTGGCACTGTGGCCTGATTGCTGTGAGTGTTGGGCTAATGAATGTAAACCAAGTCTGTTTGCAGTGATGAGAATTATCAACCCATGAGAGAGAGACAGAGTAGGAGAGGACAAGAGGAGTGGGGGGGTGGGGGAGGGGGGGCTTTACTCACTCTTCACACCACTTGCAATTAAAGGGAAAATGTAAGCATGCACACTCACAGTCAAGGGCGTACTAGCTGTTGTCACACATGCACAAACCCACTAACATCACACTTGAAAAACACATCAAATCCATGTCAGCATATCAACTTGTCATTATGTTTTTCATCTGTTCACACTTTTGTAAACTCTCAAATCAGTGCTATATTTAGCTGCTAAGTTGTTAGCATTTTCCTCAGCTCTCTTCTCACTGCCTTTTTCCTACTACTATGTGTTTTATTTCTGATGGATGAGATCACAGCAGAATACTATTACCAGTAACTGCACTGGATTGAAACCAGCTGTAATAAAATGGAAAACATATTTATCTGTTGGGATAGCGAGTGTACAGCATTACTTTCCAAAAAGGTCTGCATCTTTGCTCTGTATCTTCTCAAGCCGTCGTTGGGTTAGGCAGTGAGACACACCAGGCCACAATCGGCTGGTGCGGTTCGAGCAATACAGTCCTGCCATGCCCTTGTACTTTGTGCTGCGAGGGGTTTCACCCCTTTAGGAATGCACTCCCTATAATGAGGGTCAGGGGTCAGAGTGCTGCCTCGCCTGGAGGCCAGGATCTCCAAGGCACACTCAGTCACTGACTCTGTCCCTATATTTAAATCCTGCCTCAGGACATGTTTTTCAAAGGGCATCTCCTAACTAGTTCCTGGTTACTAATTAGTTTTGCGCCGCGCTATTTGTCTTTGGGAACTTGGGAAGGAGAGGGCGGGGGGTACAAATGAGGCAGTCTAAAAAAAGATAGCGTATGGTTAGCCTCAGTGCAGATGATAATTGTTCAGATAGTCTGAACCTCTGCAGCGAACACACTCAAGTATGTATCAACAGTTGTGGAAATGAATGCCAGCGCTGTTTTGTTGTGTTGGATTCAGCGTGCCCGCTGTTTCGTGACAACATCTGTGTGACACTGTTGTGGTTCAAATTAAATAAAGCCGTTGAATTTAGCCTTTTGTGTTCAAGATGCTTTTAGGAGTGCTAACGGTGCATGCTATCACTCCCAGCTGGCTAGCTCTCTCTCTCTCTCTTTCTCTCCCGTAAGTCAAATCATTATTGGATTACATTTTCTGGCTTCATAAAATGCGGTTAAGAGGCACTTTAGACATATGTGCATGACCTCTTTTCCAGAGATGGCTATCAGAGCAAAAGTGACAGGTCAATTGCTGATTTCTGTTCTGTAAAAGGGAAAGGGGCTCCCTACCCTGAGCACTCTAAAAGGTCGCACACTCTCTCTCCCTCTCTGTCTGCCTCCCTCACACACAAAAAACTAAAGTAGTCTTGTAGCATCAGCACACGCTCTCAGCTGAGAGTGGGACTGTGTGTGTGTGTGTGTGTGTGTGTGTGTGTGTGTCTGCTTCATGAGTGCTAGCTTGTGTGTCTGTATATAATTGTATAGTGGGAAGACACACACTTAATGGAAGTGGCTCTTCACTCTGACAGCTGGGTGGTGCAGATGAAAGGTCTGCTGTAGCACGTTGTCTACCACTTGTGGAGTATCAAGAGACCAAAAGCTTACAGGAGTGAGCCACACTACAGAAAGCATTTCAACAGCAGACATTTTATCCTTGATTAATACACAATGACAGTATGTGATATTAACTAATGTATCTATTATGTACAGTGGATCACATTACAGATACAGAGGGTTCTGATACAGGATTAGACCTAAGATGTTATTATTTTCACTCAGTGTGAAATTCCAATTCGAGCAGACCCTTTGCAGAGTCATCATACAGATAATGTCCTTAAGTGCATACTGTAAGTTACACAGATTGATGGTATTTTCTGTTTGCCTGCTCTTTGTGCTCTCTGGACCTCCAGTCAAAGCTGCTCTTGGACAATGAAATGTTACCCTTCTGTGAAGCCAAGTGCAAGATGCAGATTTAAGACATGATTGCTAAAATAACTTCAGCAGAGTCAAATACATTATATCCAAAGTTTGGATCATTTTACTTATTTTCACTTGATACCAAAATCACCTCTTCATCAGTTCCTCCAGTTTTGATTTAAAGGGGAAATGTGTAAGATATCCACTGAACTAAATGATAAAGTGACCTTACTATATCATCAGACATTAAGGAAACATGCTATGTTGAAGTGCTGGCTTCTCTGACAACACAGCAGCCAGTATATACTTCTAAGTTCAGATTCTGGTCCTGAATGGTTTGTTTTTGTTTTTAACAGAGAAGGTAGGCAGTTTTAAGGCGCCCCCCACACAGCCGCCCCTCGGTTTGTCAGGCAAACTGGAAACCAACAGGTGTTGCAACGATGGAAGCAGGTAAGCGAACTGGTTCAGATAGAACTGATTCTCCCCGACCTAATAGCCTTGGCATTTTTCTAATAAGCAGAAAAGTGGTCAAACTAGGATCAATATTGGAGATGCTTTTTGAAAATGGAAGGTTTCAAGACCGATGCAGAGCTGGTTAAACACTGAAGCAGGGGAGACAGGGCTCTCCAATGTTTTGAATTTGGACTGCACTGCCAACTTTAAATCCTTCCCGTGTTAGAGTTGCATATTGCTCCTTTAAAAGAAACTTTCACTTACTTTGCAAGTAATTTAATTTTGTACAACGCACTATACTTAAAAAAACCAACCATATAAAAACCAAATCAAGGCACAACATGGCTCCCTATTGACAGTTATCTGTAGCTGCATCAACCTTTTTTCCTTTTTATTTTGGCATAAAGCTAAAAATACATATCCATATTGATAGTTGATATGGCAACTGTGTTACATAATAAATTATGTTTATTTATCCAGCAGACACCAATGTTTCAGGAAACCATTCATTTCTAAGTATATTATTTTCCCTCTCTTTCTGGCTAAGTACGGGTACATTATTCACCATTTGTCTTGCTCTGTTTTGGTCACCACCAACTCTTAAATAACACACTTAGTTCTTCACAACTAAATTCTCCAAACTCCAAACTGTTCTCAAGCAAGCCACTGGTTTTATCAGTCTGTTGTGGTAATATTTTGAAGGAGGTTCATCAATGCTTTCTTGTTGATGACCTTTGCTTGTTGCTAACGATGAGTTAGCCAAAAGCTTGTTTCTTGCTAGTTGGCCGTGAGGGTTCATAACAGTGAATGACGAAAAAAAGAAACAATGTAGGGCTGGTAGTAAAATGAGTTTGGTGACAAGTGTCTGTCCTGTTCATGAGAGTCGGTGGCCCTTTTGTTATTACACATAATTTGTTCTATTCAGTTCCATAAAAGCAGCTTTACCATGAAGGATATTGTTGGTTTTCTGTCCATGCAACATAAAACACCTCTGAAGTCCATCTTCTTGTCATGTGACGTATAAAAAAAAACTGCATGGAGAGGAACGTTTATGCCTATAACCGAGCTAAGATGTAAAAGTTGGCAGTTATTTACATTTCCAAATCAACACACCTTTTTGTTTTTTGGTTACTTATGGGAGAAGACTTAAAAAGAGGCAATTATACAGTTTTTACAAGTCTGGCTGAAGCAGCAGCAGCAGCGGTTGGCTGGAGATGAATGAAGTTAAGAGTAATTAGCACGAGGAACAATAAGCTTCATGATGTACAGGAAGAGAAATGTGAGCCACCTACATAAAACTAACACTTCATTAACTAAGACGAGTGTAAAGTGCTTCTCTGCAAGGGCAAAAACACCTTATCAGTGACTGCTGTATCAATACAACGATTTGACTCAAAGAGTGCTACAGATGTTAATGAGCAGTTATGCGTTTGGTGACAGGTGTCTGATGAACAATAGCTTCCTGGATTTCTTCCAGTCCATTATGAAGAACTCCTCACTGTTTCAGCCTCTATGTTCCAACTGCTTAACAATGACGCGTTATCATTGTTAGTAACCCTCATTAAAATTAATTGGTATTTCTATTTGAACAAGAGCTCATTACCTTAAGGCAAACAGCATTGTTTTGTCTCAATGACGAATGCTAACATTGCAGGCACATTTATTCAAGGTTAGAAATCCAACACAGACATTTTCCCTCCCTCACATCCTGACAAATGACTGATGAGAAAAAAGTAGTCACACTGAAATTCAAAATATCAATTTCTTGGTTTTTTTTTTACATAGAAAGACTATCTTACCCTCTGGATCCATGTGGACAGGCACACGTGATGGGCAAGTAAATTCTTGCAGTCACAGAAATTCCTGAGTGGGTCACTGGCTTTAAGTTCAACATCCCTGCATATAAAGCACTCTGACGTCTCTGCAGAAGAAGAGGAGAAGATGCAGGTTAGAAAATGTTATGATCTGTTTTAACATTGCATCAGAGGCTAATTGCAGATTCACTCTCTTACGGAAGTTGTTAATTGAATAAGAATTGCCACCTACACTGCGGTTTATTACCTATTATAGCTTTCATAACACACACAGTACTGCTCCCTTAAGCATTTTACCGTTGTTTTATTCCCAGTGGAATTATTACAGAGTAAATCTGTGCTTTAATTGAAGTGGTTTGACAGTAGGAATATACAAAAAACTATGGCTGCAGCTGTTTCAGATGTTATCGGCGTCTCCTGTGCTGCAGCAGCAAAATGTGAACCATCATTTAACAAAGTGGGTCGTACAGACGAACTACAGGCAATTTCAATTTGGACTCGTCCTGATGTTTGTTTCTGTTTAGAACCAGGCTAAAGTGAAGGGTTAAGAACTTTTAATCTGATGACATCCATATACTGTATCTTATTCTACCTTTACCACTGTTAAAAGCTGCTTGAACCCTGACTCATATCTCACAGTAAAATGAACAGTCTCAGATCAATTAGGGGCGGACATGGAAGGTGAGCAGAGGAATATATTGAGCGTTACCTGCCGGGTATGTGGTCTTAGCTCAGGGCCGGGGTTAGCCACAAGATTCATTCACGACCAGCATCTTTGATTCTAACCTCGCACGTCACTAGTATTGCTGTAAGTGATTTTCAAGCTAATTATTGGACAGTAGCTAGAAGCCAGATTTGTTGGTCTCATCCCATAAAAACATGCGTATGCAGCAGTAAGGGCTAGCTGTCATCTGCCTGGAGGATAAACTGCTGCCTCAGAAGCTCCTGTCTCTTTTGGGCCTCTGAATGTACCAGATCGCTTCAGGTGAAGATCTATCTTCAGATGGAAACATCTTATAATCAAAGGCTGCTTTTTAATGTAAGCCATCAGATTCTGTGTAAGCAGATTTTTAATACTGACCAAGCATATATCTCACCTTTCATTAATGTCTTTAAGACAAGCTGGGAAACAGGAAAGCAGGATAAACTTTTCTTTCCCCAACACCAACTTTAGTTTGGTCAAAAATCAGGCTTCTTTTTTTTTTGTTGAGTCTGTGTTGTGTCTTGCTGCCACATCCTTTACCTCCCTGTCCCTTACACCAACCACCTGGCCTTCTAATGGACATCAGCTCAGTGAGGTACTTTACAAAATGTGTGTCAGAATTAATCTTTTTGCTTCCTTTCCATCTGCCGGTCTAACATAATATCAGGTTTAGTTGGTTTTCACTCCTTGTCAAAATACTTAACATGTGTAGAAGAGGTTGAGGAGAATAATGGAGCCATGCCGACACTAACCTATAGAGTATGACAGTGTGGCTAACAGGCAGTGTGCGTGCTCCAACAGCCTGACCGAAAATATTTCCAAACTTACTGTGATGGCAGGTTCACCAATTATACCAACACGTCCTTTTTAACATTTCATCCCTCCAAATCTGAACTGCTTTTACCATCATTATGGCAAGCCCTGAGGCACTCTGGGGCTAAATAAGCGATGTACTGCTGCTGCTGCTGCTGGGAAAAATATAACGAGAAAACAACATTACAACAGAGATGTAAACAAACGGCGGCGTCAATCGTAGCTGAGCTGACACGTCTGCGTGATCTGTGACCTCCTTAATTAACTGTCAGAGGTGACAGTGTTCAGGAACATTTCACATGAAGGTGAGTGCTCGACCAACTGGCTGAAGTCAAACCCTCTACATGTTTTAGCAGCTAACAAAACTTACTCTGTGTAGCAGCAGCAGCAGCTACAGGCTGTGTTGTCTCCATGCAGAGTGATTCTTTACTGAAGCAAAGTTTGTTGTAGACAAGAGGCCGATCTCACAAAGGAAATTTACACACAAGAAATCTATTACAAGCTCTGTTGATTCTGCTTCTACAGTCTGAAAACAGCTTTAGTTGTGGGCGTCTGTCAGAGATGTTTTAATTCCCTGCAGCTCAGTATCAGGGAGATGAATCATAGAAAAGAAACAGAAGCCATGATCTCAACAGAAGCAGCGTTATTTGATGAGTTTCAAACACTGTACAGTGCAGCATACAGTAAACAAATGAGGAGAAATGCCAGATTGAGATAATTTAATTGTCCGTTGCATTGCTAACGACCTCATTAACTAAAGAATGATGGGAAATCAGCATGGTCCAGGCGAGGAACCGCCTGTGTGACAGCCATCTGGCTACAGTGGGGGGTGGGGTTGAGTGGGGGTTGGGGGATTGGTAAGTTAACACCACAGCCGTCATGAATTCCAAGCACAGGCCAAGAGCACCTCTAGACTGAAGATAGGATTGTTATTATACAAACTAATGTTCACCTGACATGTTCTCTGTCATTTGAGCTTGAAATGTTATCAACGTGACAAAATGAGACTGAACACAGAGCAAAAACGGGAACATTAGCCTGCTAATTAGTTGCACCTTATCAAGAATCCAAAACTCTCTCAAAGCATCTAAATCAGTGAGTTTCTCTTCATCCAATTGTTATCTCCTGATATTTTTAATTTCAACAAACTCTTTGAAGGAAAGGACAACGAGCTCGAGGATGGATTTACTGAATATTCACCTGACACTATTTCTAATTGTACATGATGATGTTCATGTACATGCAGAATTGTGCAACCAGGGGAGACTAGAGCATCATAAAGGGACTATTTCTACTGGTGCAAATTGAAAATCAACCTGAAAAAAAGAATCTGCAGCTTTTCAAAAACTCAACATTGAAGAGGTCTTAAATACCAACAAAGTGGGAACACTAGGTGTAAACACAGCATAGATATAATAAAAAAAAAAAAAAAAAAGACTTTTACAATTGAAATGTTGTAAGTCAAGCATTTGATGATTATTTTGTGACCTTGCTCTGTGAAAGGTGCTATACCAAGTTAGCTTTACTTCCACAGTGGCTACCTTGATGTTCTCTTTGTGACAGACTGACAGAAATGTTGATGTGCATAATCAGTGGAGTGCTAACTCAAACATGTACAAAATAAATTCTATAGTGTATATTATGTTCCATACAAAGCAGAGGGTAATAACTTTTGTACATACCGATGGACAAACTTCTGCATGAGCCAGCTGGCGACAGTGATTTGTACTCACTGCCCATTTTTCCCTCTTTGTTGTGGCTTTGAGACTACTTCTTCTCTTTCCTTCTGAACCCTCAAATTCCTGCTGTTTGTTCTACTTCCTGTTAACATTCCTCTGTGTTCTCCCACTGAGGTTATATGAGCAGCTGGAAAACTAATCTATGTGTCCAAATAGAAGTTTAGTAGTAAAGAACTAGACCTTCGATTACTGCACTCAATCTCAGCTGTATCCTGTGTTTTTGTTTTTGAGGAAGTGTTAAAGAAAAAAACAGCCAATCACAGCTGCACAGTGCAGGCACGTCAGAGCAGGAAGACACATGGTGAAGAAAAAAAGGAAACTTGGTGTATTTTTTATAAAGGCTGCCTATCAGAAGTTGTGAATCATTCGGGAATCGAAGGTCTTCAAACGGCAAAGAAGTGGATTCTATATGTGTTAGGAGCATACTTCTCTTTGTTTTATGTGAAAATAGATGAAGGCTGAAAATAAAACAGGAGCATGTAAGAGCAAAGACTGCTCTGCTAAAAACAACACTGTGTTGCAACAAGTAATCATGTATGCTCACTGCTGGGAAATGACGAAGCAATTTGAGGAATTTCCCCATCTTACTGCACATTGACTGAATACATTACTAAAGGAAATGTACCCAATAGCAGGTTGTGGTTTCTTTGTGACATTCTATTTTATGTTTTCAGGTCACAACGGTTCTGTCTCAGGAAAATGTCATGATGACAATGTGGAAGGGGGGGAAGAGTCATCAGTCATGAAATAATTTCAGTATTCTATTGTTTTACGTTTGAAAATAAAACATAAAAGTGCTTCAATGATCTCATAGAAAAGAGCTGTATGAGATTCCTAATGACCCTGCTTTGTCAAACAGTTCTTTCTTGGCTCTTTTTCAACCTGAATCGGAGCTGACCGTAATGTTACAGCTTGTTGTGGAGTGTTTACTCAGCACCTGCCTGATTGAAGAAAGAATAGAAAAGAAACAACAATGAAAGACGATACGAGATAAAACACTCAAATGATAACTAAAATGAGCTTTCAGAAAGTGGTGTAGTGCAGGGTATAGGCCGGTATAAAAAGTATACCTACTTGTTTTTCCGTCTCCTTTGGGTATACACACTTCTAAATCATTGATTGATTGACGATATTCAGTAGTATTGTGCAATTCTTTTCTGAGGAAGGTGAAGGGATGACCCTCCCTACTCTGTCTCTAACTGGAAAGTGTGCACTAACTAAATATGTAAGAGTAGTCTTACATGTCACTGTTTACATCATAGGCTGTTTAGACTCTGCTGGACTCACCACTTTGGGTAAATACTTTAGAGTATACCCACTTCTTTAGGCACCACTACACCTCTGCTTATAGCCATGGACTACTGGCACTGTGGCAGGCCGCTGAACACGTTTAACTGACAATCGTTGTTTGCCACTTAAACTTTAAGAACTGTAAACACTAAGTCAGTGAACTTTGACAGGATAAATATAAAAACAATGTAACCTTACTCCCTAACTCTTCCTAACAAAAGTTGTTGCTATCACAGCAGCATTTACCCTGCATGTTTTTAAGTGCTAATTTTATTTATCTTTAAACTTTACAGTGTTTAAGTTCTTTTCTTCTGATTCTTGAAATTAAAACAAAATAAAGCAAGGTGAAACCACAAAATCAGTATTACATTCCCTCATTGGTGTGGCATCACCTTAGAGGGTGGGGGAAACAAACGAGAAGTTGACTCATTGTTTGGTGTGAGGGAGATGACAAAAGGTTTAGCAAGTTTCACAATGTTCCTAAAATGCTCTTACCTGAAATAAGTGAAGATGTGTTTCTAATTTTTGAATTGGATGGTTTTTATTTTGGGTGGATGAGATGTTATTATTTTCGGTTATTGCTGCGCGGCTAAAAGGTTTAGTAATGACAACTATTCACCTTGAAATGGGGAACCAGAGTGTAAGCTCTGAATGCTTTACATCATCGTGGTGCACAACCTCTTGATATCCACAGAAATGCTGAAGGACAAGCTGGATTTTACTTGTTTTTTGCTAGCTGTTCTCTGCCGGCTTGAAGCCGAGCCTACAAGAATACCAAAATCCTTGAAGTTGTGGGGATGGCATAGGTCTACACTCTGCGTAATTAAATGGCACATTTCCCTCTATTAGTGACAAGCACTTATTAAAACAAGCATTCACATCCAATCCACTAGATAAATGACTTTACTCCAAGTGCCATGAAGCCCATTAAATTGCTTCTTTAGAGATGGATCAGGTCCAAACTCACAATCAAAGGATTTGACTGGGATTATCTCAGATTAGAAACACTCAGGGACAAATGAGGAGATGACAGGATATCATGCATTGAAAGGATAAATTAGCAGGCACATACCAGACCACATTTGCGATGGGTGTTAGGGAATAAAGAGCGAGGGGGGAAGATGGAGGGCTATAGAGCAAAGAACAGCCTTCAGTTTTTAGTAAACCCAAAGATGCATGGCCAAAGTAAACCACAGTAAAAGCTTTTTCCCTCTCCCTCTTAAACCTCCTGCCATCTTAACAAAGCCGAGGAAACATCCACTAAAAAGAAGATGAGACACAAAGTAGATTGTGAAGATTTATCTTTAAGTTTATGATCTCATACATTTTAAAATGGATTTGAAGTGCTTTAAATGGGACACATTTTATGGAATATAGTTCTTGCATACATAGAGATCCTTGGATTCACATGTTTCAACAGAGCTGGTTAGCTAACAAGCTACTAGCTGTTTTGTAAATATAATTATAATGTCAAAACATTGAAGACATCCTACTTTTTCACAAAGTCAAAACTGACTGTCTCCCTAAAAAGTTGAACGATCATCAGCTTGACTCTTTTTCAGCTCTGTTTAAGAAAATATTGATCACTGAGGAGGGTTAGGCCTCCAGCAGTTCCTTTAAAAAATGCTGCTCCACAGAATATGCAATAAACCGAACCATTTCTAACCAAACATATTAAATATGTGAACTTAATTTTAAAATGAAAAGTTAAACTGCCTTTTTTGCACAGTAGATCTTTTAGTTCCTCTCTAATTTGAATATTTAAAAGTAAAGTAAAGCATGCCTAGTGCTGATAAAACACTTTTCAGATGGATAAATAATGTAGGCAGCGGTTAATGTTAGCATGTACTTCTTTGCATATTTTAAAACCAATGAGGACCTTCATTCTATCGCATTAAACTTAGCTTTGGCTGTCTCTCCGACAGCAATAAAAGGAATTTGAAAGGGTTTGCACATTAAAGAAAAGTGACCTCTGAACTCAACATAATCTTCTCTGTCATGCGCTCACTTGTCAAGCTCTTTTCCCTTTGTGCTTGGACTAGGTGGCATGGACAGTATGAGGCACGACTGTACCTGCAGCGCCTGCTGAAAGCTGAAAAGCTCAATTCATCTACTCTTTGATCTGATTCACCGTCATTAATGATGAATGATGTGACTTACAGGTTGGCTTTTTGTAGGATTTCCTTTGAGTATCTCTGCTGTGGACTAAAAGTTTGAAAGCTCAATGACTATCTTTTCATTGCAGCACTATATTTGGATATTCAATCCTAGAGAAATTAAGAGATCAGAGGCCTATGGGTGGTGGAATTAATGGTTCTGCTCAAACCTCTGTATATACAGAGATCGGATGTGTACCTTGAACTCAAAGGTTTTAAATTGAATGATCTTGTCTACACCTACTTTTTTCAGACAACATGAAGCAGCTTTAGTAATATTTTGAAACAGAGTCTAACCTGAGGGGTGAACTGATGATGTTCATATTCTGCAGGTATCAGGGCTGTAATACAAGCTGGGTTAACAATATGAGCTAGCAGGCTGCGAGTGTTTCCCTTTTTCTTTAACATGTATTAACAGCAAGCATCAAACTATTGCATCACACTCAGTTAGGACACGGTGACAGCAGTCCTTGTGTGTGGAGGGGCTTGAGTTTCCCTGGAGCCCCCGCCATGTTTACTGTTAAACAGGTTTGCTGCTTATACATGATCTTCTTGTTATTTAACTAAATTCATCTTTCAAACCCCTTTTATTTTGTATTCTGTAATATCTTCAGCTAAAGGTACTTTACTTCCTGTCTGGATAAAACCTGCTTTTGTTGTGAAAGAAAACATGGAACTTCCATTAGGTTACTTTTTACTTATCAACTGAGCTGTCAGTGAGCTTTGAGAAGTGATATGAGCCACTCAAAGATGCAGCTTAGTCGTTACTTTCCCTCACTCTTGAAGCAGGAAGGTGGCTTTACTATGATGCACATAGGGACATAATTAATGTGATAAAAGACATGAATATTATTAACCTTAATCACATCGATATCAACATGTTGGGCGACAGTATCTTAGTCTGTAGGGACTTGGGTTGGGAACCGGAGGGTCGCGGGTTCAAGTCCCGGTGCGGACCATATATGGAAGTTGGTCTGGTAGCTGGAGAGGTGCCAGATCACTTCCTGAGCACTGCCGAGGTGCCCTTGAGCAAGGCACCAACCCCCCTCCCCACCACCAGCTCAGGAGCGCCCGCTGTGGTCAGCTCCGTCACTCTGACATCTCTCCATTAGTGCATGTCCATAGGATCCTGTTTGTGTGCATGTGTGTATATTTCAGCCTGTGTGTGTATGACCCTGATGAAGGCCACGAGCCGAAACGCGTCGGTCTAAATTGTTAATAAAGTTGATCTTCTTACTACAAGTGTCGCTGGAGCATTTTGACCTCTTCTAAGCCTTTCACTCTTCATGCACCTTGTCAGTTGGTGAAGTTTGAACCAGAAAATCCTCTTTTTCTCCAGCCTATGTGTGTGTTGCATGATTAACAGAGTGTAAAAACAGAATTTACCCTTGCGGGGATCAATAAAGTAAAAATCTTGAAATCATGTTAACACCAACGGACTTTATTAAAGGCTTTATATGTGATTTTTTGATCCAGCAGATGTCGCCCTTGAGCACCAGCATGAAACCAAAACAACTTGCGGTGCATTGTGGGTTAGCATGCTAATGCTAGCGATCTTTATTATGCTCGTATCTTCACACTGCATGTAAATTTATTTTGATCTAGAAACACAGTTAAGCAGTGAGTACAGTATGTTATTCTTCTTTTCTCTAGTCCCTCAATTAAACAACTTTTATACGCGAGGGGAGGAGTCAGCTGCCGGCTGGTCCGCCTATGTCAACAAACAGAAAATATGACTCGGAAAACTCGGAAAACATCACAGACAGTGGGACTCGGGTGTTACAGCCATTGTAGACTGTCATGACTCACAGAGTTATTTTCAGAGGATATACTTGATTTCTATTATATTTAAGTGTGAAAAATCACATATTAAGCCTTTAATTACTTTAATTTAATAACTATTAAATGTGTTTTTACATCAAGCCAAGACAAAAGACAGCTTGGTCTGTTTTTTATGCAAACGTTACAACAATCGTTGTAGATGACACTAAAGTAACAGGACTACTAGCAATCCTTGTATGAATGTTTTTCAAACAATGTTTAAAAACTGCTGCAAAAGTCTGAACATATCATGGGATTTCATTTCATTCAAACCAAACATGAGTCAACAAATTGCAGGCCAAGCAATGGGTTAGTCACGACACAGCGTAGTGTAGGGAGGGTTCAAATCACTAATGGGACGAAACAGATGGTTGAATTCTTTCAAATCCATCAGAATAAAGATGAAATGAAAATATTTGTAATCTTCACCCACCTAGTTATTGAACATATTGAACACATTCAAGAACAAATGCAGGTGGCACCATCTCTGCAGAAACATTCATAAAACTTAAACTGAGCACAGAATACTTGTGATTGCAGATTACTTGATCAGTTTGATTAAACTAAACCCCTTGACACTAAGCCCTACTGGGGTTGGCAATGTGCATGGTAACGATGATGTTACTATAGAATACACTGCAACATAAAATGATACATTTCATGTTGCCAATAAAAGTCTGTTCACATAACCGTCGTCCATGTCATTAGTGCCACCATAAGGACTCGTGAATTGGCAAATGTCAAATTGCCTTGGAATTCTTTTTAGAAGGCTGTATTTAAAAAAGCAAAATAATGATATTCCTGGGATTTCTGTAGTTTTCAAAGCGGGCAGCCGGGTTTGAATCTGACCTGTGGCTCCTTTCCCGCATGTCTTTCCCTCTCTCTCTCTCTCCAATTTCTGGCTCTATCCACTGTCCTGTCTCTAAATAAAAGCATGAAAAGCCCAAAATAAAGAAAACTAATAATAATATTGACTCAGGTCGACGATATGTTGTCGTATCAGTATTTTGTCCCACCCCAACATTCACACACATACACAGACATACTGTACTTGTCAATTGAACTGAATGCCTTTGATCGTCCCACCTAATCACAGCTTAAAGATGTCAGCTGTGTTTGAGATAAGGAAAATTTGTCATTGGCTGCTGCCTACTTTCTCTCTGTCATCCAATTTTACTGCCGTGATTTACAGCAGAAGCTGACAATTTGAGTGTGAATGAGGGCGTTTCACAGACACATAGCTCCATATCTCACACGTTCTCGTAAACAATAAACTGCTGAAGTTATTTTGCTCTCGTCTCCTCCTCCACTATTAACAATGTTCCATTAACAAGCACCGCAGGGAACACAATCTGATCTTTTGGATTATGCACTGAAGCTCTGCCTGCTACCAAAAAATACAACTAGTTATTGTCACAAAGTTTGAAGACAAGGTCAGACGTTCAAGGTTGCAACATGGTTTAAATATTCAGACTTGACCATGTAAAGCTTCGGGAGGTAGAACATTTTCACTCCATTAGTGAGGGGGACAAGCATAATTATGAAAATGAGATAAGGGAGAATCAAAATGACCTGATTGAAAAAAAGAGAAAAGTCCTCCAGTGCAGAACTTAGTTTGATTGATTCAGAGCAGATGAGCCCAGGGCTCCACTGTTGGCAGCCCAGGGTTCATGCTGTAATGATAGCTTTATAATTAAGATTAAAGACCAGGGAGCACAGACAAGACACCCGAGTGGTGTTGGGGGCTTCTCCAATGAAACTGGGAATAATTGAGGAGAAGTATCTACAATCTCTACCTCCCCAAAGAGTAGGTGGCTGCGGGTATCACTGAATGCAAACACTGGATGGCACTGACAACTTGAACGAGGTTCACCCATCAAGAAGTCTCAAACTGCATCTAAATGTACAATCTACATGTCAGTAGCGGATCTAAAAGCAGGAAAGACTCATCTATGAATAACTGAAGTGTATAATTTTAAAAAACTGAAGCAAAAGGCATGTGTTAAAAAAGCAGATTATGTGTGATTATGATGATTCACTCTACACGGGGCAGATTGGGGAGCCATCTGGGCAGCAGTGATGACTGAGAGAGACTGACTTCTGTTACTAATGAGTTGGACAGCATGAAAAGAACAACCGCATATCCAACAACTTTATTCTGTTAGGTTTGAAAAGATGGTGATTCTTTTTGTCCCGAGTTTTCCACACTTTGTGAGGAAATGGGGTAAGTACAGCAGAAAAATCTCTGCACGTACACATCCCTTGTTAAATAACATTTCCAGTCAGTCGTCTGCTTTTCAGTGTTTCGCCGCAGCTTGTCAAGGTTCATGTTCAAAGTGGCCATCATTTCTCACCTTGGCTGACACCTCCTATCTGATGAGGGTGAAGTCAAGTCGCTTAGATGACTAATAATCATATCAAAGGTGCCATGTCATGCAGCAGATTTAAATAAGAGGGTTTGGGGGAGCATTTGCATGCATCTGTATGCCTGGGCTAAGAGGCTAATGTCATAAAGTACGTCGCAGACATGATTTAATGTAATCTGTCATGTCATATGCTAATCTTCAGGCTGCTCAGTAACACACAGCATGTTAGCACGGGGAGATTTCAAGGAGCACTACAGTAAGTCAGAGGTGTGGAGCTGCACGGTACAAGATTACCTTTGACAGAGCGCAGTGTAAACTTATTGTGTTGATACGGTTAGGTACACATGTTTACTTTTCATGTATTGCTAATGTTTATTTTAGAACTAATAGAGGTTGGATTGACTCAATTTAGCAGTTGTTGTTTTTTTTTTAACTCTTTGGGCAATAGGGCATGTCTGCAGTTTTAATTCAAGCCTATGAAGAAAAGCAGTAGTTGTCAACTTAAACCACTCAGTCCTTAAAGTAAGAAGCTGATCTGGGTTTGGGGGGAATGATCTCATCAAATCATTTGGACAGGGATTCAAGGATCTGATACTGATATCGAATATCAGAGTCTTCTTAAAGCTAATCTACTGAAGTACAATATATAAACATGTCTGGCCTGAATTTCCCAAAAATCTGTTTAAAAAAATTAACATCAAAGAGATTGCACGTCTCATTTGGTCAAATGTAATAAAAGCATAAACAGTGAGCTTTTGTTATATCATTGAGTGTGGTCTGTGTCTCTGAAAAACTGATTATGTGTTACGGGTTGTTTGAGTTCAGGACCTTTGCTGTGGACAAGGCCCTGTATGATATGACTGTGTTGTATTTTATGCAATTTGATTTAAATGAAAAGAGCATCTGCAGCAGCAACATTTACTGCAAACTGACAGTAAAAAGATTTTGGAGATGAATCACTGATGTGTACTTTCTGTTTTTTGATGGATTTCATTTTGCAAAATAAATTACAGTGAGGCCAACAATGAATAATAAACTGTTGCATCTTCACGTTCATCATCTGCTTGATGTGACCTTTTCTTGATTGGGAGGGGGGGGAGCATTCTCTTTTCATAAAAAGTACAATTTGCACACACTTTTATCACTGTCTCACAGAACATATGGAAGGAGAAAAGATCTAAATTTGGTCACAAGTGGCCCCGCTGCCAAAACACCAAAGAATGAAAAATAAATTCATTGGAGGAAAATGTCAGGTACGAAGCTGCGCGAGGGACTTTGGAGGTCTGACAAGACACAATTACAGACCGGCCCCCTACTGAGGACCGGGATGTGGTATTTTCATGTTGGTAGTCTCTCAAGTA
Organism: Labrus mixtus; assembly: GCF_963584025.1. NCBI lineage: Eukaryota > Metazoa > Chordata > Actinopteri > Labriformes > Labridae > Labrus > Labrus mixtus. The sequence continues at coordinate 8,768,338 of NC_083614.1, forward strand.
AGCCCACAGCGGCGTGACACACCACTCTTTGATCTATTTGGAGGGGGCGTGTGATGCATCCCTCTCTGGCTGCTGATATAGTGTGGGAATGAATGTCAGGACAAAGTCAGCAAAGGGCCAGCACTCGCCCAAACACACTCCTGATACACATGCATTAAAACGTGTAAACCTGCATAACACTGAGCTCTCTGTTTGTTTCCAATGATCTCTAAAAGGGGAGGACAGACTGTAAAATACATCTGTTAATCTGAACCTTTTTACTATAACATGATCGACTGTAACATTTTATGTAGTTAAAACACCACACTTCCTCCAGTCCCTTCAAAACATACCATATACTCTTGTACACACACTGTGTATCCTGATATATACAGCTTTCCCTCTCATCTAATAATCTCTCTAATTATTCATAGCCTGCAGACAGCCTGATAAATTGCCTCTGGTAATTAAGATGACTAAGTGAGAAGTGCAAAATGGTAATTTATCCTTGCATGACAGAGTTAAGTAAACCTGGTTATAAAACTTGCCTAATTAGCCGTCTGAAAATAGAACAGGATGGTAAACCAGTGAACAGGAGGTTAGAGAGAAAGAAGTATTACAGACTTACCAGGTGGTCAATTTGCTTATTTTTCACCTTTAATCAATCTTTGAACACCATAAAAAACATTATTTCTGTATACTTCAAGGACACGAGTAAGGAAGTTAAATAAAATGCCATTAAGATTCAAATCTCTCAAAACCACTGCCAGCCGTATATTGTGGAATATAATGACTCTTGAATACTTAAAGCTCCTGTGAGCAGTTAGCTGGTTATAAAACAGACAGAAATTAATACTGGAGCCTCTATATGACCATAGGGTCCATCAGTGACAAGATTGATTATTCTATATAGTAATTTTTGATAGGTAGAGGTAGAGCTTTGTCCACAGGGGGCGTAATAATCATCACACACCTTAAGTTCCTCACAGGAGCCTCAATGTCCAAGTCAAAAGTTACTCTATTCATTACACTGAAATGTTTCACTTTTAAAAAACACCAACCTTACATTCAAAAACGTTATGCTTATTACTTATACAAATGATAATAATACATTTGGTATACTACAGACAAACAAAACTACTTCATATAAAACTATCAACCAAACCCAAGCATAATGTAGATTTCTCAGTTAAGTTAGTATTTTTATCTTTACCTAACCTTTTGTATGTATGTCGCAATAAAGTAATGTACTGGAATCTTTTTTGTAATCATCTTTTCCTGAGGGTGGATTCACATTAGGAACTCGGGCCCAGATCCAGAGTGTGATCCCTAGTAAGCCTGACCCCAAAGTGTGGTTCATTCATCAGTGTGTGACGATACACAATGAAACATCAACGCTTTACAATCTGTTTTACAAGCCGCTGAGCACGTGCAGCCCGAGCCCTGGGTGGTGATTCCAACAGATCACAGATCAGCTGTGGTGTGTTTCATCACTAATCTTAAATAGGCATGTAGTCTGTTAGATTACATGTAGGTCAGTTAGCTTAACTTGTGACATTAATTTCCCATCTCAATTTAATTTCTTATATTTTTTGTTGACAGAGCTTCTTTTAGGTTCCAGCTTTTTAGCGATCAATCTATTGAAATCTAAGCTGTCTTTACTCTTCATTAGTCTTAAAGAGGAAGTGCTGAATTGGATCCCATGTGTTTGGTGAAAAATTCCATTAATATATGTCGTCTTATTTATGTTGTTTGATACAGTCTGTCTCCATTTCAAAACAGGCCTGTCTTCAGTTAAGTTTAGCCCCTTTTATCTTGTCCTGCGCCTTTGATATGAAACTACATCGAAACACCGACAAACAACATGTCACAGCCAATATACAACCCTCGGAGACACGCACAATAACCTTTCCCAACATTGCCCATCTCAGCGCGGGTCTGTCACATGCTCAATTGCATTGCATGTGACACCAGACTCGGGGGCAGATTTTTCCCAAATATGATTTGAGATGATTGAAAGGTTTTTGATTTAAAAGTGTATTCTCTTAAGCTAAGTGCTCTCAGAGACCATCAAGGAAATTTAATTGCCTCACTTAAAGAAAAAAAAGCAGGTTTTCTGACCCAAATCATATCAGATCTTAACATCTCAATAGAAACACATGGAATTGGATGGTCAACTGGGCGCCTAATGTCATTGGGAAATGCAATTTTCTGATGGCATTTCCTACGTCTGTCTCACCGAAAGCACAAGATTGATCAAAATCTTAATGAGCCATTTTCAGAAGTGGACTTTGGCTTTGGCTTTATGGTAGATTATGGAGCCAAACAACCGTGGATGTTGACCTTATAAAAGGAAAGTTTTTTCCCCCTATTTTTTCAAAAGAAAAGTCAGTGCACTCAGTAACTGTGCACGTATACAACAGCAGTGGATTAAAACAGTACAAAGGACACTAAATGATGACTACACTTGCACATATACTGTAAAAAAATATTTTTGCTTTGAAAGCATAGACACTTCATCTAGTGTGTCTTGTCATCTCTAACACTCTGTTGGATAGGAACAGCTATATGGAATGCCAAGCTCTGGCAGATCATCCCAACCTCTTCAAATATGATGGAGATGTTATCAGAGTCGAGAGTCAAACACATAATAAACCTGATATGGTCCAGAAAAACACTGGAAAGAGCATGATTGAGTTTTGTAGTAATAATGATAAAATGTTCAAGCGTTTGAGTATTACTCTGCGGATTATCAGTCAAGGGCACACTTCTTTCCAGCAGGCCTTACATCTGTGTTGGTAATTTTCAACTAAGAGCAAAGACATTGTGCATTCCAACAAACCACTCAACACTCCCAGTGAGAGTGACACTTTTTTTTTCACTTGGCTTGGCTTCAGAAAACAGGGAACAATACCAGTATGGCAATGGAAGCTAATACTGTCATTGGAAATATGCTCCATCTCATTATAAAGCCTCTTCTGCCCATCTTTCTTTATCAAAGTACTTCATTACTGTCCACATGTCACTCACTATCACTTCAAGATCCGCTGGTATTAAAAATGTTCATCTAATTGGGCTTAATTGCATCAGTGCTTGTTCCATTACTTTAATGTGTTCTGTGAAATGAATTCAATGATGCTCAAAGGTGTTGGCTGCCATTAGGAACAGGAGCCCAACTTATGTATTGGTGGTAGATATTATCAGGTTGATATACTCCACGTAGGATTTATTGGTTTCAATGCATGTAATTCAAATATGTTTCCATATGAGACAAATAATTACATGGACTTGAGTATTCTATCGTGTCGATGGGGTTTTTAAATATCCTGTTTTTGTTTGTCCATGTAAACATCATATCCTGATTTTGCTTCCTGGAGAACTACCAAAGAAAACAGAATACTGTGACATGTACACGCCATACCCACGTTTCTGAAAGCTGCCACTTACCTGCTCAGGTGCAACCTCGGTCAAGTGACGTATCAGCAGAACAAACATGGCTGCGTTAACCTGGAAAAACAAAGAACCTGATTTTTGTCTTTCTGTAATAAAAAAAAATCTAATATAATTGGAAGTTCAGATGGGAGAAAACTTACCTATGCAAGTTTGTGGTGAACAGGCTACAGGAAGCCAGTTTCAGAGCATTTCAGAGGCCTGCGCAAATAACATGCAGTAATCAGAAACTGGGATATTAGTCATTTTAATAAATACAGGGTAATGAAAAACCAAGTTTCTCTGTGTACATCTAAAAGGCCAAATCCTGAATATGAACAAAACCAGGATAGGGCTCATAACCGGGATCCTCAAGTCCATGTAAAGGATGCTTGGGGTGTATAAGGACTGGTTCCATCCCATATTTTGTCAAGCAGAATGTAGCGCTACTCTTAGTACTGTCTGCAGCATATACTGTACCAGACACACAAATGGTTGACTATTTACAATGAGATTTGTTTTTCTTTGATAAAGTTGTTAAGAGGCATTCAGAAGGCTGCTTTTTTTAATCAATCACATCAGGGCAAAATTGGTGCACAATACATTTAGAAACATTATATTATTAATAATTTCGTTGTACAATTGTATAATGACAATAAAGGCATTCTATTCTATTCATTCATTATGTATCATCCACTATAACGGTATTTGAAAACTATTTTCTTTAAAAAAAAAAAGTATTGGTATCCTCAAAGTTCACGTATCAGTGTTGCTTTTATACACATAACCTATTTTGCAAATCCAATATTTTCTTACATGGTCATCCTTCCCTCACTACTTGACGTGTAATACTGGTTTAGAGAAGAGAAACTTACTCTTCTGCTTGTTCAATCAAAATCAATCGAAACAACTGATAGAGAGATAGATAGATCTTTATTGTCATTGTAAATATATACAACAAAACTCTGTAGGAGCAATCCAGCTGCAGCATATACAATCTAAAATATGTACACATACAACAGCACACAAACACAATCCAAGCACATGTCATACATACCCACATACACATTCATTGCCGTAAAAAATTGCAAAAGATTGAGAGAGGTAAGCCTACGTGCAAAAGACAAAGCCTACATTTTTGTAGGCTATAACAATAAAAAAGCAAAAGGTTAGATTTATGACACACGCACTATACGAGGCATTTATTCAGATGATTTGACAGACACTAGAAGGCTGAGGAGAGGAAAACAAACAGGCTTTTAGCTCATTATTAAGAGAATCTGTAGGAGTGCTTATCCACTGTGCAGAGTCAAGAGTCCAGTGGATGTCCAATGCATGCCTGGCATCTGGTGAACATTGTTATACAGTAAGAGGACAATGAGCCTGGTTGTTGCTAACAACATATTGGCATTAATCTTCATCAGTACGGACTCCGCCCCCGCCAATATATCTCATGATTTAGCAAGCATTGCCTCCCTTTCAGCCCAAAACAACAACACTTCAAAGTCTGTCCAGTATGAACGCTTCAGACATGGTCAGAGATTTCTGACAGAATGCCACAGCATGCTTTGGTTTTAAACAAGCAACAGTCAAATCTCTGTGCTGCATTATGTTTTTATTTAAGTCATTTAATCTTATTTAATCTTTTCTTTATTTTATTTACTATGGCTGTCCCTCAGTCTTTTTCTTTGTTTGAGCCCATTGTTGTCATTCTGTTAAAAATAAAATATATTAACAAAGCATTTCAAACTTTTGAGAAATTATTCAATTGACACATTTCCTCTTCACAACGACTCCTCTCAAACATTAGATGTCACATAACTAGAGCTCCTTGTACCAAGAAATCTAGTCATTTAAAAATAATTGCCATTAAAAGGCAACTCATGTCATCAAATATTTATATGGTCACAATCCTCCAGGCTTACAAAGATACCAGAAATGTAAACTCTTATATGATACTAGTAATACTCAATGATAACAAACATGTTACCACGGCAACAATATACAAGTCCTAGGCATCCATTTTTGGGTAATTTCTTGTTTTTTTATCAACAACAATTGCAGGGAGACTTCTTCATACTGTCTAAATTGTACAAATACACTGGTACGGTAAATTCAGTGTTAATGACAGACAGTCCTCTCTCTCCTCTTGCAGCAGCTTTGGGTTCAAAATCACAACCGAGATCTGTCGTTTCTTAAAGCTTCACCCCTTTTAAATACTACTGATGATTAAAAAAGCTTTGTTTCAGTTTAAAAAAAGTATCAAAAGTATCAAAGTTCAAACAGTTTATTTACCAGCCTTCTGTTCTCGGGTTGGGATATTAAATAAGGGACAGAAAAGAGTTTTTAGATTTCTTGCCTCACTAGTGTTGACCGCTGACCTTTTAAATATAGTTATATTCTTTAGTCTTGGTCTTCTTTGTGCCTAATTCTAAAACACTTCTTCAAGACTTTCCTGAGATGTTTTGTCAAAGCATTGAGAAAAATTTGATGTTTGTATATTAAAGTGATGAATGTTCAAGTTTTGCACAGCCCAAGCTAGAAGAGCACTAAAGTCTTTATTATAGTTAATATAGTTAATGTCAATAAATGATATATTTTTAATATCTACATCATGATGTTTGAATTCATAATATTGAGAAATCCCTCGGTGTCAACTTCTGTTTTTAATTGTTGCCCGTGCAACATACTTTTGATGTGTTGATGTTTACAGACATCTCTGTAGATGGAGATAAGCAGCAAAGTGCAGTCTAGTCAAGCTCATCACAGACTGTCCTTGAGGCTTTGAAACAAGATCCATTTAGATTGTATGGCAGAGTAAAGGAATATGGCCTATAATATCTACAACAGCTTTGTAGATAATGATCAAATGAAGAGGTCTTAGGAAAATAGCTTGAACCCCATGCTGATTAGGATCCAATTATAGGGTGAGAAAAAAGCTATAATTAACTTTAGGGTGGTGTTTTTCTGATTCCTCTAACCTGCCGCTGGTTTAGCATTTCTTTTGATTCCATATACTGAACAAATATGACTTAGATGTGACCATATAATACGATGAAGCTCGTGTGCTGTTTCACATATTTGTATATAATACATTCAAATGAATGTGGGGTTCAATAGGAAAGTTGTTATTTCCATTGATTACTAGTATCTATATACAAAAGGATGTTGTGTGAATAATAAAATTAGTAAAACAGTAAAAAATATAGAGAAAAGAGAAATTACTTAAAATGCTTTTCCATGGTTTCCATATCCGCAAGCTGACACAATCAACAGCTAATAAAGAGCTGCTAAAGGCTTTGTCTTTCTATATGCATTCATCTTGTTGTTGTTGTTAGCATCCAAATACCAAACTGAAGTGATGAACAGAATAACAGAATAAATGTTAATTATAAGGATACTTCATATGAATGACGGCTACAAACGGACAGTCGTCATTATTTCACTGATTGAGAGGAGCAACCATGTTAACAGCAGTTTTAGGATGACCCTGCTATATTCTGTAGAAAGATTAAAAAATATAAGTGGAAAATCATTCAGGGTTAAAAAAAACATTTTCAATCAAAAAATTGTCTCTCTGATTTTTCAGCTCATATTTGACATTGGAGTAAAAATACATAGGATTTTATTTTGTTCACAAACTAACCAGTGAAACCTGAACTCATACATTTTTCTAAAGACATTGAATATGCATCATTTTGTTGTTTCTTGCTTGTTTAAATATACAACAAAATTGAGTAACATGTGTTTTTATGAATATTTGTTAATGTGATTGCAAAGAAAACAATAATGATGTAATAATCCATTCTCTTTTTTCCAAATGAATCCAGTTCTGGTAACGACTAAAATTAAGTTCCATATTTATTCCATATTTATTCCACACTGTGTAGGAGTCCTGGTTATACACAAACACAAACGCTGCACATGCAAAGAGATATCTTAACCATTAAAACAAATAAAACCTCTCTGAAAATCAGGGAAACATGTCTGCAAGTTGACAACCAAACCAAAATTCAATCCAAAAATCTCACATAAAAAGATGCCACACGGATAATATCTACTCGAGGTGTAACAAATAGGACTGAGTTAACACCAGCACGTTCTGTTAGAGTCATCCCGGGACTGTAAGGCCTACTATGGTGTTTGTTTGCCATGTTGTAATGAACTAGTTTGCTTCACTAAAACCGAGCTGCCGCCGTCACACTGTGACAGCAGAGCTCACAGCTGCCTGGGAAATAAGATAAACTATTAGAAGATGAAAAAGAGCTATCGGTTCCATCTCGCTTGAATCAGGAACTTGTTTGCCTCTGCACAACCTTCAGGAAATACACAAGGCCTCGGATGGTACCACGGAATGACGCCCAGACACCGAGTGCAATTAAGCCCTGCGTGGCATGGGCAGCCATTATGTATGAAATCAAATTACCTTCATTAACCTGCCAAGTTGGCTGAAGGCGTCACTACCCACTGGTTCCTTCTCCGCCCTCGCCGAGGAAGATGAATGACAAACCAAAAGAGGTGTAGCATGCTGATATCCCTGTGGAGTTCTAATACAACATCCCCTCCCAAAATTTTCTAATGCATTCATGCTCATGGAAACCATTTCTGCTGCCCGCACCACGTATGTTCTAATGTTGCAAAATGAAATGCGTGGCTAGAAAACAATATCGCACGGTATGAGATAATTAGCTCTCCTGGCTTGACAAATGGGCCAATACCTATGTGCATACATGCTTTTGAGCGCTGCATATGTTGCCTTTATGAATAGGCATTGTGCCGCATCCCCTGTTGTAAGACATATTTATGTCTTAATGCCTGAACAATGGCTGTGCAGAAAAAAAACAGCTAAATTGCACCATACTGACAGCAAGGATAGAGAGAATAAAGATACAAGATCATAGAGGAGGCCATATCACTGTCAGAGAAATACAAGGAGGCATTTTTCTTTCAGTGTTTTAAAAGGTGCACAGACTTTCTACCACTGACCTCATTTTCCACCATGCAGGATGTCAAACAGTGTTCGTTTCACACCCTTAAAGGACGAAAAATCTCCCCCACAAATACTTATTTCTCACAGGAAAACAGGAATCAAGTTAACAACAAAATGCAATCCTGTCTGGTTGTGCGCATAATCATTGGGCCTTATGTAAAATTGCCAGCAGAGGCACCGAGGGGAACTGATATTTGTGGTGACTGGCTATCAGAGGCAGCATCAGAGGTAAGTGATTCTATTTAGATAGATAATAAATATGCGGTCATGGGGAACCTATATCCAAAACCCACATAATGACTTTCTGCTGTGGCTGGAGGAGAGCAGGTTTGCCGATCAGTCTTCACAATATTCTCAGCAATTTGCTCCCCTTCATCCTTCTCAGTGCTAATTCTATTTCCTCTTCATTACGAACACCATATTTTTAATGAGAGAGGCCTTTTCCCAGTCCAAACGTCTCCCCAATTCTAGTTATTATCAATCACACAGAGGCTTTTAGGCTGGAGGCACACGGGTATCACATGGTGAAATCAGTCTTGAATTCCACTTAGCCGATGCACTGACTGATTGGGGAATTAGCTTGAATGTTATTTTGAATGATGTGCTTGAAACTGTTTTCCGACAGCAAAAGAACAAAGCATTAAATGTTCTTAAATTTAAGAGGGTTTTCTATCTTTAGAATTGAAGAGGTCATAATGTTGACGGAAGACTGAAGCGATTCACATCAAATCCAAACTTCTGTGCTTATTTATTCAAAATCTGTCAAATAATTTGGACCCTCCCTCACTAGTTCATCATGTGTGAAAACAAAGATGCTCTGACTGAACTGATTTACTGTGAGTACATGCAATTTGAAGCGGGCCGATGCATCAATACAACGCAATACTCCAAAATGAGATGAGCAGATATCCAGGATTTTGGTTGTCATAATATAAGATGTTACCTAAATGTTTTGTCTTTTCACAGCATTACTGTTAAAGGAAAAGTTGTCATTATTAGACTCTTCAGGATGTGTGACGTGAAACAGGCATTGATTTACCTGCCTGGTACTTATTGTCATGCTCCTTATGATCATCTCTAAAAAAAAATCATACCTTCTAAAAGAAACAATACACATTTTCAAACCAATACACACTTTTGAAATCAAGATAGTAATGTTTGTTGTTGTTGATTTGGCAGCCTTAGTTAAACAGGTAAACCCCATAAGGTCCAGTAAGACAAGGAACCACCATCCTTTCTTCAAGGAAAGTGCGTCTATTTAAAAAAAATCTGGGGTTTTATCCCTATCGTCCCCCTTCATACTCTGGAATATTGTGATAGTAAACCTGAACTGAGAGTCAACTACAAACAACATATGACCTGTGTTGTACCACCCATGATGACCTGTTTATTCAGTTCTGTCATTTATGCTGTAAAAAAAAAATATATATATATATATATATAAGGTCTGATCAGAAGGCATCTAAGAATATTTCTGGGAAGTGGGAATAAAATAAAAAAACATCAGTGCTTCCCCCAACGACCCCGCCCGCCCCCCTTGAAGGTCAAGTAAAAAAAAAAAAATAATAATATTTTAAATTATTTATTTTTTTAGATTTCTTTTTGGGCTTTTTGTGCCTTTATTGTAGAGATAGGATAGTGGATAGAGTAACGGATGAACACCAAGATTCCTTCAAGTGTTTGTGTCGGCGTGTGCTTGTATTATGCTTTTCTAATCTTCTGACTACTCAAATGATGAAAGTCGCACCTACACACTCACACACTGATGGCAGAGGCTGATATACAAAGTGACCATCAGAAGTAAATGATCCATTCATACACATTCATACACCGCCGACGAAGCAGCGGGAGTAACTTTGGGTTAAGGGTCTTGCCCAAGGACACATCAGACATGTGACTGCAGGAGCTGGGGATTGAACCCTCGACCTTCTGGTTGAGAGACGACTCATTAAGTCAAAAAGATAATATGTTACCTGCATTTAGATACGGAGGACAACTTACTATTCTTTAGGCACACAAGCATTAAACCATTTTCTTTCTTTGATTTTTTTTTCCTGAGAAACTGATTTATGGATTGCTGTTGGGATTTCAAGGGAATTAAAAAAAACATTACAAATAGTCGTTCTCATCAACATGTGAACCCTGGCTTTACTGTCAAGCCACGTTCATTTTCAAAGCCTTATGACATATCTCAGTGTTTCTTTTTAAATTGTGATGACAAAAGCAACAATTTCCTCGCTCTTTAACAGAAAAATGAAAACACATTTTTCAGCGTTGAAAAGGTTTCAGTTGGAGCAAAAAAGAGAAGAACATAAAGTTGTGAATTTGACAAAGATACAGCAAGAGACGAAACGTCTAGTGGATAAAACAAAAAAGCAGTTCCTTGTTTATTTTTGAAGTTCAAAGCCAAAGATTTGACATTGAGATGAAGACAAACTGCAATAACAGCTTACTGTATGTCATCGGTGCAGCCAAAGACAACAAAAGTGATATCTTCAATAAACCTAGTTAAAGTAAAACACGTTGTATTAATCTTGTGTATGAAATATGCTCTTAAGTAAACTTTCTTTACGTAGTGTTCACTAATGTAGGTATAAGTGGTGCTTACTACAAATCTGTCCCTGACTTTATAAATGATCTATCCTTTAAAATCCGAGAGCGTTACAGTGTGTTGGGAGATTTTTGTGAGTGAAACACAATACATCTAAAATCTCTCCACATCTCATTTCTCATCTCATTTGGACGTCTTTACAATCACGGCAGACATGCCGCATTACAGTAACTAAAGGAATCCTGGGTACTATGTCATTGATTGACTCTAATAGGTTACGGTAAATCACAGTTTTTTTTCCCCTCATCAATTACTCTCATTTATTTAGTGGACCATAACTCTATTTGTGAATGAAAACCTTATTCAGAAGACAAGAAAAATTAGCTTGTGGGTGCTGGGTTGTTGGAAAAGGAAGAAAATGAGGTGTCTAACCCAAAGTGACATTTACAAATTACCTGTTAATTTCAACTGGGTTGAGGGATGATAGGACTGAATTACACTGACAGGAGGGTAACCGGGTAATGAAAGCCGAGTCTGTAGTGGACGAATGGGTAACCTGCACTTAGAGACAAAGTGAGTTTATTCCATGTGAGCACCTCTAGTATTTTCTTATCTGAACTGTATTCTGTCCACAGCAACCTGAGGGGCTTGTGCCAGCCTACAATCTACTTTTAGACCAATTAAGCGGAGGCCGGATGATGAATAGTTACAATCAGGCTTGTTTCAGAGGCCGGTGCTCAGGAGGATACTAACCATGCAGAGAAAGTGTGAGAGAACGTCCAGGTGTCAGAGTGCAAGGTGAAGTGGCGAGACTTACAACAGTGTCACCTTGAATCTGTCTCTGCTAATGTCTGCTGGAGAAAAAAAAAAGTCCCTCTCAGTGCTGAGACAACAAGCACGAAAACTGGTGTCCTACACCCCCGCCCCCCGTGCCCAGAGCAAACATTAGGGAAGAGAAAACAGTGCCAAGTGGAAACGGGTGACATTTGAATTGAATACCTCAATAATGGATGCAATCTCTCTGTAACCTCCATTTAGCTGGCAGAGCCAGAGCGGCACAAAATCAAGACAGAATCCCTCAGGTCAATGGAAACAGAGGACGTTGGTTAATGATGCCTGTACTCCTCTGAAAGCATCACGCTAGACGCAAGAGAGGAGATAAAAGCAGCCGTGCCTAAAAGCAGCCGTGCCTATAAGCAGCGGACAGAATGTACATTTCTGAAAGGTTTCCTTTAGATCCAGATTCCAACAATCCTACCATGCTCATTTGATACTCTGTATTTTTGTACTAGCACTTCACTAGATTAGCTTTCCATGAAACAAGGATCTTATCTGACTCAGTTCAACCTGTCCTAGACGAGCAACTTTAGCTCCTGTCCCTATAAGGCCCACCTCTCAAGAACTCTTGGTCTCCTGATTGGCCATCACTCTGTAAGCCTGCGAGCTTTCGGTAAAAATGTTATCCCACTAAATTTGTTCTGTATTAATATGATAAGATTGGAAATAGCAACTTTTCATTGATCCCAGATCCAACAGACTTATTAGATATTTATTATTTTATTTTATGGATTTAGCTTTTATATTGCAAGCTTGATATCACACGTTTTTATAAATGCAACATTTAAAAGTTGAACATGGGAACATATCTTAAAGCCAAACTTTTCTATATGAATACCCGTCTGATTTCATGACAACTTGTCTCATCAAAAGTATTCAGAGATCTTCTTTCCCCAGCCAAAAGCTACAATATGAGAAATGTATCATGATCTTTGATTACCAACAACTCTCCTGTACAATAAGGTCAGCCACGATGCTCTGCTATATGTGCTGCAGACAGTGCCTGGAGTACTGTTAACTATAAAGAGGCAAACACTCTCTGCTCGACATATTACAGAATGAAGCCTTTTCTAAATCACCACCAGCATGTATTAGCATAAAACACTCGCAGAAAATGTTGTTTAAGTGATGCATAGCAACAAATATTAACAACAATATCGACATATTTGAGTCCATACAAACCAATTATTCTTAACTAATACAATGGTCATGTTGTAATGCAAACGTTAATGAACCAGGACGGTTTGAAAGTCCTCTGGCTTGACCTAAACTCACAGAAGAACAAGCTTAACATCTTTTCAGAGCAGTCTAAAGCCTCGGCTTTTTGCTGACTTTCTATACACTTCTATAAACCGGTTATTCAAAACGCTGTCCACCTTTGAATCGAACATTTGATATCGCTACATACTACAGAAAACAAGGCAAATGCGTAATTGTGCCCCTTCAAACATAACTTTTTAGTTGGTTTTGTGCCGTCCTGTTTTCCAGCTTCTCTCATTGGTCAGTAGTTTCTTACACATGTGAGAGAAAGGAAGAAAGACACAGAGAAGGAAAACGAGAGATAAGGTCAATTAGGCCTGTGTTCTGATTTGCTTCAAAAAGGTCACCCAAGTCTTCACAGCAATCTTACTATTGTAGGATACTTGCTGGAAACTCCTTAACAATCTCTGCTGCGACTAGACTCCACCCTGACCTCTTTAGAGAGGCCGACCCAGCTTCTCCCTCACTCTCGTCTGACCGGAGAAAACTAATGAGTGTGAGGCTGTGGGTAAAACCTAATGGGGCTCAGTAGTTTTTGCTCCGGGCTGACTGCTGAAAATGAACATTTAACCACAGCTCCAGTAATTGAAAAAATGACAAGCAGTACATACAGGCCATTGCCCCACACAAGCACACTCGCACACACATAGCGCCCAAATTATTCTGATTATTTGCCACCTCCGGATTAGAAGCGCCTCTCCACACTGTCACTTACATCAACAACCAGGAGAAGCATCAGAATACACAGGAAGAAAGCAGAGATGTGGAAGTAACATCAATTAAAATGAGAGTGTTAGCCTCTAGTTATGCCAGATATGGAGTAAGCGCAGAAAGGCAAGGTCTTGATGTTACACAGAGCTAACTGTGTGGAGGCAGGCTGCACAGTAATAATAAGCTCCATCTACAGGGAAGCTTCTCAGGAATAAAAGCATCAACATTCATCTCTCTCTCTCTCTCTCTCTCCCTCTCTCTCTCTCTTTGAAAAAAAAAACATGAAATGTTACTCAGAGTTTTTCTCTGGGATTAACTTTGCTCACAGCTCCACCTGCTTGTCATATACTGACACTGACACATGTGTCTCTTCAAAGTCAGACTGCGATGATGTTTTATGTAACCTTTGACACAGGAAAGAGTATGTAACCAAACACATAGTAGCCCCAGCTCCATGGAACACACCATGAACACCTTAAACACATCATATCAGCTGAGGTACCTGCAGACCCCCATGGATGTACTACCTGTCATCTCTAGCTGCTGCTATTCTTTAATTCAAATTATGTTATTGCTTCATTATCAATTGTTTTTTTCACGACTTCAGATCATTGTGCTTTAAAGAAAACAACAATGATCCAGTTTCCATGGTGACACCAATCAAAAGCACCCTTTTACGCCTCATTCAGTTTTAATTAATTGAATTTTTTATTGAGTTCATGTTTGCCATGGGTTGTAATTTAAAGTTTGACACACTATCGGGGGAGGAAGGGGAACTTTGTCAGTCATTTTGAAACACATCTTAGTTTTTTTTTTTTTCTCCTACAATGTAGTTTTACACGGCAGGCTTATTGTTTCTTTTAAATGAAAATTACTCTTATTACATGACATGAACTGAATGACTAATAATGTTAAAATCATTTTTTTCTGATGTTTGTAATTTATAGCAGTTTTTTCATTGGATACTACTTTTATGTTAAATATGTCTCCATCAAAGATAGGGCGGGGAATCTTTTGGTGTCTCACGATTCAATTCGATTTTGATTCGATTTCGATTCTTGGGGTCACGATTCGATTGAGAATCTATTTTTGATTCAAAACAAATCTGGATTCATGATTCAAACTCTATGAATTAGTACATACTTCAGGATCTACTCCAGTCATCTGTGAGACTGGATGAATTTCTTGTTTCTCCATTTGGCACTCTACTAAGTTAAAGAGCTAGCCAGACCAAATTAAATCTAAACATTGTTTTGGGCACAGCTCATTTTTAATTGAAAGCTAAATGCAATAAATACATTATAATTAAAATGATTCTGACTTAAGCTTACTCGTGACAGCCTTTAGAATAAATGTGCTTATTTAAAATAACTGTTAAAGTCAGCGTGCGTTCCCAGCTTCTTCCAGACTTGCAGACATGGGATCAGCTCATATCCATCTAACTGTGTATCCTGAAATGTTTATGTGCAATTCTAAAGGGATATATCTTTTTTTTAAGCTGGGTTGTATGAGGTACTGGTCAAAAGTAAGTGTATTAGACACAGGAGGTGTTGATCAGCATGGCTCTTTGAGAAACTGGTATGAGGACTAGAAGCTAGGCTATACACGCAGGTCTGCTTTTAACCAGTATGACTGCTAATTCTATGTAAAAGTGATCTATTAACAATGTATGTATAAGTCTACACTACAGTAAGGGATTTTTCGGTGCATTACTTTGCCATTAGCAGGCCTCTTTGTTTTTAGCATGACTTCAGGATGCCACATGTTCCTCTGCTGGTTTCTCAATAAGGACGCCATGATGACTGCCACCTCTTGTGACATATACACTGACATTTGACAACCACCTCATACAACCCCACTTACAAAAACAGAACTATCCCTTTAAGGATAAATCACTCACTGTTTTATTTGGAAATGTATCTTAGTGATTACATCGGCTTTGTTGTTGTATAAGTTGTGGGCTACCTCAGGAGGTTGTGGTCATTTCACATGAACAATATCAGAGTGATTAGAGCTAAATTATTATCTCAGACATTAACCAGATTGAGCAAGAGCTCTGAAACCACAATCCATCATAATAGTTGAGCATTATCTTAAATGTCCAATGGCTATCCCATTTATGAATGTTATGCTTGATGGATGATGGCAATTAACAAAATGTGATCTCCAAAGAGTTCTCAGAAACCCCCCTCCACACTCAAACACATGCCCACAGTAAAGGTAAAACGTAGCTTGGAGTCCTTCAGTAGATTCACCATAGCATTTGAATCTGAAGTCACAGTGAAAAAGGAAGCTATTGTGCTATCAGTTTAATTTTTAACAATAACCTGAAACAGATTTGATTGCTTAACTGTGATGTCGGTCACCCTGAGGGGTTTTTAAAGATGTTTGCACAGACCTGCTTTTGCGATTACCAGCAGTTGATCAGTCATATTTTACACCTTGTTCCAATGAAAACAGCATTTGTGCTGAACATCGTTTCAACCTGAAACAAAAGGACCTTGTTTCTGAAGCCTCATCGTGAAGATGGGAGTGTGTGCAGTCCAGGTCTGCTATCCAGAGACAACAAAGATCCCGTTCATATTACAATAGCAGTTCATTATTCCTGGTATTACTGATTCAGTCAGGGTAAAAAAAAAAGCTTCTTTCCAGTTCAAGTGAAAGATTGTTAATTCATCAATACTGTGTCCACTGGTTGGTATTTTTGGCCGACCGTAGAAACCATCCACTAACACACCATTTAAGGAGGGATAAAAAAGGTCATCTCTCTACATATCACTAGTTCAGTACTTATAAATGCTATATAGCCACCAAATGGCAGAAAGACACCAGATTACCAGCACATATGTAAATAATAAAATGTGTTTCTCTGCTGTGTAAATCATAATGGAAAAGGACATTTCTATCATTTTTTGGCTTAGAGACCAAGTAGACAAAATGATCCCTCTTTTCTCAAACTGAAATGTTCTTTCAGTTTTTTTTTTACCTAAACAAAACATCATGCTTAGAGACTGACATGAAACAACATTGCAGTCCGATTTTCAAGCTAACACACAAGAAGTTTTATCATTTAAAACATGGGAAATGTGTTTTTACAATAAAGAAATATTTCTTTCATAGTTTATCTACGTTTTACTTACTGGCCAACTCTCTAGCAATTAACATGTTTACGAGGAACCTAACATTTGGATTGTACGTTTTATAAGCCCCAAACAACTAAATGTTCCATTTAAACTTCAATCAGATAATAAATTAGTACAGAACAACACAGGAAAATGTACAAAGAAATAATGTTGACTGTGCTAACAAATCTTCAAATTTCAGGAACTGGAGGAAAGAGGAAGATTCCTCCCTGAATGAGGAACAGTTGACTCCAGTGGAAGTTTGCTGATCCAGTCTATTGTCATTTTTGTGGACTTGGACAAGGCCTTCAATTATGTATCACTATCTGGGCTGTTGCTATGAGCCACCCTGTCCGTGTATAACAAAATCGCTCCTAGTGAGTAGGGGTTGGTCCTAGTCACTGATTCTGTTTGTTTGTGATTTTTATGGACAGGACTTCAGGGCACAGCCAGGAAGGTAGAGTGTCCAGTTTAGGGACCTCTGATTGCATCACTACATTTTGCAGAAGACGACGTGGTTCTTCATCACACTGTGACCTCTAGCAGACACTAAAGGTTGCAGCTGAGTTTAAAGTGGTTGGAATGAGATTCAGTCCATCTTAATGTTTAACCATATTCAGATTAATGCTTTCAGATTGGTCGTATTCTTAGCTATTGATAACAATATATGTAATATTTTTAGGCCAATATATGCATCTTCTGAATTCAGATCAGGCTCAAACACACACACATGGGCCTTGAACACAATCAGTGTTTTTCAGAAAATTAGGAGATGTACATTTGAAACTGTTCTGCAGATGCGTTTTAAATAACTACCTAGACATTATTTCATTTCATTGTTCCACTTCCAGCCCTGACCTTCTTTTCCAAGCCCTCCACCTGTTTTTCCTCTCCTCCCACTCGATTGGAGCCTTTCCCTTGGCCTCTGTGGGGTCTTCATTACCGCAGCATATAGATGCTTCTGCCCTGTCTGCCTACTGTAATGAGGAAGAGACTCTGCATATGGACACCAGTTCAATGCAGACTGAAATTTTCTAAAGGAATGCTACCGAGGTTATGAGAGGTCAAGTGAGTGGGTGTCGGAGCCACAACACAGCTGATAATGATTCATTTAAATGTTTTCAGCGGCTCCTCCTTCTGTCTGTGCCTTCATGTATTATGGTCCTCATTCATAACTGTCAGGAGCCTACTCATCTGTAGCCCAAACTTATTTGGGTGAATTTCACACATAAAATGTATTTTCCATCGCAAAGAGGGAAGAAGAGAGAACTAATCTCATTTCTTTTGACACTTCCATATAATGATTTTTTTGGAAGGGTGGGGGATAATCCTTAGATGGATATGAGCCGATCCCATGTCTGCAAGTCTGGAAGAAGCCGGAAACGCAAGCTGACTTTCAGATGTACCCTCCAGCTTCTCCAACAGTTGTGGTTGGGGGAGTGGGACATGGGGAGTGAGGGGGTAAAGAAGAGGTAAGACACTAACAAGATCATGCATTATGAATGAGGTGTTGAGATGTGGGACGTGCAAAGCAAATCGGCCACTGTATATGCAGGAATATATTTTATTCCGCAAGCATTAGGACTTGAATGTGCAAGACTAGGTAATTAGTGAAAACAAAAATAGAGGGCCATAAAAAGGTGAGAATAGTAATGTTTTTGCTTTTATTATTATTGATAACATAGCTAGATTATCAGACCTTATTTTGCACATAAACCTGGACTAACTGGCATAACAATCCAAATTGATGATATACAGTTTAGTAAACACAGTGATTTGTCAACACGACTATAACTATAATAACTGGAGATGAGCATTGTTCTGTTCACAAGGACTTGAGTCATGTAAATCAGCCAATTATTGGCAATGCTATTGCTAAAGTTCTGGTAGGTCCATTTCATAAAATACATAAATAAAAAACAATACCACATGTATCTACCAGATCTTTTACTGTGCTGTATATATTTAGCATTTTTGTAGAAGCTGTGAAGTTGTTTATGCTGAGTACTTTCCTTATATCCCAAACACCAGGGACCAACAAGTTTGTAGCAGCCAATACTGCGTACCAATCTAAACATTGCACAAAAAGTAAGGAAATTTATGTTTGGTAGGTTATTTCTTTGTAGTAATAATGCTTCTTGGCAATAAATCTTACACCGTTGGAAAGCCTTTTTAATTCCCTTTTAAACGGTGCCACATTTGTAAGGAACGTACAAGAACAACACTTGTTGTTGAACAAGTTGTTATCATTACTCCTGCTGGATTTTTAATTGGTTGGAGAGGACTAATTGACACTAACAAGTGCAGCGGTGGTCCAAACTTTGAACTATTTTCATGTAAGAGCCCTGTGAGCGCCACAACATAAATGCAGATGATGGTGAAGTGTTTTTGTGGTGGGGACACTGAGTGCAAAAAAACAATGAACTGCATTGGTTTTGTATAGAAATTAGGCACTGCCAGTGCAAGAAACACCATCAGAGGACATAGTGCTAATGCTACATTTTCTGCTAGCACTATAATGTTGTTTTCTATTTTGTGATAAATTAACTCAAATAGGTGCATCACTGCACTGGGTGAGTTACAAACATACTCATCAACATAACAATGTTACTAGATAAATATGTACAACACTCATAAATTAGGATATTAGATTGTTGCATACACTGGTCGATACTGATACCATTTTTAAGACAGTACCGTTTGCTATACTTGTATTTTATTCTGTAGAAACGAGCAAAGCCTTCTTGAATTATCCTTGACATTTTCTGAGAAAGTGTATTAAGAGATTTTACCTTGTATGTGTTTTGTTCTATATTTTTAAATTAAACCAGCCAATAGCAGTTGGTGTTTGTTGATGTTTACAATAAGTTTCTAATATCTCTTTAGCTCTGGTAATCCGTAGGGTTGAACATCACAACATGAATAAAAATCAGTTATACAGTATGTTAAAATACAGGCTCAAGATGACCAAAAACAGGAAATCTCCTTGAAAAAAAAACATTTTGCCCTCCAGTGTAGACAGGAAGTTAGACACAATATCACAGAAGAGAGGTTTCTTGTGGAGAGAACAAGTGGATACACTTGGGATTAGCAGGTGGGGGTCAGTGTGGGCAGGAACATGTAAAAGTTGGGCTTGCAAATTGTATTGTTTTCACACAGTAACAGATGGGACACACACTACATTAGCTGACTTATCCAACAACCTAGTTTTCACACACTTGCCAAAGTAGGTCAACAATCAAACCACCTCTTGTTACTCTTACTTTCATGTATTAGAAAGGTAAAAATCATAAAGATAAATATCCACACAAACTCAGAAGCATCAAAACTGTTAGTGAAATGAATACCTAACAAAGCGTTACAGACACTAAGGACGTATCTGGGAAAGATGTCGCAAAAGAAAGCACTGCAACTCTGCTGCACGTTAGAGAGACAGTCCCAGTGGGAGAAATGAGACCATCTGCCCCTCTGCAGGTGACCGTCCCCGGATAGAGGATGGAGTTAAGCTGAGACAGCAAAGAGAGCAGCAGGGAAAACTGTCCTGCTATGAAGCTACTGTAGCAGGCAAAGCCCTGTAATAGGCCCACTACTGTTGTTTCTAGAGTGTTACAGTGATGAATTTCATTTATACCTGACCATGTGCCACCGGGCCACACGGGCCACAAGCAGACTGCTCCCTTTGTTCAATGACATCCTTCGGGGTGTCTCACTGTCACTAGCTGAGAAGGCTAAAACAGTGGAAACATAACATCATAAAAAGGGTTGATTATTTAAAGATGAGGCTATAGCTGCTCTGAAAAAACAACAACACAAATTTAACAGTAAGTCCGCAGAAAAGACAAAGGTAGACTATGATGTTCAGGTAACAGTCTGGGAGATATTATTACACTGTTTGGCCGCCAAGTCTGATAGGCTCCAGAGCCTCGTAGACTTTCTGCACCTGATTCCTGCCTGAATAAACCAAAACCCAACTTCAAGCATCTTAGTGCTTTTTAAAGGATTCCATTGTATCAGAAATGCCATGCAAAAGATGCAGTTTTCTTACCGAAAGAGTGTTGGGAGAAAAAAGTCATTTTCCAAACCAATTATAAGAAACCACCTCAGCCTCACCCCCATGCACTGGCTCCACAATAAACCGCTTGAACTCCAAATGCTCATTATGCAAATACATAGCCTGAGGTAATGCAAACCTAAACAGCCAAAGCAAATTAGACGATACAATTCTGTAGAGTAAAGACACTGCAATTAACATCTTACTTAAGGATGTGACTGTATTTTGGATCAAAGGAGTGAGGGGCTGTGAGATAACCTTGTTTTGCTTTCATGTTTAGATATGCTGGTTGGACATATAATATATAATGTGCCCTGAAGGAAATATCTCACCTAGCATCAGGAAATCGTTGCTGATAGGAAGACTCGTGGCAATTTGACATGCTTCTGTTGTGACCAAAGGAATAAAGAAGATTATCAGCTACAAAAAGTAGGACAAACCTGGATCACTTCGTCATACTAAAGAACATGAGAGGAAAATATGTGTCCAAGAAGCTGAAACACGTTAAAGAAAACAACAGAATTAATTAGGCCAGGATTAACTTCAGGAACATAATTAAAGTCACCCTGTGGAGATTTCATTGTAAACAAACATTTGTTTTGTTTGCATTCAGCATTGTTTACCAAATGGTTCGTGTATCCTTAAGGCCTTACAGACAATCTAAATGCTTTCCACATTGCACAAAACATCGGCAATTGTACAGTCAAATCCCAAATAAGGGATCAACTCTGAGTAGGATCCAGACCCAAATTAAAAATAAATCAAATTTGTCTCAAAATGTCAAGATTCTTTTCATCTTCATAATTATTTATCATCAAAGTACATCCAAAGTATGAAGTGAAATATATTAAATTGTAGATAATGACAAAAATTGATGGGATCCTGTATGAAAACTTTGTACATAGCGGTGAAAATATCAAGAAAAATGATTTTCTAACCCTATCCCTATTGAATAAAGGGAGAGAAGGAATGTCTTTTGTTGTACTCATTTCAATAAAACCATAAAGAAACTGTCAGTGTAACCTGGACTGATGCTGAACATGAGTCCTCCATTTTCTTAGATCACCTGGGGTAAACAATTAGCTTTTTTCTTTGTTAGCATAGCTTTCATTTGTTAGCGATCTGAGAACATGTTCATTTCTCAGTGCTCTGATATCAACAGCTCTGTTCAAAGACTGACTCTATTAGGTAAAAGCATGTTATTTCTGTACATGTTGTAACCTCCTGTTCCTCATTTGACTACATCAGCTGTAACATTACCGTAATAACATGTCTTTTTAAAAAAAAACATCATCTCTGATAAAAAACCCACCCACCCATTTGTCAAAACAGAAATCATCAAATATGGTCTCCATTGAATCCTAATGCTGTAGGATGATGAGCTTGTATTTAGTAAATGGAAGATGAATCCACAAAACAACAGACCTTAATGCACATCATCCTTTGATGGAAACATCTGTGAATCATTATGCAAACTTAGGTTAATTCTTTAGAGTTCCATTCATTAAGGCATATTGTTAGTTTCAGTGGCTGAGCCCTTATTATCGTGCATTTAGGAAATGAGGCAAATAGAAAAGGCATAAGAGCCCAATCAATAGCTCTTTTCATTTGGTCTTAATGGCCACGTCCCCCCCCCCCCCCCCATGGACTAAAAGGAACACAGGGGAGGTTGGTGTTACAACTATAAAATGAAATTTCTCTGCAGGAAAAAAAAACATAATAATGCCTCCTATCCCCTTTCTGCATATTCCTATAACATTCTGCCAAATTGAGTATGGATTTAACATCAAAAGGTTACATGAATTTTTCAAATGAGATATTAAAGTCAATATTTCAAGCAGGGGATATTTCAATTCAGGGGCTTATAAGATAGGTGCAGTGTGCTAAGATGAGCTGGCTTTGCAGGCCTGGCTGCTGTTTAGCAACTAAATTTACTCGCAGGGAGAGTTAAAACCAGGGATTCAAATGTCAAACATGGCACGAAACATAAAAAAAAGCATAAAAATCGCTCCCCTTTAAAAGAAAGTGAAAACAAATGTGTACATTACCACACGACAACACAGGCTAAGACATCTCCATGGGGGAAAGAAGCAATTAAGGACTCAATGATATCTACATTACTAGCGAAAAGAAATCCTGAAGAAAAAGGGACCATTGTTGCACTAAATTTGGCAGGGCAGTGACAATAAACTAAAAGATGTGATCGAAATATCATCTGACCATGCTTGGATTTATAACAAATATAATTTAGAATCTAAGGCCGAGGTCTCTTTCAACAAGATATTTTTGTCATGCCATTATTTTCCTTTATTAGATAGGACAGCTGAAAAAATACAGGATGTGTGGGGAGGAGAGATTAGGGGATGACATGCAGCAAAGGGCCGATGTCAGATTGTAACCCCCAGCCGCTGCAATGAGGACTTAAAGCCTCCGGACATGGGGCATGAAACATCACCACTAGGCTGCCAGCGCCATGGCCATGGTCTCTTTGAGTAAACCACCAGCAGCAGCTTCTATACTGTGAGTGTCATCATTAAATGGCTTTTCTTAAAATATATCTTTAAAATACTCAAAAAAGTGCTTTATTACAACCTTCAGAAAGAGTTGTTTTTTTTATTATTACTTGATCATTACCTGATAGAAACTGGACTGCATTTTAAAGATCATGATATAGCATTATTGAGTTCGAGCCATAAATGAAGAATAAGGCTTTGATGTCACATAAGAATAACAGGGGCTTTTATATCGAGGTGTAACAAAGACACGTATATATAGATACACGTTTATGGAGCAGAGAGCGGACTGAGTGGACTGAGTCAATGAAATGGGTCTCCCCATTAACACACAACAAAGAAGATCACAGTGCAAGAGAGAGGTCCATTATATGCTGTTTGTAATCAGGCTCTGAAATCAAGTCCTAATCACAGAAATGATACTCATGAAACCCCGAACACAACAGCTTTCAGGCCAATATTATCCCCTTATAATATTACCACAGCCTTTTAATGGACTTGTTACAGACCCGACCACTATTGTCCGTGGACGCATGAATTAATCTTGTTGAGCAAAGCAGAATCCCGTCCCTATTCTCCCAGATTAACAGCTGTATTTTCAATATGGCTTTCACTGGCTAATTAGCTGACTCTAGCAATAAGTGATTCAAAAGAAAGTTTTTACCTCCTCTCCATCAGTGGGGGTATTCTTGAGGGAGCAGGTCGTGGGGTGCCCCTCTTCCCAAAATCCTCCACGCCTCATCCTTCATCTGCGGCTGCTCGTCATGTCCCGTCACCGGCACAGTTACACCTGAACACTCTGCTGCTGCCAAACACCTGGCTCCATCTCC
This sequence comes from Labrus mixtus, assembly GCF_963584025.1. Lineage (NCBI taxonomy): Eukaryota > Metazoa > Chordata > Actinopteri > Labriformes > Labridae > Labrus > Labrus mixtus. The sequence continues at coordinate 8,792,611 of NC_083614.1, forward strand.
CACTGTCCGAATGAAAAATAAGCATAATCTGCCTTTCTGAGTATCCAGCAAATGAGGGATTTCATGACAAATTGGGTGGAGGTTTATTATGCAAAAGGGGAAGACGGAGGAGAGACGGAGAGGAGCTAAAATAAAAGGAGCCGTTGTTAGAAAGGGAAAAAAAAAACGTGGTAATGACTTGTAAAATCTTGGCTTGGGTGTTAACTACTGCGGCCAAATTTAAAGTCCATGCTGTGTTTGGGGTTTGAAAGAACAAAGAGACAAGACAGTAACTCTTTATATGAAGATTTTTACTTCATTTAGGTTCAAATAAAAACATCTCAATTCCCTCTTGGTACACAATATGTGATGTATATTGAACTGAAAAACGTGGATCTGGTTTGTCTTTGAGCCTCGCACTAATATGGTGAGAGATATGCACATCTTCCTGAGGAGAAACTCACATTCACACTGAAATAGGACATTAACTGCCTCAATAGCTTGATGGATGTGTTTCTTAAAACTTAATTAGTGTGAAGATAAGTGGACGTTCAATAAATGTCTGGCAGTTGAATACAAGTGGCGTTCAAAAACAATTCAAATCACATAAAACTGAGAGAGCAAAGTAGGAAAAGAGTCGTGAAGAAGCAGGTGGAGTGAATGCAAATGCGGCATTTTGAAACACTTACAATAAAGCAGAGAGCTCTGACAGGTTGATTGTTCAGTGAAGGCCTCAAATTCAACATCAGTCTGGTTGTATTACATTTTTATACAGTTTGTCTTATCCAGAAAAGGGGACATTGATAGTTGATATTATACAAATGAGATTAAAGTGGATCTTCACTGCTTGTTTTCACTTTTAATTTGGGCTTAATAGCATTGTCTGCTTTGACTAGCAGCTGAATCAATCAACATTTAGTTACTTTGAAATCCCTTCACATAGACCTATTTGACTCTCTCTGTTTACATGCTTCCTCTTAATACAGAATACTAGGGAGGCATACCCTAATAAGGCTTTCACACTCTCAGAAAACTCCTGAACAACTCCTCTGATATTTCCAGGAGGAGCTGTACAGTATGTGTGAACACAAACAGCCACATTTTTCGCTCGACCTTCATGAAGAGTTTCTCCTGCCAGACGTCTAGTATTTTTCCGCAGCAAGACCGAGTGAGCTGATGTTAGAACGCCGCAGGATAATCTCTGGAGAATTCACCTTGAGCCAATAGGAGGGGGGAGTGACGTTCATATACTGTGACTGCTGCACGGTGCAAAGAGTGTATGCATGCGACCGCTACGATCTCCGTGCACGTAATTAAACGGCTGCATTCTGTTTTCTGCTCATCAGTTTGTTGTTCTCTGTTCATTGGTTGACATTGTGATTCCGCCAAACTACACTTAGCATTGATATTAAGACAAGTATTATCATTATAGCACCGTATAGTGGACTCTGGTGCTTGTTCTGCAACTTCCACGTCTTCTTTTTTGCGTCATACCTCAGAAATGTTTTATGTAAAAATCGAGATTCTTATCTTCTGAGATTTTAAAAATCGATTTTATTTTGGACTAATCAGTCACTCCCTGCTAAGTGCTAAGGCTAGCTCTTTAACTTAGTAGAATATACTTGCCAAATGGAGCAGCAAGAAATTCAGCCAGTCTCTCAACCATGAATCCAGAATCGTTTTGAATCAAAAATAGATTCTCAATCGAATCGTGACCCCAAGAATCAAAATCGAATCTTAACGTGAGACACCCAAAGATTCCCAGTCCTAGTGCATATGTGAAAACAAATTAAGCATCCTAGATCAATGGTTATCAGCCAGGCCCGGTTTGTAAAGTGCAAAGCGACTTAGTTTGGTATGTATGGAGAAAAAGGAAACGCTCTGATCTTCAAGTTCACTCCATGGAGTATTTGCAAAGCGTCCTTCTCTGTAAGTGACCAAGTAGGTTATTAAGACAGCACTCAGGAAGTTAAACAAAGCAGTGGAGCCTGTGTTACTTATATTTAAAACCTTAAGCAAACAGGGGATGAATAAATATCAACTTCAGGAGGGCCGGAGACAGGCAAACAACAGGAGGGAAAATGGCTTCACTCGCAAAATGGGACGTTTAAAAAAAATTGCTGACATCTAAAAGGCAATTGAATTTGCATACCACAAACTTTCATCTGGGGGATGTGAAGAAAGACTCCACACCACAGGATTCATTTAATATTTAATAAATTAGAAACAGTAGCTATGGCTAATTAGAATTTGCACATTTACAAATCAGCTCTGATAGCAAAACAAATTATGAAATATAACGGTGCTGTGTAGATTACCAAGGGAAAATCAGATGATAGACAAAGCAAATGGAGTATCACTAACAACATACTGTCAGAACACATCACACAGCTAATCCAGTTAGAGGGGGACGCCATAGAGGCTTTGCTTTAAAATATTGATACGCTATTCGGTAAAAGCTTTTTTTCTGCATTCAGAGTCCATTGAGTCAAACACTTGCTTATTGCTCATGGGTCATTAGCCTCTCATCCTCTGCTGCTTGGCCAGTTTGCTTTGAAAGAAAGCCTTGTGATTAAATGAATGTGTTTACTCTGGTACTCCATTAGAGGAGGTCTGGAGGCTTGCAGTGCTATTGTTTATATTAAGGGTACAAAGGCAGGCCGTGCGTAAACTGCTGTTGTATTCATTATTAGATTACTTCCTGGTGCGATGGCTTTTGGTAAACGCCGTGGAATTCTTGTAAGGAGACTCGACACAAACTCAAGAGGAAAACATTCATCAAATGATAAAGGCCAAGTCTTTAGAATATTCAAATGTATGTAGTTGTAGAGGAGATGCCATACAAAATCTTCATCAATGAATGTCAAATAAAGAAACGTGGAGAAGCACAGAGTGGATGATAGCTATTCTGCATTTCAGGGGTAGCCTTTTAACATGATGTGAGAGCATATTTATCATAATGTTGGAAACACATCAAGTAACAATTTGACTTCATTATATATTTGATCAAGTATTCATTGCAGTGAGGTTTGCATGAAATCTCCACACAAACTGTGTCTGTCCTGTCCTAATGCTGCTAAAGCAAACCACACTATCAATGAGAACTAATGTGGTGCTTTTGTGGCAGTCATAAATCGTGAATCTAATGTTTTGTACTGATCAAGCTGAAAGTTTCCATTGACCTTAATCAGTCTTAATGAGTCTCGTGTTTATTTAAGAGCAACGTGTTTTTGTTTGGTTTTCAGAGTTGAAAACAAGTGCTGGGTGTTGGTAAGATACCCGGACACATTTCAAGCCAACTGCTTTCTTGAGGAAACCTTTTGCACTCCTTGACCACAGGGGGTCAAAGAATGCCCTTTACAAGCCAAATGTGTTGTGACACTGTCAGCCTTAATCTGCAACTCTGTTACGGTACGCTGCTATGATAGGTTAGAGAAGCGAGGGTTATAAAAGGTGAGAAAAATACAGTTTATATAAACCATAAGTTTGTCTAATCATAAAAAAGGGTAAATTACATGGTGAGTTGAACATAATATTAAAAATGATTAATAGTTCTTCTTCAGTAAGGAGGCTGGTCTACTCGATTATGTATAATATCAGCAGTGTTTCTAAACTGTACATAGGTCTTATTAATTTGACTTCTATTCTTATTCCTTCACAGGTTATGTACATTTTCTTGGTATAGGTCTAATTGTAATGGTACGGGTTTAATTTTGATCTATGTGGGGGTTTCGTTTAACCATTTGTTCATGTTAATATATTCATGTTGGAGGAGGGACAGCAGGTGTTGTTGTGTAAAAAATGTTTTTTTGTCATGCATGATGTTGCATGTTTTGAATTCACTCATGATGAATAAAGCATCCATCCATCCATCCATCCATCCATCCATCCATCCGATGAAAGGATTTTGTGATTTGTTATAACAGCACATACATGTTCCACAATAATTGACACCATAGAAATAAAACTTGGCCATGTTATTATCTAAAATAATATTCTATAATATGGAGACATAAAAAAATATATTTCAATATGTGTTCAAATACATGCCCTGTCTATAATGTCATATTTTACAATACTTAAGTTCATGCTGTACATTGAACTGTCACTGAATCAAACACATGGAGGTGGTTGACAATAGAAATATAGAAAAGACTAAGACAAATGATTCTGTGTTTTTTCTCATAAAGATAAAAAGATTTTCATGGACGTTAAACTTTTATCTTTTCCGACCAGAACACTTAAACCCTAAATGTTTTTTCCTGTTTCCCATCAGTTGTGTAAAAGATTACAAGACAAGAACACATTCATTTTAGTTGTTTGGACAAAAAATGTATTTGCTTGAATTTATATAATATTTTCTTTCAATATTTTCGGAGATTATATATATATAACAGAGTTAAGATTTTACTTTTTTTTTACTTTTTGATTCTGCAAGGCAGGACTTTTCTTTTCACAAGCTATGCCTTAAACAATAAACAATAAGCAATATTGGTCACAAAACTGCAACTCATTCAAAAGGACCCAGCAATGTTGTATTATTGATCTGAGATGAGCTAGAATCCACACTAGCTATGACAAGCCAATCATCCTTTAGCTTGCACCAGTACAAGAAGAAAAGTTTATGCCAGATCTTTGCAGAAATATTCTGTTTCTTTGTTTGGGTCTGAATATTCTTTCTCTCACACTCAAGATTTTCATCTGGAGTATGTTGTTCACATTATAAGATCAAATAACTGACATGGAGTTTATTTATTCATGCCTGCTGTCTGCATTGAATCTGAGGAGAATTTTTTATCAAGGACGCTCAAATACGACATCACTTAAGACAGAGAAAAATACAAAATATATTAAAAATACAAAAAGGTTTGAAAAAGACGTCAAATTAAAAATTAACATAGAGACCAATAATATAGATTCCTGTAGCTACATCAGGAGAAATCATGTCGAGCTATAACTATTAGCAACCACATTTTGACTTTCTCAACTGCAGATACAGTTTGCCATGAATCCATCCACCAATGGAAAAGGGATCTAATATGGCTTTTTTGGCACTGACCAAGATAAGAACCCTGCATCCCTCAATTTTTTGAGTTAAGTTTCTTTATATGTGACACATTGGTCAGTGCTGTCCACTTTTAAAAAATCCAGCTTTGAATTTATGTCTATGGATATTTAAACAGCTTAGCAGTCAGCGATGGACAGGAATGTGTCAAGAGCTTTCATTCTTCAATATGTCCCTAAGTGACCTTACATCTACTGCTTTTTTACAGTTCTATTGTTTAGACTAAGAGGAGCATTATGTGGACTGAAAATCTGAAGTTCATGCTCAGTGGAGCCGAGAAGGACTGGAATGGTTGTGGCATAAGAGGCCATTCATATTTGTAAATTTCATGTCCGAGGAGTTTTGTATTCGAGCACTTTCTGAATGTCAAGGTGAGAAGATATATTTTCTTGATGTGAGTAAATGATTCCTCATGCTTAAATGGCAGGGAACTGCAATCATAACGTAACACTTTGGCCTAGTTTTGAATACCTAATTGTAATGTAGGGAGTTTTATGTTATTTAAGCTTTTTCACAGCAGAAACACAAGCATAAAAACACTCTTCTTCACCAGGGTAAACCACACACCATTTGATTAAAGCTCAAATTATGTCCATGAGGGCATGCAAGAGGTCATGCCAATGATAATTTTTTAGAGAGCCCCATGTTGGATCACAAGGAAAAACTACTTTGAATGTTTTGATGCACTGCTAAGAATCTAAATCATACAGTTTGCACTAGTTCTAACAGTTTGAAACAATATTTACCCTAATCAAAAAATGTAAGAACTTTAAAAAAGCCAACCCCATCACCATATCATCTCTGGCTAAGGGCACACTTACACCAGGCAAAGTTGCGGCTGTTTGCGTTCACACATAGCCTAAAGAACCTCAGGGTAGCCAAATCTCCGGAGTTTTTCAGGTGATTTCTGTATGTGTGAAAAGGGTTTATGTGATCAGATACATCAGCAGGAACTGATCAGCACTCTGGAATTTCCTCAATAATGGACGGCTGGGATACCTTCATGTTCACGTTGTGTACCAGTGATTCTGCTCATGCATGAGCAACCATACGGTGCCGAAACACACCTATTCCATCCGTGCCAGGGAAAAGTGTACCGGAGCACTTCCACTAGTCAAACGAACTGGACTTCGTGGGGCAAACATGATTGGTATGGATTACGTAGTATGAGTGCACCCTGATAATAGTTTGGGTTGTCTTTTCACCGAATTACCAACAAAAAATGGTGACTTAGGTTATATTGAATAAAAAGCAAGGATAGACTGGGTGTCAAGGATGTGAATGTGCTCCATAATGCAAAAAGAGAATACCTATAGTGGCTTTATAGGAGTGGCCCAATATCGGTTAAATTCATCATGGAAAGGTTAAATCCGTTTCTCTCAATGGTTGCAGAATCATGGCCGAAAAGTTCATCTGAAGCACCTCAAAATATTCCTCTCTCTTTTCTTTATTTTGTTTGGATCCGACAACACATTTAGCTCCCATCCTGATGTTCCCAATGACCCAAGCACACATCGTAAAACAAGAAAATCATACAAAGTTCATGAATATCTGCATATTTAAAAAAATAAATACTACATTTTTTACATTTGACCCATTTTAAGACGTATGATCAGGGGCCTCTTGTTCTAGTTGTCAATTTGGAACACTTTGTAAAGATTGAATTTTAATCTTGCCATCAATTTCCTATTGATGTTGTGAAATGAATGCATGGTTTGAATTATGCAGTTTAAACAACCACAGATCAAACTGTATAATTTAAAAGACAAGGGGTCATCTCGTCACTGACAGCTTACAATGATTCTCTTTGAAATGGAGGAGGTTGGGGTGTCATTTGGAATCAGAGACAACATCCGTTTAAAAGGGCACACTTATTTAATTAGCAGCCATGATGGGAAGCCCCAAAGAGGGCACAGCATCCGTGATGAAAAGGGGAGCGCTGGCTGAAATGACTACAAGTGAATCCCTCATGCTGGTGCCACTGAGTCCAGGTAAGAAAGATAATTAATTGCAAGCAAGGTCCGAAATTAACTTGTCGACTCACTGTCCGAGGTGGCGGGTAGATGAAAAAATTCACAGGGCAAGCATATTTTTCAATGGCCAAATTATAAACTGTGTATATTATATTGAGGCAATAAGGTTTATGTTGAATCAAATCACATATTTCAGTCATGGATTGGATAATTTTATCTGATCAGGAAAGTTAGAAATCAATTTTTTATATATATTTGCTGGCTTTTAAAGCCTCCTGTTGACAAGTGTTGAGAATTAGCATGTGTCCTAAAAGACTCAACAATGCATCTGGTTCATCTAGCTAACTATCTATCTATCTATCTACAGTGTTTCCATACCATAATATAATGGTAGGGGCAACACTGATCTATCTATATCTTTATCAATATATATATATTTATTAAAAAGGTATTAGTGCCTAGGCCACCCCTACTACCTTCTGGAACAGCCCCTGCATTACAACATTACAAAGTGGCTCACATATTTTCAAATATATATTTTTCTTAGGTACGAGCTCAGAGTGCAGAAGCCACCCAGCCACCCTTGGTTCCTACAAAGAGACCCTAAGAACTGCTGAAAGTCTTTTCACTTAAGCGATCAGAATTACTAACAATAAGAATATGCCAAAATATTACAAAAATATTCTGATATGCCTTGATATGTTTTTCAATATTTCCTATTTCAATAGTTTTGGTTTGTAATTGTTTGTGTCAATCTCACCTTCATACAAAGAGTATTGTTTATTTTTGTAAATGAAGCAGAAGGAAAAACAGACAGCAAACAATTTGCAGTTCAAGAAAGAAGTTTGATGGGTTTTATTTTGAGGGGCTGATGGACCAGTTAAAACTCGGAGGACGGTGACTCTTCTCATCAATGAACATTTTGACATCTCTTTGGGGGCAGCCCTAACTCGGTGTATTCACTCATTGTCTGCACTACAGGAATGTAAGTATTTCTGTTGATGCAAAGGAAAGCATGGCTAACATTACAAGTACACATCCTACACTTGATGAAAGGATATACAGTAGGTAGTGTTTTTAAAGTATGTGACGTAGAGAAGATGTTTTGCCCTTCATGTGGAGCATCTCCACAGGCACAAGCTGTGGGTTCTACCCCTCCATCCTCATGTGCCAACATGTCAATCAGCTGTAATTGCCATCCTGGAGGAACAATATCAGGCTGCGGAGCTCTAACCACAAAGATTCATTGCAACACCTAATCTGCTAATGAGCTCAGCGTGGCTATTTTCAGAGTTGCCGCAGACATCGTAGCTATCGCTGAGGAGGCCTGGCACGGTTTTTAGTGACAGTAGAGGACAGTTGGCCTGTTGGAGGGGGTACAAAGCAGACCTCAGCCTGCATGCTATAGGACAGCACAGTCACTCAGGATTCTGTTTGGGAAGATATGTGTGATCCAAGCAAACCGCGTCACATCACTGATTATTATTCTGATTTACACTGCCACTTTTTTATTCCCTCAGATGCTGCATGGAGAAACCCAATCATAAAATAAATCCTCATGTAATCTAGGTTAGGACTGCCATTTAGTTTGCGTTTCATCCACGTAGCTCAAAAATTATCACTGATCCTTGAATCCTCTTGGATAAATAGTACATGTATAAATGGGCCAAAAAGACCCGAGTTTGTTTTCCAGCAGCTCTCTGGAGCTCTAAGTTTTGCTGTTCAAGAACAAGAAAAAAGGCAACACAAACAATCCTTAATGGAACTGATACAAGAGGCTTTTTAATTATCTAACTCAATCAGCTAAAGACCAGTGGATCAATGAATCCCCATTACACTCTCCAGCCCTGTGCCCAGACAGCAGCAGTTTACATCAGTTCAAACAGCCAGCCATGCTACAGCTAAGTGACAGATTACAGGTTGTGGCTAATCTAATGCGGCCAAAGCATTTGTACAGAGTACATCTTTAATTCAGACTGCAAGCTTCTCTCATTGTGACCATGTCACTTAACTGATACAACCTCTGTGAAATATTTATTGTCCCCTGCAGGAGATGGGACTTTAAATTTTGAGTGCTTGTGAGTTTGCTGGCTAACCAACATAATGAGACACAACAAGACCTTATTTAATCCAATGTTCTTGTTTTTCAGCTCTCATTCTTCATAAATAAACCCCCCAAAAATAAACATCTTGTTAAAGGAGGGATTAAATTGCAAGTCAAATTGCTTTAATATGAAAAAGCCTGCTGGAGATAATCATTTCACGATTTGAAAAAAAAAAGAGGAAAAACAGAAACTATATTATCAACCACAGCATTCATCCTTTTGACAACAGAAGGCCAAAGCTTCCGTCATTGTGTTGTGATGTGTTGATGACGGCACTGCATTTGGTCGACTGTAGCGTACAAAAAACTGTAAGCCAAATGATGAACTTGTCAACTGAAAATATAGAAAAATAAAAAACTCACTCACAAAAAAAACAAACTCAAAACTTCTAAATATAATCCATTCTCAGTTAGGGATGTTGCCAGTGTTTCCTTGTTAGTTATTTATCCCAAATTGTCCGCAGGTGAACAATGTCATTTGGTTTGCATAGTGTGTCTAACATTTGCACTGCTAGCACCACCAGTCTCGATTTGTTCCTGCAGCTTTAACATCCACATGCCAACATGATCATGTGTTGCTCCGATCCATCTGCCAGTTTAACCCGACACAGCCGGCATAACAACTTTATCGCCAAACTAGCAAAAGTGATAACATTTAACTGTTTAGTCGACTAAACACTCACATCCATATTCACAATAATATCAAACAAGGGAAGGATGCAAATTGTCACAGTAGAGAAGCTGATACCAGCACATTTGGCAATATCCTTTAATGAATGAATTAACCTCTTGATATCTTCCAAAAATAAAATCAATATCACGTAGGTAGTTAAACACTCTCCTGATATCTGCTGCCTAAAACTTTACTTTCTTTTTCAACGACTGTTATGGATACATATGATCACGTAGTCAAATGCATCAGGACCAAGTCTCCCTCTTCTAAAACTGTACAAAAGTATGCTTCTTATGTGATGGACATGATAACCTAGGGTTACAATTTCAGTCAATATTGGGAACAGAGTATTTTTTATTTAAGGCCCAACAAGTTAATCATGTTTGACTGAAGAAAATTAAAACAATCTCATAGAAGTCATCAGTATTGAAAGATAGTCACAACTTGGTATGCTTGGTATTCTAGATTATTTTCCACAAACATCACTAGCTGAAATCCTTAACATGTTCCTCTGTGGTTTAAATGGTTTCTCTATTAGGACAAATATCAAATGGTTGATATATCAAATCAAACTGATGGATTCCTGCGACTGCTTCATGAAAGGGCAGATGCTTTTTGTCCTCTTGCTTTGCCTCAGTGCAGAATTTGATTTTCATTGGTCTGCATGCGCACAATTATTTCGGGTAGTGTCAATTGAATTTCTGATTGGGGTTATGAATTCATGGATTAATTTCACTGCAACAATGCATCAATTGTTTCCCGTAAGAGACGCAGAGGCGGTGTTGTTGTTCAGTAAACTGATCATACACAGGGTGTACTAATGCTTATGTGGTGGAATCCATTGATCTGCTGTCCCCCTGCATCGTAGTCTCCTAATGATATCTGAGATGCCACTGTTACAGAAACGGAGAGCAGCATTTCCCCAGCCCTCTAGAGCAATTTATTGTGGGAAGGTAATAATAAGTCTATATTTGAAAAAATGGACTAGATGAGCCCCTGTCTGGATGTGGGCTGTGAGCCTGAAACCACAGCGGCTCATGATGGCACTGGGAGTCATTTACAATTTCTCTTTAGACGAGACATCATGTACTGGGAGTGAGCAGTTGAAAAGGAAAGCTGCAATGTATTTGTAAAAAAAAAACAACTATTCTCAGCTTCTGTAATCTTTATATAATGAAAATATCTGGTGTTGGTCTGGGGTTTTGAACTTCATATGTCATCTTAGAAAGACCCAGACTCTATCGAAAATCTCAAAATCAAATAGGAAACGCACTATAAATGAAGAATATTATAAAGACAAAGTTTATGAATGAAAAGATGCTGATCTATGAGTTGGATAGGGCATATTTTGAATACCAACTATAGTGTTTCTAAGCTACTTTATTAAAACATAGCAAAGCAGAAGCAACATCATGTTAGACTTTAAACTCTACAAACCGAGTCTCATCATGACTCGTCAGTTTTCATCACTGGTTATCACTGGGAAACAAATTATCCAGAGTTTGATTTGTCTCCAAACAAACTGACCTGCTTACTAAAACGAGGGAAAACATCAAATAGAGAGGTTATCGATTGAATAGAATCATTGTTTCTCAAACACACGTCTTTGGTGGACACAGAGTTATAAACAAAGCAGAGATACAGAGAAATCAGATGTTATTTTCGGATTGTTTCACAGCCCTTTACGCGCTAAAAATCGTAGAAACACGTCAACACCTCAGTATACTTGTAGGATTTTGTTAGATTGTTACTGAAGTCGCTCTCCTTCCTGCTCGCTGCGACTGTCTCCCTGCTCCGTCTTTCAACTGATTGATTCTGATTATGTCTGATTATTTTTGAGGTGGGCATGTCTATCCATAAGTCATAAAAACCTGTGAGCTATTAAAATCTCTCAGCTACTAACCAATGTGATTTAATCTAAATGCTGTCAATACAGTTTATAAAAAAGAAAATCTTGTCTGTAGCTGATAGATCATCTTGTTTCACTAATACAATCAGGGTTTGTCATTTAATTGGAAATGTAATAAGTGACCAAAACCATGACAAGCAAATGTATTTCCAGAGCCTGTTTTTCTTCCCTGAGGGTGCAGCATGTCAGTGGTGCAGCATCAGCCACTGTGTGGCAAACATAACACTGAAACTAACCACAGACAAGTTGGTGGACATTGATCTTCAGTCATTAGCTATGAGCTCATGGCGCCACTCAACGACCAGCACGACTCCCAGGGTAATGTAAGCTTGTAACCCTGCTATTGATCGTCAGACGCCCCTTTTTTGTGTCAAACACTCTTACTAGAGGGTGTCAAAAACATGATGGCTGAACTCCGAGAAGTGGTTCAACCAAGCCACCAGTACTGAAGATCATCACAGGTTACGATTCTTTTTGAATGACAGACATAAATACATTAATATACTAGTTTCAATCCTTTTCATTTTTAGTCTTTTGCAAATAATGCATATCAGCGCATTGAGTTATTTAATAATTGTTGCTTTAAATTTGAAGGTTCAGCCTTTCTCTTTTTTAGGCAAGGCAAACTTTATATCTACAGCACAGTTCATGCACAAAGGTCAGTCAATGAAATGTTAAAATAAAGAAAAATCACAGAGTAAATGTAACCAAAGGAGGATAATATAAGTTTAAGAAAAAATATTAAAACAACTAAAATAAATGACATACTTACTGTTTGTGAAATGCAAAGAGAGCAAACTGAAACCCATTCAAAATAAAGGGTTAGCTGTACGGCTCATTTAAAGGCACATGGAAAAATAAATGTTTAACCTAGATGAAAGAATAGTTTACATTTGGAGCACATCTTATCTCTAATTGATTTCAGTTACAGGCAGCGTAGAGACTTAACGCTGCTTCCCCATGTTTGGTCAGGACTCTGGACTGTAAAAGGTGACCAGAGTCACAACAGATCGAAGGTTATTACTTGGTTGATATACAGTATTTTAGACAGAAAGGTATTCTGGGCCTATACTGTTCAGTTACTTATAACCTCGTAAAAACACTTTAAAAGCTATTCTAAAAGTATCAGGGAGTGAGTGCAGAGATTTATAAACTAGAGAAATGTGCATTTGGAATCAGCTGCAGCAGTTTCATTGTCTTTTCAGGAACTCCGTTCAAGAAGACCATTAATGTAGTCAACCCTACTAGAAATAAAAATATGGACGAGCGTCTCTCTGTAATATTAGGTGACAAACCCATTAATTCTGGCAATATTTTAGAGATGATTTTCTGTTCTGGCGATGGCTCTGATATGGCTAATGAAAGTATGATCCAAGTCGATCAGTGTGTGAAGTCTTATTTCTTGTGTTTTTTTATTTTTTCTAAATTATTTCTTTACAGTTAAGATTTCTTTAGGTCTATTTGAAACAAAACCTAGTATCACACCTAAAAAATATTAAAGGAAATATTGGGGTCTACAGCATCTCCGTAGTAATCTTCAACCTTGGTTCTTTAAGGTTCCAATTGCAAAGTATCAATAGTCCTTCGAGGCTGCTTTTTGGCAAAAGCGTCTTATCTAAGCTCAGCCGTCATCACGTCACTGTACATTTATATTGATTCCGTGTAACGTAAAATTGGTGTCCCAGTCTGTGAATTCACATTGCATTTCAGGGTTTTGAAGCACGTCACAGCCGGAGCTCCACATACACTCAGTCAGACATGCACACACACACACACACACACAGCGCTGTTCTCCCACGCTAGCTCCGCTGAAACCGTGTCGCCTCTTTAACGCCTCTGTTACTACCTCCAAAGACAGTACAGAGGGGAATCACTTCAGCGACTCATCACATTGAAGGTGAAACGTCACAGGGGCATAAATACCGTGGCTTTAAACAAATAGGGCCAATGATTGATCATTGCTCTGAATGTCATGTCAACTTTTGAAGTCTTCCCTCTTTGACCTGTTATCTCACTGCTCATTGGTCCAGGCTTCGATGTTTCGCAATCAGAAGTTTTGAAACCTTAAATTCTTAGCCAAGCTTATTACTCTTATTAAGGATTACAAAAGAATATTCTGTGAATTGGAAGTGGGGCTTTTCAAAACATATTTGAATGTGTTGCTATCTGCTAACTCAACTCAGCCTGTCCGTGTTTTAAGGCACCGTTCTCATTACCGACACTTCTACAGTGAAAGCATTTTGCTCCTCATCCTAATGGACATTTCAGAGTGTGAACATTAAAATGATTTGGTTGCACTGGAGATTTAACTCCATTTTAACACCTGGGTTATGGAAATAACTTTGATCAGATAGTAATGGCTGTAACTCTTCCACGCAGATAAGTTAAGAGTACATTTTGGAGCAGAAACAGGACCAGAGGAGAGTAAAGAAAAACAGCAGGATCCTCTGCAACTCTATGATAATTTTCAGTTTGTCCACATTTACTTTCTGTTTCATTCAAATACACCTTAAAGGTCACATATTATCCTCGTTTACAACAAGTTTAAATAAGTCTCAGATCTCCCCAAAACATGTCTGTGAAGTTTATTGTTATAAATCTACGCTCCTCCTGTAAATCCTGTATTTGATCATTCCTATAAACCCCTCTATTTCAGCCCTGCTCAGAACAGGTTGTTTCTGTGTCTGTACCTTTAAATGTAAATGAGCTGTGACTGACCACTCCACTGTGGAAGAGCCTGAGTGGCTCGGGCTTTTTCGCTTCATGCCCTATTGTTTACGTGAGAAGGCAGACTCAACAACAAACGCCTAGCTGTGGGAGTGTCACCCACCTGGGGGAGGGGTTTCTGCCCTTTGTGATGTCATGATAAAAAAACCTCCAAACGGCCTGTTTGAGCACACATTTTCTGAAAAGTGGAGCAGACAAGAGACGGAGAGGATGGACTTTTCTCATAATTGGGTTTTTTGTATACAGAGACACATATTAGTGTTCAAAAAACATGGTAGAGTGTATTTGGCAAAAAATATGACCTTTAAATAATCTCAGAGAAGAATCAAATCTGTGATTTTCTTTTGTAGGATGGTTGCTGAATAAAATTGGGAACGTAAGATATTTTTTAATCTACAAAGAAAAGTTGATTTATACAACTTTGTTTTTGTCTGTTTTAAAGGCAGCTTTATATTTACTGTAAGCAGGGTCCTTGTGTAATTAAGTTACGATTTTGTCTACGTTTAATAGACAATTTCATAAACAGACCAAAATGTAGATATATTCCAATAACCCATAACGTTTACCAGCAGTAATAAGATAAGCCAAGCTGCATCTACTTTGAAAAGAACTGCCCATCTACGTTTGTGCAATAAACATTAAGAAAATATATCTCAAAGCATCAGCATTTCCAACTAAATTTCACTCTCAGCACAATGATTGGATGATTTCCTGAGCTCGTGAGATCTATTACAGAAAAAAACACTCACTTTCATTACACCAGACTTTGACATCATTTCAAGTTCTCATTTTACAAAAAAAAAGTGAAACTGGAATGGAGCGTGGTTCAACCCCTGGGCTAATCGCAGGGCCTTTTATCTGCAGCAGAAAGAGTGTCTTTTGTCATAAAGAGCACCCTGAGTCTGGAGCGAGAGGGAGGGGGAGGAGGAGGGGGGAGAGTTCTGGGTATTGTCTCTCCAGAGGACACTAATGGGTTTTGGTGTCATGTGTTTTTCACTCAACACTTGACACATGGAGCCATTCTCCTTCAATCACTCCACTTTAATGTCCATTACGATGAGGTATGCCAAAGTAACGGGCTGACTATTGGTCACTTAGATTGTCCAAAAATGAAAGTCTACTTTAAAGACCCCCTTCCTTTTAAAACACCATCCTCTCTTTTCATCTCAGCTTGCACATATGCAACACGTTATTATAGTTTAAAGTGTGTACATTTCAATCTCTATGTTTCTGAGTACCTTTGTGTCTGCCCATGTATGAAGGAAACAAGAAAGTATTGCTTGTAATTCTCTTTCCCAGGCACTAGACTCTCTAATGAACCCCTGAATGCCAATGAGGGTGGGGGAGGAGGCTTCACAGTATTTGGGGCAATAAAAGATGTATTCTGTCTGAGGAAAAAAAATATATAAATATATTTTCCATAACTACAACTTCTCCTTGTCCTCACCTGGCACAATTTAAATTATTGCTCCCTCCTAGTAAAGTAGGACACTCCATACCTCCTAATCCATTAGGCAATTAATTTAAGAACTTAAAACATTGCTGCAGATATCTGCCGAGCAGTTGTCTTAGTTCTACTAGACGGAGAGCACTCGGGGGCAGTCCCTGAAACTTGAGTAGATGATTAAGTGCATTTCTGCTCCTGAGAAGAGATTATGTCTTGCGATGGAGTCAGAGGATGGAGCATGGCTGTGCAGCTTGGCAATGGTCGAGGTACATTGAGATAATGATGTACCTGTCCTCAACAATAACGCTAATCATATCTCACCTCTAGGGTATCGCTTTAAGGTCAGAACAAATTCACTACCATACATTAAGTCCTTGTATTGTTTTAATGAAGGTGCATGGATTCATGCCGCAGCGGATTGCACTTACACCTCAAATATCCTCTGTGTATTAATGCCTCCGAATCCTAATTCTCTTCTCACCTGTGAGAAACAATACACAGCAATACTGTACACCACCCAACACCAAACATTATAAGTAAGACGATTTTGACATATAAGACCTCAGGCTGGTTTTTAATGAATGTGAAACCTGCCCTGAGTTTACACTGCATCTATTGGCCCCTTAAAATTACAGCCATGCACCACCTTCCCACTCTGCACCCTCCAAATGTATGGGCCTACTGAAATGAGCATCTGTGTCAGCGACGGGGCCTGGTGGGAGTTTTTCATAGAGGGAGCCACAGAGATATATTTATGTTTCTCCCCCCATTACCAGAGCTTTAAATAATAAAGTAAAATAAATAGCATCCATTAAACTGATCACATTGTGCTAACTCAAATTATGTTTATTATGCTAATGGTACATGAAATTAAGAAAAAGACCTTGATGCCAGTGGATTTAATTAATGGGCTTTGGGAAAGGCACTGAGACATAATTCATTTCTGAGTAAGTAAGTCTCATTTGCAGTTCCATGGGTCCTCATGCCGCTGATTGCCTGAGTTATTCTTGCAGATGTGCTGCTCACAGCATGTCCCTCCATTAGAAATGAACACCTCATTATATAAACTACCTAATTAAACATAATACAGCTCCGCATTGACTCATTAATGCGTAGCCCTCTTTTCTCTGAAGGGAAGACTGTGATGGGGGAAAAAGGGAGAGAGAGAGAGAGACAGAGATAAAGCAAATGAGAGATAGAGAAAGAAGAAAAGGCGCCGTGAGCAGTACAGGCGAGTCCACTGACGTCCCATTGTACAAAATAGGATCCACACCCTTTCACAAATTTAAGCCATTGTTACAAAGACAATAAAAAAGTGATGAAAACATTGGTTATAGGTGTGAGGGAAGTGCTGAATAGTGTTTTTACTTTCTCCTAATTAGCTAATTATTTTCAGTGAAACAGACAAATTCTGCCTCGACTTTGCTTTAGAGACAAAAGGCTTAAAGCACCGGACAACACAAACTCGTGTTTCAGTTGCTGGAGAGCTGAAAAAGTGGAGTGAAAATGGGATGTTCAGGGCTCCGCAAAGAGGAGATCAATGGGGAAAATTGAGGCCGGCCCCCCTCTGTGGCTCAATCACCTCCAAAGCCTAAAGCAAACACTGGCTGTGTAAGCCTCAATAATTCAACACTAATTAAAAAGACACAAGGATATACAACCACTTTGAGTGCTGAGTCATCCATCGTTGACACACACACACACACACACGCACACACACACACACACACAGAGTGCTTAATTCATTGCTCAGAATGGGGTGTGTAAATATAATGTGTGTCTGAGTTAAGACATTTTTGATGGTGCTGATGACACAGAGTTCATTCTTCAGTTCTGAGTTGAGCTGTTTAAGGAGTTGTCGGAGGGTTAAAGTTGGATTTAGGACTATGAGGTTAACCCTTGGTGAAGGACTTCTTCACACTTTGATAAATAAATGTCAAACCTTCCAATTTTTTGGGTTCCAACATGGTTATAGAAAGCCCTTACAAATATGTGACCATGGTAATGAGAATTTGATTATATTTCCATTTTATAGTTACTCTAAAAACCAAAAGACATCATAAAACATACGGGAAGAATATAAATGACGACGTTCTCTGGGCTGATGGATGTTGATCATTTGTCATGAAAACTAATAATATAATCTCCATAACAATTAAACAATAACGCTCAAATTTAACCCGTTAAAAATGTATGAGTTGTAGATAAATGCTTAATGAGCATGACACACTATACTGTAGTTTTAAGCAGTTAAGCGGGTACAATGGATTCTATGAATTAGTGTTAACTGCTCTATAAAAAGTTAATGAATGCTTCATAAGACAGTATAGCTTAGCTGCACAATTATTTAGTGATATATGAACTTGTTGTCTTTTTTTAAATTTGACTCCTGATTCATTTAATTATTTATTTTTTCCACTTTTATTCCCATCTATTTTTCTTTCAAATATAGTATTTTTGGGGGGGTGGGGGGGTAGTTTGGGGTGTGTCACAGCATCCTACCCATGGACCCACTACCTAAATGCAACCCGGCTTACTTTTTAGTCATCAGGAAGGACTAGGATTGATGTGTTTGTTGTTCACCTTAGCCTTTGAGGATACAGAACATGACTTTTGTTAGCAGCTGTTGTTTGTTGTGTATGGTAGGCTCGCTCTACGTTATGATGTTTTTTTTCAGTGAGAATACAATATTTTCATATTGCATTGTAAAACACACTTTCACTTCAAGATCATGGCAACGTTGTAGAAACAGACTTTCTCAACTCTAAATTAAATTCTGAATTCATATTTATTCACATATTATCCTCCTGTTCAACAAGTTTAAATCAGTCCCCAACACATGTCTGTGAAGTTTCTTGTTCTAAATCCACTCTGATCCTGTATTTGATCATTCCTATAAACCCCTCTATTTCAGCCCTGCTCAGAACAGGCTGTTTCTGTGTCTGTAGCTTTAAATGTAAATTAGCTTTGTTTGACCACGCCCCCTTTTGAAGGACTTGGGTTGCTTGGGATTTCTTGCAACATGCCCTACTGTTAAGGTTGAGAAGGCAGACTCAGAGGGCAGAACAAACACCTAGATGTGGGAGTGTCACCCACCTGGGGGAGGGGTTACTGCCCTTTGTGATGTCATTAAGGGTAAATCTCCAAACGGCCTGTTTGAGCACACATTTTCTGAAAAGTGGAGCAGGCAAAAGACGGAGAGGATAGACTTTTCTCCTAATTTCGGGGGTTTGTAGACGGAGAAGGGACACATATTAGTGTTAGAAAAACATTGTAAAGTGTATTTTGTGACCTTTAAAAGTATAACGAGACAACTACTTATTTCAAAGGTTGTTACTGTCACCACAGTGGATTAAATCCAGCTGCATGTTCTGACAAAGAGGCCTTCAAATGTCACACAGTTTCTCTTTTACATGAGCATGTCAGTGTAAGTCATATTATTGTCATTAGCTCACCAGAGCACCTATGGAGCTATGGGCAACTCGACGACTCTGATTTTAAGTTTTAGTGGTCCAAACATAGAGCAGAGAAAACTTGCTTGAAAAAACCTTTTCACAAAACGGCTAATGAGCACGCACTTACAGATTGTGTGAAGTTTATGGCTGAGCAGGGTTTCTTGTTATTGAGACTGCAGAAAAAAATGTATATTTCTTTAGTTAAATATGTCTTGTTGCAATGATTTTTGCCTACCACAGTCCCTCTTCTGAAATCGTGTGTTTTAGCCATTTAAGTTATTTTAATATCCATAACCCATGTTAATATATATTTCATCAATATTCTGTATGATATGGATTACTTTTATACATAATGTTATGTGTTAGTTCATATTTTATACACACTCCAAGATGGCTTCTTGTTGTATTGGCATGAAACAGGCTTTCATTATTAAGAATTTACCTTTTTAATTATGCTGCACTTATGTCACAGCTTTATGGCGCAATTATGCCCTGTGGTGTTTTCCAAACACACAACCCAACAACTCATCCCCAGACTATAAACTCTATATTAAAAGTTCCTGCATATAGTCACAAAGAGAATTCACAACAATTACAAATGCAGATAATTAGTGCGCGATTGCTCAAAATTAGGCCATTATGAAAACTGCAGCTACCCCCGCTGACAACTACACTCCATGATTAACTGTTAATAACGTTGCCTCTATGCAAACTGTTCCAACAGACGAAGCTGTGTGCACAAGAAGCCCAAATAACTATAGAGGAATAGAGGATACATCCACATCTCACAAATGTATTTGTTTTATCAGTTTAGGTAAATCTTCCCAGGACAGCATCAAACCAAAGAAGTGATTCAAATGTTATAATCAAACAATTGAGTGATTCTTCAGCAACATTAAGACTTATTAATACAGCTCCAAAGGCTTGAAGGACAGCTCTGTATGTTTGTATCTTGCTACTTTTTAAGGGAAAGATGCTCTAGTCCGTCAACATACGAGCAGTTAATATTGGTTTGCCAAGATTCATGATAAACAAATAGCACCTAACATTTATTCACCTGAGATTTCTCTACTGATCAATATCAATTAAATCAAGTACATCCATAGATGTCCTCTTGTGAAAATATAACTTTGACTTGGTTTTTGTGGCCCGACACTCTAAAGCCAACATCCTGTAATGTCATGGTTTTTAATTGGGTTAGACATCTTTATAATCTCTGTAGGAGATCTATTTTTAAAGTCATATTTCCCTTTGCTTTAATTGGTTATTTTCATTAACAATACAGCATATGGAAACAGCTGTAGGAAAGCACTTACCTCCTTAATCGAGTAATGCTACGGACCCAGCTTGTTGAACTCGGTGTCAACAGTTTCCGCACCTGAGAAAGGTACATTTTATTAATGATTTTTTTTCACAATTAGAAATCATAAACTGTTTTTCATTTGAATTTTTACAGAATTAAAGGGGGCCATCAGCTCCCATAATATTCAAAAACTCAATAACCAGTATTACACCAGCCACCTCAAAACAGATACCAATCAGGTAGATCAAATCATACCATTTGATCTACCAACCTTACATTTCTAGAAAGAAGAGGGGTCTAACATTTAAAATATGACAATGTTAATTGTAAGCTACAAGTTACACAAATGCAAAATGGGCTACCTGGCAAAGCTATAACAATTGCAGACATTTTTCCGATCTGGGGAGTGGGAAATTCTTAAAGAGTAAACGGCCTGGTGCGATGATGGCCTAGGTATGATATTATGAAAAAACGGATACGGCCCAAGCCTACGGCCTGAACTTATAAAGCACTTTTGGGTTGGTGTTGGTCGGACCTTACAAGCACAGTGAAGAGACAGAATCTCAGAAGAGCGGCATGGTTTGGCAGGTTTTGATCTAGAAAATCAATATAGAGTAGTATGTAGTATGTATCGTTTACCCATTGACGCTATTTTCTTGTGTTTTGCGGAGTCTTCTCTTAACTTTAGACGAACCAAGAAGAACTTAAATTTGTGTTAAACCAACTTTGAAATTACTCTCTATTCCTAAAAAGGAATATGTTGCTCTCAGTCAGGTTCAATCATAAAAGTAGGGTAATCTACAGAGAATGGTAGTAAATATCTACCAGTCAAGCTTAAATGATATTACATTCATGCTAAGAGTGGCTGATTAGCCTTCAGTAAAAACTGGATATGCAAGTTTCTCATAGCTAACACACACAAACTTAAGATGTAGTCAAAGACCACAACACAGGACTTTAATGATGTGTATGATGACATTTACACTTAGGGTTTTAACAGTAAAAAGGTGGATTGTAATCTTATAGGTTCTGTTTTATTGTGTGTTTCTACTCTGTATATAGACTGTGCTGTGGCTGTTGCAGGGCCTCTGGTCATTGCATGCCAGCCTTTTTAATGTAATGCAAGACCTTCCTGAAACTCTTGAAAGCTGACAGTGCTTGACGTGAGCTGTGTTAATTACAGTAATGGCACGCATTCTCATTAAGTCATTGTTTACGTATCCCGGGGCCTTATGGAGCCAGAGTGGTGCTCTGGTCTGCTCCAGCACTGCCGCCTCGCTGGTCTGTGTGGCTATGGCCTCGTTAACACAGACAGCTGTTCCTCCCAGCCACAGTCATGGCCGACATGACGAGTGGCGCCGGACATGCCGCTGAACACACCCACTGTGGGAGCAACTGTCAGAAATAGAAGTATCCCACAAGGCAGGAAACGTCAATGAGTAATCAGCGGGAAAGTGGTCCTCGGGTTATAATTTTCAGGCCCAGCCCCCAACCCCATCTGAACCAGCCGCTCCCCTTCATATGGGGCTGTCTCATGACCCCCATCCTATCCCTCTAAATTGGTGCAGTCAAAGGTGCAGTTGGTGTTTAATTTCACCAGTAACCTGTGGTGAGGGTAGCCATGTAAAATGAATAAACAGTGTCACAGGAATCCAATAAGGTTTCACACACAGGACTTGCTGCTTAATGGCACAAGTTGTTGTGATTCTGTAAGAGGCGAATGAAGCATTAAGTGCAGGGCCTGTATGTATCAATCTTCTAGAAATGAAGTTGTGGACCTGAGTTGAAGATTAAGTTACACTTTTATTTTTTACATGTACTCAAAAACTTTGGAATAAATACTTAAAATAACATTTATTTTAGACAAAGAAATACCTACTCCCTCTTTTAAGTGATTCTGCATCGCAAGGATTATGAACTATTTTAGTTCCTAGAAACCTGTTTAGAGGAACCTTTTTAGCGTAAGGATTCTCCCAGCACCATGGCAGTACGACTGCAGACAATTGTGTTTCCTTTTACTAAACAGAGTTTTACATGTAAAATGTCTTTTAAAATATTTTCAGGTAGAGTGAACAGAGCAGACTTTCAGAGTGGTTTTTGCTTAATCATATGTTGTGGTTGAATCCCTTTATTTCTCCTGAAGTGCACATCAAGTTAGTCATTATAATGATAGTTAACATCTACACAGTTTTGTAAATAGATGAATTTTCTAATCCGTCTGAAATCTTGTTTTAAAGTTTAATCCAAACATAGTCCACTCTTAGTCAAACCAACTCCTCATAAAGATAAAGGAAGTCGCTGGATGACTAAACTACAAAACAAAGGTGAACAAAATATTTCAATCTTTAGGATTAAATTGCTTTCTGGAAATCAAGACAAACTAAAACTAGCAATGTGTTTGCTTAACTTTACTTTCACTGTCTGTACATCTGAAAGTAGAAATTAATTCCTCGGTTTGATTTCATTATTTCATCCCATAGTTATGAAAGCAATCATTATTGATAATTGACGGGTTAAAACTACACTACGTGGAATTGTTCCAATGATAAATTGTGCAATCTCTTGGTCAATGTTTAGCTCTGATTACTACCTTGTTCTTAACACACTTTACAAATTATTGTTTCAGTGTTCCTCTTAAAAGCTACTTTTACATTTTGTTGTAAGCATTCCTGGAGTGAATTTGTCTCGCTCTGCGGACTCTGAAAACACCCTTCTTGTTCTAAATTGGCTCTTTAGAGTTCTACAAATATCAGCCTTGTGCTCCAGTTTTAAAATTGGATGCGCATGAAGACTGCAACAAATGACTGTTTCATTTGCAAAGGACTTTTGATTTGTCTCAATGAATCTTTCAAAAGTTTCATCTAAAACTTCTCAAACACCCGTCACTCTCCTTAAAGCCAGCAGAACACCTTTTCTCATTCTTTTTTCCTTTTCTCCGACCAACCAAAACAAAAAGACATTTAATATACCGACATGTAAAACAATTATGTGACAGTATAAGATGATTATCCCATTATCAACCAACCTAAAGGTTAATATTCTTTCACTTGCTTATTGTACACATGACTCTGAGTATGGTTACTCTGATGGGAATCTGGTCCATCCAAATGTTGGCCATGTCAGTAGTCCTGTTCCTCATTCCTATTTGGAGTTATCTTTATTTCCCCTACAATTCTCGTATTTAACAGGCCTTAATATATGTGTTATGTGGCACAACTACAAAACTTATGTGATCAGTCAGCACGATCAAAGCTTAATCAGACCATCTTCACCTGATAGATTTCCCACAACAAAGCAGTTTCGTATAAGAGTTTGTAGAAAAGCGATATTAAAATGTCCAACTTATCATGTCAGAGGAAAGATGGCAGCAATGGCTTCGACAAACGTGGATTGAAATGTCTAATGAGGGAACACTGCCTTTCCTCTGAATGTGTGAACTATAAAAGCTTTAATTTTCCCTATCATCACTAGGATCTAATACCAATCTGTATTCTTTATTCAGGCCGTCTGTGTTGCTGCCAGACAAAGCCTTTGAAAAGCCAATTCCTGGAAATTAAAGAAAAGGGATTAAAATATCATTAGGTGACACATAATTGAATGTCAATTTTAAATAACTTGAATTCAATTCCAGGTCATTAAAGTGAATGCGGTCTGCCTTTTTTTTCCCAATCATACTTTTGAGCCCACAGATGAGAGCGAGGTACCAACTTCAAAATCATTAAATTGAGGGGAGTTTGTTTGGCCTTGGTGTGCCAGACTGCTTTGATTCTGGCTCAGAGCGGAGGGATGAGCAGCTGGAGGAGAGATCAAATTGAAACAAAGCTTCTCAAAATTGAAGGAAACATGAGCATAATAATATTTAATAATTAAATTCTCACAAACAATGGCAACCGAATGAAGTAATCTGCAAAAGTGTGCAACATCATTTGCATAATTGACACAGTCCCCCCCCCGTCTCCCTCCTGTAAATGAATGATGAAGACAATAAAAGATGTTGCTAAAATTGGGAACAATAACAGCAAAATTTCATCAAGGCCCCCATGCTCTGATTAATCTGCGCTTGCAAATCAGTGCAGGGGAAAGAGAGAGGGAAAGAAGCAGAGAAAGGGGGGGGGTGGGATTGGGGGGGGGGTGGAAGGCAGGTGATTAACAACAGCAGGGATTGTAGCCGTGGACAACGTGCCCCGATTTGCTCAGCTCGAGGGGCACCATACGAACCCTTCTACACAGCTGCTGCAGGCACTGGCTAGCTGGATCATCCCCTGAAAGCCTGAATGAGTGCAATCATTTGTATTGTCATTAACCCCTCGTGCACTGTCTCCATGCTTCAGCACTTACAAACCCATAATTTCTCTCCTCAAAACCCCAAAACGGCTCAAAAGGAAGGAAATGTTGAAACTGAGTTTGATAGCGGGTATCGTTTTATGTAACATTCCTAAATGCTTTTTATCTTCTCCAGCTAATTATTTGCTGTCTGAGTACATTGCCATTTCTAATTATTCACTATGAAGGAACTGTATTAAATGAAAACATAATACAATGAGAGACCTATTTTATATTCAGGGTTTCTAATTAGTTTTCTATCTCTGTGATCATTTAGACAACTTTCATCATCATCTTTTGATGTTTACAAAACACAAAAAGAAGCTGGCATCATCCAGATTTATGCTGCATATTCGCCTCCTAATAACATTTGCATTTACTAGTCAATTAACTTGATTAAATTCATAGTCCAAGTCAGATCCAACTTTGGTTGCTGCAGACAGTTATTGCTTGGTGGATTAAATAGCAGCGTGGGCAAAATGACGCAACAGAGAAAGTGGGTTGGGGGGAGGTGGTGGTTGTGGGGGTATGTCAGGTTCCATTATGCTGTAAACAACACAGGACAACAGAAATTACACATTGCAAGCAATACAACCCATGTGAGGCTTGTCTGTCTGAGGAAAGGGCTCCACATAAGTCTGTTGTTTGCTGATCATTTTCATTAACATTTACAATAAGCTTCGTCAGATGTCGTCTGAGGAATTTAGCTCAAGAACTAATGAAAGAAAAAAGAAAAAAAACACATGACGTCTTTGCAACATTCCTGCCCATCGCACTCTTTTTCTGTCTTCCCAAAAACCATCTATCTTCTAAATTCTGTGCAATTAGTAGCCTTAACATACCCAGAGAAGCTCATTTGATTTTAACCTCCACTGTCCAATTAACAAAATGTAGGTTGGAAAATAAATGGCAGACGCCTAAGCAAATTAATTATGTGTCCACCAAGCTGTTAGCCTGTGTGCACAGAGCCGGGGCTGGCAATAAGAGCTGGGCACACACCGCCATATGGCCAGTGTGAGAGCGGACATCATTTGGGGTTGCAGTGGCACACCCCACAAATTCTCACAGATATTTATGACCCAGTAACAAAAGAAGCATTGTGCAATTAATCTCTTAAAAATGTGTTTATAATTGTTGTTTCCTGATTTATAGATTTGATCAATCTGTGATCCCCTTGAGCCAATTTTAATACCTATTGTTAATTTAATTTTACATGTGACATGCAATAAGTGCAGAGTAAATATTTACAAATGAGGTTCTAAACTATAAGCTTTTATTTCCTAACGAAAGAGACCCACGTATGTGTTACAGCAAGATTTATTGAAGTGGCAATACTCCAGTTTTAAGAGCTGGACACATATATGGATTAGTTGATATTTCGGTGCTTATATGAACCTACATTTTTATTAAAGGTAAATATTAAGTATCAGTTAATGTTATTTCCAATATTTGTGGATATGACAGTGTGCAGCACATGAGTAGAGCATCACTTCTAGCATACGCTGGTCCGCATTAAAATCGGTTGACAGTAGACAAAACATTCTTTAAGTTAAGTATTTGAGAATGCAGCTTTCTTTGTAACTTTGCATTTTCATTTAAGTGCAAAATCCATGCACTTTCTGCACATAGAAAGGTCTATTTTCATTCCTATGAAAGGATAACATATGTTAAACTAGCAAATGTATCCTCAAAAAATAATGGTATCAATATAATCTATCCACTAATCTTGTGTTACGAGAACTAATTCTAGCCTGTGACTAGAGCTGATGATCAAACAATTGATCATAACAATGTCTTCTGCTTCATCTCGGCTCGGGCCTGACACAGAGTTGTGGGTTTTTTAAGAAAGTCAGAAATTAGGTTTGGAGAAAGAATTGACAAATAATGCACTGAGCTCCATTACAGAACAAGGATCCAGAATGACATTATTCTTTAAATGTGTCCCTTGTGAGCCCCAGCTTTATAGACGAGTGTCGTGTGATATTGCTGTTTTTACAAATGAAGCTTTTGTTTGAACAAAAATCCAGCCTTACCTAAATAAACCTTTGGCCTTGTGACCAGGTGTTTAATATACAGTCTGAGCACATGGGCCCTCCAGAAGGAAGAGAAAACACTTCAAATAATTGTATTTAAAACACTCAAAAACAGACGCAGGTAACAACCTTTTTGTTCGTTGTTGTCTCTATGTCCCACATATAATACAACGCTGTTTGGAAAAGTTTGGCTAAAGGGCAGGAAGGACAGAAAGATGCTCAGCTATGTGCAAGTACAAAATATGATCAACATGGCCCCCTAGAGGCTACATGAGGTACATCAGGCCTCGTTCTAGGGCAACAATAACCTAAATCCTCCTTCAAACAGGATTGTGACATTAGATTATTGGCAAAATCATCGCAATTAACATAAATTATGATGGTATTATGCTGACAGACATTTAATCCACATGGGATCTGGTAACTGCACTCTACACATGTCTGACAACAGCAGCCAACACATTAATCCTGTTCAGATTTTGACTGCAGTTATTGTGTTCCCAGCACCAGTTTCTACATTACTGTACATTCAAACTATGTAGCATCATACATTCATGGTCGGATTTTCTCATGCATGAAAATTTCACTCAAAAGGGCACAAAGGACGAGAAACATGGTTAAGCATTTTTTTTATGTAAAAAACCTTCGACTAAAGACTTGGAATAAAGCTAACATGTAATTTAACATAACATTTGATCTACCATATTATTGTTCAGATACAGACTCACATTCATCTTGTAATAATTGTAAAATACTATAAATATACATTGTGAAAAGTGCTTTTTATATAGATGTAATTATTAGCTGCATTGATGTTTGCCCTGTTCAACCCCTACATTAACATGATGACTGTGTTAACACATGAATACATGCAGGACAACGTGTTATGGAAACTAGATTATAGGTTCATGCATAACAACCGAGAAGAGTGACACCTGTCTGCTTGGGAAAAGATCAGATACCCTTTGCATTTACATTTCTGTAATTGAGTCCTTGCTCTTTCCCTGAAATGTGTCCACAGACTGATGGTTATTGAGTGCTAGCAGCTAGCTTGAATAGAAATGTGACCTCTTGGTCTGTGGTTCTTTAGTCAACTAAAGTACTTTTCCTTTTTCTGAGCAATGTTCAATGAGAAAGCTACTTTCCCCATGCTGGGAAAGAGTTTTAGGATAACCTGGAATGGCTTGTCTTTTCTAACATTTGTTAAAATAAATGTTTTTCATTGTAAAATACACAAGGACAATCAAGTTTTAAAATCAGTATAGATGGTGTTTTTGATGTCAATAAATGGTTTGAAAAAGTATTTGAAATACGAACAATAAATTTGTATTTTGTCTGGCTTTCATGTTGCATGGGGACACAAAGGTTAGTAAGCTAACCAGTGCATCCTTTTCTTAAAGGTTTTAACTCCTTATTTATGAAGACATTGTTTCTGCAAATCCATCATTAATAAGAACCAAAATTAATTAATTTACTGTAACATGGAGCTGAGATTAATGCAGACGTAAAGACTGACAGTCTGTTTACTCTTCAATACCTGCATTAGTTCATAAATTAAGATTCATAAGAGAACTTTAATAGTAAATAATGCTATGTGTATCTAAAATGACAGATGAGGAACAATAGTCTGAAAACACAAATCATTTTCTATTCCTTAATTTATTTGCAGTATTGTAGACACAAAGACTTTTACGTCTATGTATCCATCCTGAGTAGAACCCTGAGATGTACTGAATGTAGAGACTACATGACTATGTTGGGTAGTTATGCATTTCATTTATTCAACAGCAGGGATGATTGCTGATCAGTTGTCACGTGTTCAGGTATCATTAAACTGCATTTCCAAAGTACTTGTGCTGCTAAAAGCCCAGTGGATTATTTTGCTAAACCATTACAGCATGTCGTTACGCATTCTGGCCATGAATACAATATTTTTGGCTCAGATGTAACTTTTACAAAGCCAACTTATTATTAAAACAAAAAACCACTGAACACAAAGTTTTCTGTTTGTTTTTCTTTGGTATTCCTGTTTGGAGTAAGAATATGCACTTTACATAACTGTTCTTTGACAAGTTTTGTTTCAGTCTGTTGTACTTTGTCTCCCTCAAGTGGCCGATAGGAGAATACACAAGAGAGCGTG
Organism: Labrus mixtus; assembly: GCF_963584025.1. NCBI lineage: Eukaryota > Metazoa > Chordata > Actinopteri > Labriformes > Labridae > Labrus > Labrus mixtus. Next base: position 8,821,742 of record NC_083614.1, read on the forward strand.
GATCCAACAACAGAGATTTCAAAAATGTCTAATAACTAAATACACCTTTTGTCTGCATTTTAGTTGTTTATTTTGTCTTTTGTTGTTGTATTGTTTCAGTTGATAGCTTTTTCTTTATCTTTTATTTTTTCATTTCTGAGATTTATTTTGATTGTCCCAATTAATGTTTCTGTTTGTTGTTCTTTACCTCTATAAACAGGTACTTAAATGATTATTTGTCACCAATATGTCTGTTTGTACTTGATAATTGGAAAATTCATTCAAATGTTAATCGTAAAAAAAAAATACACCTTTTGTCAGAGTACAAGTCATGACAGGAGGATGATAGGTGTAATTAATTACTTCATTGATTACTGCATTACATTCAGGTGGGCAGTGTAGGACCCTGATAGCGTTCAAATGTCCTTTTCCTTCATATACAGCATGTTATTAATTGTGTTTAAGACGTAATCTTCTTAGTTTGAAAAAGGTCTATTAGAACTATTTGCATGGGATAAGTAATAACTGGGGTCTGCTGGTAATTTGGTAATTAACCCCAACGTCAGTGTTATTTGTGCCGCATGCGCACTGGGTGTATCTAATTTACTTGAAGTTACAAACATTTCTGATTAAAAACATCAAGGCGCTCTTTTTCAGTGCACCTTGCGTTTTGTAAGCAATACAGCCATACTCATACTGTTAGCCAGTGTTTCTTCTATGATAACCGGGCTGGCCGACTATTTTTTACTTTGTATTCCATACAAGACGTCAATCAGCAGTCAATCTCCCCTCACGCAGAGCAAGCAGGGGCAAGAGAGAATGACATCCACAGCAATGTCCCTCCTGTTGATGTGTTAAAAGAGGCGTGGCATAATGTTAAACCTGAACCTTTTGAAAGCCGTTGTTTTAATAGTTCACTGCAGCTGGTGGTTTCTTCAGACGCGCATACACATAAACAACAACAATCCTGATCCACATGCCAATCAGCTGTTGAAATAAGCGAATATTGAGTAACACGTTTTCAAAATGAGAGTTGTGTCACATTTATAAAACACACCACAAAAGAATATTCAAAAGATCAGACCCATAAAGTTAAAGAGAAGCAGAACGATGCAGAGTGGGAGAAGCACAGTCAGAGGATTAGTGCATGCGTGTAGATAGAAATGAAATGAAGTTAAGCAAATTAAAGTAATTTTTGAACAAGAGAAAACACACAATCAATAAATAAAATAAGTTCAATAATTTGTTACTTTACAAATTAAAGACATGGTTGATTTGCACAGGAATAAAAAGACTAAAGGCCTATACTCTGACTGCAACTATTATAAATTATCTTGACAATATCATTCATTATCTCTGACTGGAGTTTTACATTTAGTCAAGCCAGACTTAGCATGTCTTGCACCTCTGAAACATGAAGTTGTTTTTATCATACAGTTACATTACATCTCAAGCTAATGACTCTTCATACAACTGACATGCCATGTAACAAAACAACATTTAATGATGCCCTTATATGGTAAAGAGCAACACGTGACATGAGCTAGTACAGTTAGAAGTTGAAGACACATTTGGACCTTTTGGACCTAATTTAAAAAACTATCAAGAGGGTTGAATATATCCGTCATTTGGATAAATTACATCACAACAAACAAGTTATTTCTAGCCCACAGTGACCGACTGTGCAGTTAAGGTTTACCTGTTGTCTTCGCTGCACCTGCGCATTAGGGTCTGGAGCTGGCAGGCAGTTACATTCATTTTCTAAATGGGTCAAACTAATAAGCATGTTTAATATTTGTGTAAAGGCAATTAATTTATCACAAAATGAAACCAACAACTGAACATGTCGTTTGGTTTCTTGTTGTTAATCATTATTACTGACAAGATGTCATATAAACTAGTTTACCTGATGTACTGTCCAGTGCACCTTACGACCGAAACAAGAGCTTTTGAATGATTAATGGAAGTGATTTTCTTTTTTACCGTCGCCTGTTGAGTTTTGATAATAAAAACTCATGAAAAGTTAGAACAGTAAAATTTGGCCCGCTTTGGCACATACTGTAGAGTCAACTGTAAAAACTTTGTCAGCGAAGTGCGCAAGGCTACAACACCCCCTACTGGCACGAGAAGTCATTTGAAATCTCGCGATTACTCACTCACAGGACCATTTAATAACTTACCTCTTAATACTTGATAAATTAAATATCCATATGTCCAAATTCAACAAAATCTTACCCATTCCTCACTGTATTCAGCACTGAATGGAAAAACGTTGTTGTGACTTTAACAAACAATATAAAGCTTTACCTACTGTAAACCAGATTCAATATTTGTTCAAAGTCGACGATGTTTAAATGCCTTTTATTTTAAGTTGGTCTATTGTTGATTTGTTAACAGTTTTGCCTCTGTTTAATTTTATATTGTACTCTGTTTTAGTTTTATAGCTTAGCCATTTCTTTTGATGGTTGTGACTTATCTCAGAAACTGACTAAATCAGATGAGTGTTTGTCAAATATGGAGTTAGACATGTCTTATTGTTCATTTTATTGATTCATTTTTATATCAAAGTTTATATTATTATTATTTGTGTTTAATAATTTGAATTGTATATTTATGTACATTTTTGTTCTGGGCGGCAAATATTTTCCTAAAGCAATTCAATTATGTTAAATAATTTGAAAATAGTTTTCACCATAAGCCAGCTGCACCATTTTGCTGTAATGAACTGAGAAACATCGTCTACTTAATATGCACCACTGGACTGGTTAGTATTAGCCGAAGTTTATCTTATATAAGGACAAAGAAAGTACAGCGACAAACTGATTTTCCTGGTAAGAGAAGCTTCATAGGTTCTGGTGAATATTAAACACCATTGTCAGTTCATTTAAAGTGTGTTTTTGTGATTAAGTTCCCTAATTGTGCTACTAGCATTGGTATCTGTGTACCAGTCAAATCAAACACTAATTTGAGAATCAGGACCGATACCCATGTTTCAACTTTAAAGAAACATTTTAGCCGATTGCTTCTTCCAGTACTGATTTGTTTTTTTTTATCACTTCTTTATTCTTTGTCTGATTTTTTCAAATGAGCTTTGTGATTTAATGTATTTAAATTAGTCCTTCCTCTTGAAATCTTACTGGAACCTGTCCTACAAACTGCATGTGGCTTATCTTTCCCAGAGATTGCTGACATTTCTTTTTAATATTTTCATTTGAAAACAATGGTCAATAGTCCATCAGGTGAATTCTTCTGCACAATAACAATCTTCTACACAACAGATACACACTGACAGCGGTACATGCCACATTATTCTCTGATGGGCTGATATTGGTCGATACCGATGTTCAACTAGTAACACATCAGTATGTCCCTGACAGACGAGGTTTCCCTTAGTGGTAAAGTCTAAAGGGACAATTGATTTAAATAAAAATGTCTTTCTTGACACATCAAATTTCAGTAGCCTTTGTGGTTGGTTTACTATGGGTGCTTTACAAATCTATAAAGGGAGCCAAAAATGTAGTATACTCACACAGTTTAGCAGCAGATATTGTCAAATTTATTACAAACTCAACACCGCCTCAAGCTATAAAACAACTGCCAGATCGAGCAGCGGAGTATGGGATTCACAGTTTTTAAGGAGGTAAAGACCAGTCACAGCTTCGTGTTAGCAGACTCTTGTACCCAGCTATTCTGGTGGTGGGATGTTAAACCCCTATGCAAGCCCTATCCAAAAAATATTCACTCTCTTAAGGCAACAGGAATTAATGAGGGGATCTAAATCCACGATTAGATCCTGGATAAAAATGTGAGATCACTTATTCATATCACTGAAAACCAAAAACACATTTAAAAGAACAAGAGATGACAGTCCTGTTGAATAAAGTAAAAAAACAGGTGGTGCACATTATTGCACTTGTATCGGCCCTTTAAATCTTACTCCAGTTTTTCAAGATGTCCTCCGCAGCATCAAGAGTACTATCTTGCTGTAAAGACAAAGGCAACAGAGAGTTATAAAACATAACATTTTTAAACAGAGGAGAGTGCAACTCTGCCTATATTCATATTGACAGGAGAGCAGACTGAAGCTGTGTTTACCTTAATGAAGCAGAGGCGAATGTATTTCTCAAACTGTTTCTTGGACTCGTCTCCAACAAACGCTGTGACCGGAATAGCTGCTAGTTTCTGAACATGAAAATATTAGTGTCAGTAGTAAGAACAGCCATTTAAAAGAACATTTTAAGTACAACTACATAAGAATGACCTCGTTTAGTAGGGGGTCAATATTATAAAAAATGTATTACAATACCTTTTCTTTAATCATCCACTTCACAAACTTGTAGTCATAAGCTTCATCATCATCCATGTGAGACAGATCCTGATCTGCAGTGAAAATGAAGCAGAGGATTACTCACTAGTAGAACCAGGGTTCACCAGTAGGTGTCACTGCTAACCCAGCCGCATTTTGGATTAACAATGTCTGAAATAGTTGACTGATTGCAAACATGACTTTTAGTTCTGACTGTAAATATTTTATATGATGAGGACTTTCTTTCAAACTTGTATTTAAGAAAATAAAGGTTTTAATCTGTATCATCCAGTTGAACTCATTGTTATTAAAAAAAAAAAACACAATCTTAATCACTAGTCAGGTAATTATATTATTTGAATTTTAGTTTATAATTATTGTCAAGCTACTTGGTCATGGTACTGAGAACACTGACAACTGGACTTTTAAACTCCGCTATTTATACAAATGGATGTTTAGGTGCAATAAAGATTTAAATTCAAGGCACAACACTCGACATAACTGCAGAGGGATTTCTTCTGCTGCACACTCTGCTCCTCTATGTTTGACATTTCACGTAAGACTTCCATCATGACAACATGAATAAAGAAGTACATGAAAGAATGGCATCTACAAATTACACATGAAACACACTAGCAAGTTGTTTTTTTCTTAATATCATACAATGTTAATGTGACTAATGTCAATATAAATTAGGGATGTTCCACAATGACTAATACTCAAGGTCGGTTAAATGGAAATTTAAATTCAGACTAACTAGTCTAAAGGAAAGAAAACTATCCAAATTGAGCACAATGTGTTTTAAATTGTCCAAAAGTAAACATGTCATTTGGTTTGCTTTCACCACCAGGTTAAGGTCCTCATGCCTGAGCTAAACGTGGTTATCCATTGCTCCGGTCGATGTGCCAGTTTAACCTGACACAGCCTTTGTACGTTTAATCTGAATTTTCTAGATGAAAAGACTGCTTTACCGCGCTGCTCCTACAAGATGCTATATGTTCACTGTGCTTGTTTACATCTGGGTGGTAGATACGGGAAAGCAGGCCCCTTAAGTTTGTTTCATTGTCAAACTGCACAGATCCTCATTGAACATTTTGTACATTTTGTGTTACTTATATATTTTTACATTTTTAAATTGTATATTATATATTGTAATAGATTCTATATTTTATCATTTAAGTTCTTGCTATTTTCACTTTATTTCCTTTGTTAACGGTTTTTTACACCAATACACCAAGTCTTGGTGGTGGGTGGCTGTGTTGCAGTTTGAGCCTAACATTTGACCAACATTAAGAAAATGAAGAGTTAAGTAACTCACTGAGAGATGTGACGTCCACCAGCATGAAGTAGCCTCCCTCTGGGATGACAGGAGTCATACCAACCTCTTGCAGGATAGCAGCCATGCGGTCCCTCTTACCCACCAGTTCCTCTGCCAGTGAGGAGAAGTAGCACTCAGGCTGACCCATCAGCTCAAAGTTCAGGAGCAAACCTTGTGCCACAGCTTCCTGAAGAGAAACAGACAGCTAGGAGATTCAGACTAAAAACAAACGTTTAATACTGTCCACATCATTTTTCAGGCTCTCTAAGTGCACAGGTTTTAAACTCTTTTAAACTTGCCTGTAGAGGTGTTGGGCAGGTGTACAGAGTATTCTGCATAACAGTCTGAAGATGCTTTATCAAGTGCTCCGGCCCTACAGACCAACCAAGCTAGAAGACAAACATGTCAAATACATGGTGTGCAAGAGCTGATTTATTATGAATAGGTATAAGTTGTGTAATGAATCCACAGATTTCTTACTTTCCATCCAGTCACACTAAATGTTTTCCCCGCACTGCCAATAGTGATCGTTCGGTCCCACATTCCAGGCAGAGTGGCTATTGGGAAAGAAAGGGAAATCAACACCTCACTAAAGTGAAATGTTAATGGATAAATGTTTAACTGATATTATTATTCAAATGACACAACAGATTAGTGTTGTACTCAAGACCACACTAACCCGAGTGCCCCAAGACTGAAGGAAGACCAAGACATTTAGGGATCAAGGTCGAGTCAAGACCAAGACCATAAATATCGGATGAAAAATCTTCATCTTTTTATCAGCGGGCATGTCACTCACTTAGACTGTAACACCGAGAAGGTTGCAGCCGTAAAAATCTAATTATGGGGGCGCTGGTGGCGCAGTGGTTGGTGTTCCCGCCCCATGTATGGAGGCTATGGTACTCCAAGCGGGCGGCCCAGGTTCGAATCCCTCCTGTGGCTCCTTTCCTGCATGTCATTCCCTACTCTCTCTCTCCCTGATTTCCAACTCTATCCACTCTCCTATCGCTCCAATAAAGGCACAAAAAATAAAAGCCCAAAAATAAATCTTAAAAAAAAAAAAGAAAAAATCTAATTATGAATGAATTGAAGTTATTCATTTTTTAAGAGGCGTTTTCTTTCTAATCACAGTAATGACATGGACAAATAGCCTATCAGTGGTGGTCTTGACCAGTCTTGATTTAAAATCCTGAGTTCGCCCAGTCTGAGACTGAGACAAGACCTCCACAAAGTGGTCTTGAGACCTGTCTTAAGACCAAGCCTGATTTCGAGTACTACCACACTACAACAGATACACACAACACAACACAACAGATACACACAACACAACACAACACAACACAACACAACAGATACACACAACACAACACAACAGATACACACAACACAACACAACACAACACAACACAACACAACAGATATACACAACACAACACAACAGATATACACAACACAACACAACAGATATACACAACACAACACAACACAACAGATATACACAACACAACACAACAGATACACACAACACAACACAACAGATACACACAACACAACAGATACACACAACACAACACAACACAACAGATACACACAACACAACACAACACAACAGATATACACAACACAACACAACACAACAGATACACACAACACAACACAACACAACAGATATACACAACACAACACAACACAACAGATACACACAACACAACACAACAGATACACACAACACAACACAACACAACAGATACACACAACACAACACAACACAACAGATACACACAACACAACACAACAGATACACACAACACAACACAACAGAACACAACAGATATACACAACACAACACAACAACACAACACAACAGATACACACAACACAACACAACACAACAGATACACACAACACAACAGATACACACAACACAACACAACACAACAGATAAACACAACACAACACAACACAACAGATACACACAACACAACACAACAGACACACACAACATAATAGATACGCATCGGCTACCATCAGTTCATGCCACATTATTTGTCCATGTACAGAGCCGATATTGGCCGATACTGGGGTCAAACAGATGCATCAGTGCATCCCTGAGGTTGAGCATACCGATTTTAATATGATGGTGTCCTCTGTAGATGAGCCACTCATAAACCTCGTCACTGAAGCACAGAGTGTCGTGTTTGATACAGAGATCAGCGATCACCTGCAGCTCATCTCTGGTGAAAACCTGCAGGAAGAAGACAGACAGATCTTGTTTTCTCCGTCATGTCACGTCGACAAAGCGCTTTCTCAGATAAACCGGGTCCTGACTGTGACGCATACTCACCTTCCCTATGGGATTATTAGGGGTGTTGATGATAATGGCTTTTGTTTTTGAGTTGAATTTACTGGAAAGCTCATCTGGATCAAGAAACCAGTCAGCACTCGTGATTGTCTGCCTCTTTCCAGGCTTCTAGAAAGTTGTAGAAGAAAGTTGCATGGCTGGTAAAATCCTCCTGCCGTAGTTAAAGTAAGAGCTGTCGACGTTAAACATATATCTGAAGCATTACATTAACTTACAAGGCGTAACGGTATCAACACAGGCTTGGCCCCTGCCATTCGCACCATGGGTACGTAGCAATCAAAGAACGGCTCTATTATGATGACCTGGAGAAAAAAAACAGTTCACAATCAAATCACTGTAAAAACTGGGAGCATGTTGATGAGAGTATATCTGCATGTCTATGACAGACCAAGTCCTTACCTCATCTCCCTCTTCCACCAGTCCCTGCATGGTGCTGAATAAGGATCCATAACCTCCCACTGTGACCAGCACTTCTTTCAAAGGGTCAATCTGACGTCCGCAGACCTTCCCATACACCTGAGAAAGGGCCTTCACTAAAGATGGGTGACCCTTTCATATGAAAAAAGGTGTTATTAAAACATGTAAATTAAAGATTTCTGAGATTAGAAAATATTCTCATATAGAAAATGTTGATATCACAACACTTTTAAATCAGAACTTAATTGACTTTTTTTTTTTTAAATTATCCGTTTTGACTTTTGTTTTCAATTTCAGTTTTCAGTTTAGTTTACGGTTGGTTCAGTTAGTTTTTATCAACTTTAGTGTAAGTTTGAGTTTTTTCTGATATAGGATATATATTAGCGGTGAGATCCAAAAGAGCCAGACAAAGTATTGTGTTTTAAAAAAAAAAACATATTTTCAATCCAGATAACAAAAATATATTTGACGATCTAGTTTGAGTTATTTTGTTGGTTTCCTTTAACGATAAAGACCTTAATCTGTTGTAATTGGATGCAAGATGTCAGGAGCCAATGACAGTCCAGGGAATCTTCTGAATCTTTAGCTACATCGTTAAACTTAATCATGAAATAAAAACATCCTCTTTGGAACGTCTTTGGAATTTTGTGTCAGTAAATGAATTCTAAACTAAAGCTAACCACGAGTTCTCACAAGTAACGATAGTTGAACTTTTACTTTGCACCTCGTCAGCCTCTGCAATGATTACAGATAATGAAACTGCACCAAGTCTGGACACACTGCACGGTCAGACAAGGGAGCTACATGTTTAAAACAGCTTACCACCTACAATAAGGGAGTGTCCAACATATTCCACTTTAAGGAACCATCTAAAAAAAAGGTTTAGGCTTACAAGACTGTGATCACTTTAATCTGAAATGTTGAACAATATATTTAGTTTTACCTCGTGGTTTTCTCTATATTTCTTCAGTTTGATCTCAGTTTCAGTTTGTGTTAGCGCTCACATGTTTACAGCCTGTATTTTTGCCCTGATGTTCAAATTACTGCGCATGAGAAACAAATTAAATGAGTAAATAAACAAACAAACAAACAATCCATACGGTGCAGCAGATGCTTCAGGTCAAATTATGAACACGTTTCCTTTCTTAGTGGATTTATAAGAAATCTTAAACACTGTTTTTTTTGTAAATTAGGACGATAATTATTCTTACAAAGCCTCTGGTGTACTGGTTCATCCTGTCCACACATGCAGCTTTCGCCAGTGCTTCCTTGACATAGGAAGGTGGAGGGATGTCTGGGAAGCCTTGGCCCAGGTTAACAACAGAAGGATCTGCTGCTAGAGAAGTGAACGCCACCCTGAAACAACGATGATATTACAAAACATTACTGGAGCGACTGAGGGTCACAACCAAAGAGTAGAAAAATATGCTCTCCTCTTTAGATATGTTACCAAGCCACTTTTAAACAGACTGATATCAACTTTGTGAGACAGATATTTATTCATAAAAACAGAGCCAACAAAAAAAGTTCTTTGCTGGTATGTTGAAGTAAAAATAAACATTTTCATAGAAGAGTCATTGTCTTCAACAGAATAGATGCTGTAAACCGCTTCATGTGATCACAGGAAAATTAGCAACCTCTTAAATGGATGAAAAGAAAACTGGTTTTGTAATCATTTATAAACAAGTGCTGTTGAAAGTATTTGCTTTGACGTACCAGACATTCTTGTCGAGTCCTTCGATTCTTTTGGAGTGTGTGTGGCGAGACATATTTAAATGCTGAAACACAAAAACAAGACGCATTGAGAACATCAAGAGTCGTTTATGGTTCCACTTTTTTTCTATTTTACAAATATTTCCAAACTTTTAAGTTGACACAACATAGGACTGGTTTTGGATTGGCTGTGGCTGTCAAAGTGTATTTCAGTAATTCGTCAACAACTCTATGCCAACGCTGCGTTGAAAATACACTGGACCTTTAAGGTCAGCATACTTTATCTCTAATGCAGCTTAACTCTCTCTATGAGTGAATTACTTCACTTTCTCTAATGTATTGTAGGTACTTCCATTCGGTTAATAAAAAGCCACACATTGTGAGAGGATGAATATCCAAGTGAACTTACTTGTGAAGTGTAAAACTTTCTTGTGCAGTTTATGTTTGCTGAATGGCGTGCAAACTTGGAGCAATTTAGCACGTGTCTTGCTGTGTTCATGCTGCACAAAGAGAGAGAAATACACCATGAAAAAATGTTTCTTTACATGCAGTCCCTGTGATAAATGGTACTGTTCTACATACATGTCTGATTCTGACAAACTGGGACATGCCCGATGATGTGTTGGAGTATCTATCTATCTGCAGTTGGTACACCCATTATATTTCAGAATATCAGACGACCGAGGAAGTTACCCTAATACATACATTTTAGGAACACTTGAAAAGGATAAAAATAACAGTTTGATGCATTAGATTATAAAAATCAAATATTAAAATAGTTATTAGTTCATTAAAGTTACTTTTTATATTATAAAAGCAATCATGAGGTTGCACTTTTGAACCTTACATATCAGGTACAGGACAGAAAAAAACCATAGAGTTCAAAATATATAAATCAAAGCTAAACTTTAACTGAACAAAAAACATTTTTGATGAAGAATTAATAAAGAGTAAAAGCCGAACATGTACTAAATACCATGTTGCAATAGAGTAGGGATATCATGATACCAGCATTTTCAACTTGAGTACGATACAAGCAATAAAAAATGTTTTTATCATTCTAAATACATGATAGAATAAAAAAAACTCATAAAAAAATGATTCATATATGAGCTATATATAGAGAGAACAATAATACTAATAATTAGGGGGATAAATAAGGTTTGTTATTATATCAGTTACTGTGAAGAAAGGTCACCTTAGGGAATCATTTTTGTATACCACTTATTGAAAATGTAGTAGCCTACACACGATGGCGCTATAGTGCCACATATTGGTGCAACACAGGGCACAGCGTCCTCGAACAACTGTAGGTCAGACTCAACAGTGTGGTTCCGGAAGTTAAAATCCCATTCATTTTCTCCAGAGCGGATTTGATTATCAGCCATTACATGATAACCCTCCAAGGTGGACTTAACGAGATACCTGCGTGTTAGACGATGGTATATGCCCCCAAAGAAGACACAAGTTTGTATGAAATCACCCTCGTTTGAAGAAAAACATGGTTTATTCGCGATCCCGGCAAAAATAACTACACTACCCACAATCACATAGAGACTAAGGGCCGTCTTTGATTGGTGTTACCATGGTAACGCATACCGCACTCGCGTACTTCGGCTGTCTGCTGCAACCACAAACTACAATATTATTGCAACATTTTTGTACAAACAATTTAAACACTACAAATAAGATACATGTGGAAAGAAGGACGTGTACGTTCAGAATATTTACAGACAGAAGCGCTTCTTTCCAAACTTTCGTTATAATCGCAATGGATTATGGGATACGTAGTGCACTCCTCGAAAAAAAGTATAGTGCCTTCGTGTTTCACGTGTTACTTCCGTTTTTAACCGTTTTTTTTACACCTAATCAAATGTTTTATGGCCACCAGCTGGTCGGCTTGGTTCCAGGATTAAAAAGGTTGATCTGAAATGTCAAAGGAGGACTTTATTGAGAATATATTCAGGATCCATATCCGCTTGAGGACCTCTATCAGGGAACCCTTCGCCAACATTGAAATGATCAAGATTATATTGATTAAATGTCAAGGAAAACACAATCAAGGTTTGCTCTACGGTCGATAGGTGTTTGTTTTACCCATGAACCACTGTAAATGTTGTTATTAAACCATGTGTTGGTGTTAGATAGACACGTTATAGGCTGTGTGTTATGGCTGCTAAACGCACTATGTTAGCTGTGTCTGTGTTTGAGAAGACAAACACAGATGAAAGCTGCTGCCATCAGTCAGTGTTTTGCGACACGTACCGTGTATGGTTAGAAGATTAATCACCACCGGGTCTCAAACACCACTTACTTGTCCTCCTTGTTTACTTCAACCCCGGTTCACGGTGCAACCTCCGCCCGGGAGGAGGAGACAGACAGAGATGCTGCTGTCAGGGTCGTCGGAAATATATAAACTACAACACATAAAGCACACGTTAAAAGAACACGGCACAATCACACATTAAAACGGCAGGCACCTGTAAGCAGGCCAGAAACAAGCTGACGAAGCAGATCAGGGGAGCTAAGAGTAGCTGCAGCTTCTTAGCTAACAGTGGGCTTTTTGACGAGAGAGTTCCCAACCTTGTGACGTCACGTTGACTTCACAAAACCTAGGGGACCCCAGACATCCAAAACACATTATTTTATCAATAATTTGATAGTTTTTTTCTACTGTGTTGCAAGTAAACACCCATTTAAGCCTATTTCATGTTATTTCTTATTGTGGATAGAGGCAAAAAAAAAAAAAGGCAGAATGAGATTTTCATTTTCTCAGTGTAAGATAGGTACAGCCAGGTGAGCTTGTATTAACAAGGTTGGATATTGATGCTGGACACATGCATGGATGAGATAAAGACAGAGATACTCCACGTTTGTTAGTTTTTAGCATGGGAAACTAAAACTAAACTGGATCAGATCAGTAGCTGAATTCCAGCAGAATGCTACAATATATTTTTATTGATCAATTATTTAAAATGTCAGGGGACCCCTTTTGAATTCCATGCGACCCCATATGGGGTCTGGACACCAAGGGTGGGAAAGCCTGCATTTAAAGCGTGTGTGAAAAGGGGAGTCAGTAAAGATTTGAATGTGGAAAATAAACATGAACCCTCAATGAAACCTAGAATAAATGTTATTGAGGCATATGCCACTTTTCAGAGTTCAGACAAAACAAGTTGAAGGGAACAAAAATATTTAAAACAATGTCACAAAAAGCAAGATTAACAATTAAAAGCAAGTCTGAAAAGGCTCTGTCGCCCCATATGAACAAATAATAAAATAATCAATAATGTTAAACGTTAGGTGACAATAGAGCGGCGAGCATCTGTTTCTCGGATTAGTGGAGCTGGACACATGACATCAATGGTCTTTTCAATTTGTCAGCAAAATAATTTATCCTCTTAAGTTTGAATGTTGAAACGGCTTCCAGTCAAATGTTGTTTTTCTAATATGTGGATTTTCTTTTCTTTCTCTGTAATATCTCTGTTAAGGTAA